>NC_091442.1:79657007-79981594 GCF_964237555.1 Oryctolagus cuniculus
TTTAGGGCAAGAATTCTTCTCAGAAGCCAACTAGTCAATGATGGGGAGGAAATTTTTAATATGTATTAAATAAAGGGGGAAGAAGTAAAGCCTTAATTGCTAATCTATACAAGCACCCCAAAATAAGCTTATTCTGTCTTACTTGTTTCAAAGATTTAGTAGCACTTGTGGAAATTAAAAATTACTCTTATTTGTGGGGAGCAACTCAGACTAGACTAAGTTACTGGAATTAAGACTTATTCTATGCATCTGCTCTCCCACAATATGGCGCTGGGAGAGGAGTAAAAACAGCTTCTACGCAGCTGCCTCCAGTTCAACTAATAGACTGTGGGACCTGCTCCTGATTGGAGGAGAGCAGCGTACTCGGCATGTGGGTAGCAGAGTTGGGATTGGCGGAAGAGGACTATAAAGGAGGAGAGAGACAACATGCACCAGGAACATCTAAGAGGAACACCTGAGCAGCCCCCGAGAGAGCCGGCCGGCGGTGTGCCGCTCCCCCGCGGAAGTGGGGAAAGTGGCTAGGGGGAACCGCCCTTCCACGGAGGTGGAAGGGTCAGTAGCCAACCCGGGAAGAACCAGCAGCAAACCCGGGGAGGGCTGAGCAGACAAAAGAACAGCGCAGGGTCTTGTGTTGTTCCTCCATGAAGAGGGGGAGCGACATTATTCAACTCTAATAGTGGTACATTTTCTAGTAGAGAAAAGAATAAGCTATGTACTCATATACTTACATTTTGAAAGGCAAATTCAGCATCTTATTCTTAAGATTTGTCATATTTTCAAAAAAAATCTACATCAATTCTTTCCTCTTAATTGTTTCATTTCCCAATCCTCTTTCTCTAGTAGGTACTGTTTTCTTTTTTTTCTTTCTGGTTTTTTTTGTTTGTTTGTTTGTTTGTTTGTTTTTGACAGAGTGGACAGTGAGAGCGACAGAGAGAAAGGTCTTCCTTTTGCTGTTGGTTCACCCTCCAATGGCCGCCGCGGTCGGCGCGCTGCGGCCGGCGCACCGCGCTGATCCGAAGGCAGGTGCCAGGTACTTATCCTGGTTTCCCATGGGGTGCAGGGCCCAAACACCTGGGCCATCCTCCACTGCCTTCCCGGGCCACAGTAGAGAGCTGGCCTGGAAGAGGGGCAACCGGGACAGAATCCGGCACCCCGACCAGGACTAGAACCCGGTGTGCCGGTGCCGCAAGGCGGAGGATTAGCCTAGTGAGCCGTGGCACCGGCCGTAGGTACTGTTTTCTACAATTACTTTTATTACTGTGCTACTCATTTTCTTTTCAGCTACAACATTCTAGTTTTCTAGCTCTGCTTATGCTTTTTCATTTTGTTTTCTAGGTCTGTTAGCCTGAAAATCACTATTAACTTTAACCTCCATGACAACAGAATCCATCCTTCTCTTGATGCCTAAAGTGCTCTATTTCACTTTTCTACCTTATTTTCAGTTGGTTACATCATTTTCTCGAACTTCATTCATATTCATAGCTACCAGCTAACATTTTCTCAGCTTTCCTCCGTGTTGCCTTGAAGTAGCCCTGTTTTCACTCATTTTTTTACTCTGTGTCTTTGATCTCTCCTACTCCTTACCAACAAGAATCACCATGGGGTTTTGATTCATTTCTTTGGGATCCCTGAGTCATATTTACTTTTTGATTTCTGTTTCTCCATTGTTTCCTTTCAGATGACAACAAATGCTCTGTATTTTTTAAATCTGGGGGAGGAGGTGAAGTGGATAAGAAGCCACTTGGGACCCCCGCACACCCCATTGGAGTGCCTGGGTTCAATTCTCAGCTCTATTTCAACAACTACCTTCCTGTTAATGTGCGCTATGTGAGGCAACAGGTGATGGCTCAAATACGTGGGTTCCTGCCACCCACATGTAAGACCTGGGTTTAGTTACTGGCTTTTGACTTTGGCCTAGCACAGGCCTGGCTGATATGGAATTTGGGGAGTGACCAGCTAATGGAAGCTCACTTTCTAGATCTGACCCTGTCTCTCTGCCTTTCAAATAAGTAAGTAACAAAATATAATAACATGGCTGGCGCCGCGGCACACTTGGCTAATCCTCTGCCTGCACTGCCGGCACCCCAGGTTCTAGTCCCGGTCGGGGCGCCGGATTCTGTCCCGATTGCTCCTCTTCCAGCCCAGCTCTCTGCTGTGGCCTGGGAGTGCAGTGGAGGATGGCCCAAGTGCTTGGGCCCTGCACCCGCATGGGAGATCAGGAGAAAGCCCCTGGCTCCTGGCTTCAGATCAGCGCAGTGTGCCGGCTGCAGTGCACCGGCTGTAACGGCCATTTGGGGGGTGAAACAATGGAAAAGAAGACTTTTCTCTCTCTCTCTCTCTCTCTCTCTCTCTCTCTCATACTGTCTAACTCTGCCTGTCAAAAAAAAAAATAACATACATACATACATACATACATAAATAAATTTCCCTGATTCCTACAAATGCATTTTTGGTTGTCTCTCAGTATCCAGTCCTCTTTTCTTCCAGAGTCCTGGGTTTCTGTTTGAGTGTCTGTGGTTTCTGGGAAGTTATTCTATAGACTTGGGTTGGGGTGGAGCACCAGAACCAGTCAAGATGCTTGAGCACATGGCTTGCATGCACAGGATAAGTATGTGCCCTAATCCCACAGCATCAGAGTGAAACTCGGAGCTTTGCTGAGGTACTAAGACAGAGCCAGGGTCACCTCTTCTGGAAGGTTCTGCATGCATATTTGAGGCCAAGAGTTGTTGTGGCCTCTCTTACCAGTAGGAGGCCAGCCTGTGATGACATCGCACATGGAGGAGAACACAGAAATGGAACCTGTGCTCTGAACAAACGACTCAGCACTTTTACCAGCCTGAGAGATCTTTTCATTATGGGAGCAAATGAGTTCCTGCTGTACTTTAATCCATTCTGAAGTGGATTTGCTGTATATTGCCAGAATTTCCAACTAATTGTCTGAATTAAATCTTTATCCAGGATGGATATTTGGTGCAGCAGTTAAGACACCAGTTGAGCACCCTCATCCATATCTGAGTTTCTGGATTCCAGTCCTGGCTTCACTTGATTCCAGCTTCATGCAGATGTATACCCTGGTAGGTATCAATGATAGCTCAAGTACTTGGATCCCTGCCCCCCCCCCCCAAAAAAAGAATCACTCTAATTCAGGATTTAAAAGTTAGCATTTCAGTGTAAATTTAATCTTAAATATAGCTAATAAGGTTTCCATATGTATCTTGATCACTGAGCAAAGTTCCAAAGAAAACACCATAAGTGTTTGCGCTTAAAATATGTGTGTTTGTGTGTGTGTGTGTGTTGTCTGAGAATTGAGGTAAGGAAAGTTAATTGGATTTTAAAAAAAGACAGTACTGTAATTGTTAAGCACTTAATTATGTAATGGATATGCCTATCATGATTTCTATATAATCCTCATATATGGGATTAAAGGTCATTTGTAAAATGAACTTGTCTTGTAAAAACAAAAATAATTAAAAAGTGTCTCATTGCTACAGTGCCTACCTCATAAGAAAATCTTTGAAGTACAGAAATAAGGATGCTTTTTATAAAAATAAAAAACATATAAATTCTATATTATATGTTTAGAAGGAATGCTGGCTTAGATTTTACTTAAAACATGATTGATTTAAATTGTTCCAAAAAGACTTTGGGAATACATAATACCCATTCATAATTCTCCTGGAATTGGCTCTACTCCCAGCTCTAAGGATGAATGTGTTACTTATGCCTGGGCAGTCAGAGCACCACATTCCTCCACCCAGGGATGTGTATGTGATCTATTTTGGACTGATGAGGGTTGTACCTAGAATATTTGTTGGGAAGAAAGAGACATTGTTCTTTTATCACTGGATTTGAATGTAGGAATGAAATCTAAATGCAGGGGAAGAAGGTAAAAGAAGGCAAGGTATTAGGTTCTGGTGACATTGTTTGGACCCCTATACTAACCATGCTGCAAATAACCCTGGGTTCTTTCACTTTGGGAAAGTGGACAGACTCTTATGTGAGTGCCAGTAGGGGTTCTGACCACTTGGAAATGAGTTCTAAATGACACATGCACCTTTGTGTCACATTTGACTAAGACCTGTTTCTTTGATTTAATTTCATGAGAAGAGGGCCTGGCCTTTTTTTTTTTTTTTTTTTTAATGCTATATCCCTAACACCTAGGACAGTGTTGGCAATATTTGGATCAGTAATTGAATTCATCCTATATAAGCACTATTTTTTTTTTCCTGGTCCTTGTCTGTTTCTTTGATCGACTTTATGTTCTCTGAGGGCCAGAATTGTTTGTCTCACTCAGGTACACAGCCCCTTGCACAGGGCTTAGAATATATTAGGTACATACATTCATAAACATTAACAGAGTGAAGGAAGAAAACCAGGGGAAAAAATGAAACCCAACTATAAAAAGACCATTTAACTTGGTTTTTATGAATTCATTGATTGCCTAGGAACATTAATTAATTCCAATAAAATAAAACTTTGGATCCTATAACGTATTTGGAAAGTTGTAAATAAACTAGAGGTTTATAACTACACTTTTTTAAAAAAAATATTTTTATTTATTTACTTGAGAGGTAGAGTTACAGACAGCGAAAGGGAGAAACAGAGAGAAAGGTTTTCCTTCCGTTGGTTCACTTTCCAAATGGCTGCAATGGCTGCAGCTGCGCCGATCCAAAGCCAGGAGCCAGGAGCTTCTTCCAGTTCTCCCATGTGGGTGCAGGGGCCCAAGGACTTGAGTCATCTTCCACTGCTTTCCCAGGCCATAGCAAAGAGCTGGATTGGAAGAGGAGCAGCCAGAACTTGAACCTGTGCCCATATGGGATGCCGACGCCACAGGCAGAGGATTAACCTACTGCGCCCTGGCGCCAGCCCCTATAACTACACTTTTTTTTTTTCTGCATTACTTTATATTACTAATAGGAATAATTTCTGGCTACGAGATTCTTATGCCTCTTTGACTCAAGAAAGCTTAACGCTTTCTTATAAAATTTAAGAAAAAAAATACTAGTGTTAATTTGGAAACTTGCAGTATCTGAAGAAAAACAATCAAAATGCTATTTATAGTATTTACAATATCAAGTGATAAGGCAGAAATTCAAGTCAAACAAGCTATGTTTTTATATGATTTAAAATCCTAACTACTTATTTAAGAGGCAAAATTAATATCCAGTAAATACCCTAAAATATCCACAAGTAATTCTTTTAAGATTTTTTAAAGATTTATTTATTTATTTGAAAGGCAGAATTATGGAGAGGGAGAGGGAAGAAAAGATCTTCCATTAGTTGTTCACTCCCCAGGTGACCCCAATGGCCAGGGCTGGGCCAGGCTGAAGCCAGAATAAGCCAAGAGCTTCATCGGGGCCTCCCACGTTGGTGGCAAGGGCCAGCTGGAGTCAAGAGTCAGAGGCAGTTACGAAATGCAGGTGCTAGCATATGGGATGTAGGCATCTTAACTAGTGTCTTAACCACCACCTCTGGCCCCAGCCAAGTGCTCCACCCCCCAGACACCCCAGTAATTCTAATTCATACTCGTAAACCCATACAAACAACAGGTCAATTCTGAATGCAGGAAGAGAACTTTTTCATCATTTCCTTTCCCTCTTCTAGTGCTATATATTCATTGAAGAAACAGCTTTCTCTGAAAAAATCTGGTGCAAGTTTACTAAACTATCTTTAATATTGGAGAAAAAAAAGTCTGATTTCAGGAGAACTTTGTTTTGCCAGCCCATGATCTTCTGTCAGGGTAGCATTGGTGAACAGGCTCCTTATATGAGTGGAGCGTTCTTGGGTCTTAAAACTATGTTTCCTCATATACTGAGAGACGATCCAACTGTATATATGTCCTAAATAGCTAGTGTGCCACAGGTACTTAGTATTCATTTTTGCCAGATATATTATAGATGTTCAGTAAGTATTGAATAGAAATAGAAAATGTTGATTTGTTTTCACAAGTACCTATCAAATAATCCCTCTAGATTTTTATTTAATGTTTTTGGTAAAAAAAAATTCTGAAAGGAATAAAGATGTATAGTGCTTCCTAGTACTTCTTAGCAAATGTCTATATTTGACAGCATTCTTTAAATTACATTTAAGTATTATTTAAATTGGATTATAATGTTAACAGCCTTTGATGTGTGGCTCTTCCCATGCTTCACATGTAGTATTGTTTTTCATGTTTTTAAAAGATTTATTTTACTTATTTGAAAGAGTTACAGAGAGGCAGAGAGAGAGAGAGAGGTCTTTCATTGCTGGTTCACTCCCCAGATGGCCGCAACCACTGGAGCTACACTGATCTGGAGCCAGGATCTTCTTCCAAGTCTCCCATGTGTGTGCAGGGACCCAAGGACTTGGGCCATTTTCTATTGCTATCCCAGGCCATAGTAGAAAGCTGGATCGGAAGTAGAGCAGCCGGAACTCGAACCAGCACCCACAAGGGATGCCGGCACTATAGGCAGCAGCTTTACCTACTATGCCACAGCACTGGGCCCCAGTCTTGTTTTTCTGTGTGTTACTTTCTTGAGGTGAGTTTTGCAAATTAAATAGGAAATGTCTGATAACGCTGTTTGATTATCCACTAATATTTCGAAATGTTAATCCATGGGGTAAATATGAAGCAATTAGAGTATTTATTCCATTATCAGTTCATTTTAAGTAAACTGAATCTTTGAGATGTATTATTTTAGAGGGATTCAATCCTGATAGAACTTTTCACTTGAACCTATAGTGGCACAGATGACAGGTGTGAGGAGATTGAGATATGTCACAGATTGCATTTCCTGTACCAGAGTTGGCATGCTCTTTTCACAAAGGAATGGTGACACTCCTGCTATCTGGGGTGGGATTTATGTTTCTTCCTCTGAATCTGACAGGCCTACAACTGTAGAAGTGACCTTATGTGACATCCAAGGTTAAGTCATAAAAAGTGATAGAGCTTGTACCTAGTGCTTTTGCACATTTGATCTTGAAACACAACAACTATGTTGGCAGGAAGCCCAAGCCCCATGTAAGTTACGTTACATGGTAAATATGTAGCTTTTGAATACTGGTTATATTTAAATAAAATTACATTTAAAAATGAAACAGAATTTTCTGAAGTCAATTACAATGAAGGAGGTATACATTTAAAGTGTTAGTATAACAATGAAGAAAATAATTAAACTTAATTATTTCCACTTAGTAACACATAAGACCATAAAATTAGTAATAATCTATGCGTTTAATATAGATTTTGTGTATTTATCAGTCCCAAGTGTTTATTTATTACAAAAGTCACAAGGTGATGAAACAGATATTGAATAAATAAAATTAAAATATAAATAAAATAAAACAAATACAAGACAAAAATTCGCTGAAAAACAACTCCAGAATTTTGTATAATTATTAAACAATGGAATCAGATTTTGTCTTTTTAATTAGAAAATTGGGGAACACAAAAATGTTTGGATAAGAACAATTTTTTCATGATGGGAATTTTATTCATAGATCATAAAGAGAATGTTTAGAAAGTTACATGAAAAACTACATACTCTGAAAAAAAGAATGTTATTTTATAAAGATTCCTTGTTAATTATCTCCATTTGATTAAAACAGGAAAATCAAAAATCACATGTTGGAGGAATGATGAATTGCATTATTTTCTTTGTTGTTTTCTGGGTGTAGTTTCTTGGGCATGTGCGTAAACTAGGGCTAACTTACCTAGTTCATACACACAGTAATTTCCCTTGTAATTTCACCCAATTTCTCATTTTAGAGGTACTCATTTTGGGATCAACTGCAGTGGTTAATAAATCATTAAAGTAAATTCAATTTGAGATATATGTAAATAATAAGATCCAGACCCATTCCTTTTAAGCCTTCTATATTAATAAAATCACTCACATTTCTAAAGGCAGCAAAAGGTAACCTAGATGTTTTTGCAGGATACATAAATTGCACTGAGGATAAATATCTTGAAAGGATAATGTATTGTTTCAAATGGTTTTGTGCTTTTTTTTCTGATGAAAAAGGTAATTTACTGTGCATTTGAGTTAGACAGTTCTGGACTTCTTTGATTCAATTTAATTCTAAATGGAACAAAATATGGAAATGGCAAATCCTAGACGAATGTGAAAGAAGTTTCTGAGTTTCAGTGTTACTAGGAAAAGACAAAATGGCAAATGCATTGCAGGCTGTTTATATAGGGGATGCTTTGGAGAATCTTATGTTTTCTAATCTTCCCATTCAGAGGAGACATTTGCAAGAGTCCTAGGGGGACTGGCCCTTCAGACCACATTAGCAGAGCAGGCATTATGCCACTTTCTTAATGAGGATTAATTCACACTTGTCTCAGGCTTTGAATAGTCCTGGGAACACTTGTCACAATGACACTCTGGTGATACTTTTAACCTTGTGTGTTGGGCCATATGTGATAGAGCTGCTAGTGTAATCACTGTTAAAAATGCATTGTAGGGGCCAGTGCTGTGGCATAGCTGGTCAAGCTGCCACCTGCAGTGCAGACATCCCATATGGGCACAGGTTCGAGTTGCGCCTGCTCCACTTCTGATCCAGCTCTCTGCTGTGGCCTGGGAAAGCAGTGGAAGATGGCCCAAGTCCTTGGGCCCCTGCACCAACATGGGAGACCCAGAAGCTCTTTGGTTCCTGGCTTTGGATTGGCCCAGCTTCAGCCATTGTGGCCACTTGGGGAGTGAACCAGCAGATGGAAGACTTCTCACTCTCTGCCTCTGCCTCTGCTTCTACCTCTCTATACCTCTGCCTTTCAAATAAATACATAAAGCTTTTTTAAAAAGTGCATTGTATAGGAACTGGCGCTATGGCCTGCAATGGCCAAGACTGTCATGCCAAAACCAGGAACTAGGAACTCAATCTAGGTTTCCTATATGGGTGGCAAGAACCCAACTACCTAATACATTACCGGCTACATAGCAGGGTCTGCAGCAGCAGGAAGCTAAAATCAGGACCCAAAGCTGGGTATCTAACCTAGTTACTACAATGTCGCTCCCCCATTGGCGGAGGAACGACACAGAACCCTGTGTTGTTCTTTTGACTGCTCGGCCCTTCCCGGGTTTGCTGCTGGTCCTTCCCGGGTTGGCTGCCGACCCTTCCACCTCCGTGGAGGGGCGGTTCCCCCTGCCACTTTCCCCGCTTCCATGGGGGAGCGGCACACCGCCGGCCGGCTCTCTCGGGGGCTGCTCAGGTGTTCCTTCAGATGTTCCCTCAGATGTTCCTGGTGCATGTTGTCTCTCTCCTCCTTTATAGTCCTCTTCCACCAATTCATGCTCTGCTGCCCACATGCCGAGCAGGCTGCTCTCCTCCAATCAGGAGCAGGATCAGCTCCTGCAGCTCATCAGTCAAATTGGCGAGAGGCAGCTGTGTAGAAGTTGTTTGGTCTCTCAGCGCCATATTGTGGGAGAGCAGATGCATAGAATAAGTCTTAATTCCAGTCTAGTCCGAGTTGCTCCCCACACTACAATATGGGGCACAGTGTCTTAACTAATATCTTCTGATATCTTCTTTTAAAAAGATTTATTTATTTGAGAGGCAGAGTTTCAGAGAGAGGGAGAGACAGAGAGAAAGTTCTTCCATCCACTTGTTTACTCCCCACCATCCACTTGTTTGCTCCCCAAGTGGCCACAATGGCTGGAGCTAGGTTGATCGCTCCTCTTCCTGTCCAGCTCTCTGGTGTGGCCAGGGAGTACAGTGGAGGATGGCCCAAGTGCTTGGGCCCTCCACCCACATGGGAGACCAGAAGCACCTGACTCCTGCCTTCAGATCAGCGCGGTGCGCCAGCCGCAGCGCACCAGCCGCGACGGCCATTGGAGGGTGAACCAACGGCAAAAGGAAGACCTTTCTCTCTGTCTCTCTCTTTCACTGTCCACTCTGCCTGTCAAAAAAAAAAAAAAAAAGAGTGATATCTTCCATCCACTGGTTCAATCCCTGGATGACCACAATGACTGGGGTTGGGCCAGGCCAAAACCAGGAGCCAGGGACCAGCACTGTGGTGCTGTGAGTTAAAGCCCTGGCCTGCAGCACAGGCATCCCATATGGATACCAGTTCAAGTCCCAACTGCTCCACTTGCAATCCAGCTCCTTGCTAATGCAGCTGAGAAAGCAGCAAAAGATGGCCCAGGTTCTTGGACTCCTGGCTTCGGATTGGCCCTGCTCCGGCCATTGCAGGAGTGAGCCAGCAGATGAAGGACCTGTCTCTACCTCTTTCTGTAACGCTGTTTTTCAAATGAATAAAATAAATCTTTTTTTAAAATATAGTTTTAAAAAATGGGAGCCAGGGGCTTCATTCAGATGGGTTCAGGGGCCCAAGCACCTGGGCCATCATCTGCTGCTTTCCCAGGTGCATTAGCAGGTAGCTGGATAAGAAATGGAACAGCTAGGACTCAAACCAGCACCCATATATAATGCCAGCCTTTCAGACAGCAGCCCAACCCACTGCACCACAGCTCTAGCCCCAAAATCCATATTCTAACTTAACTGAATCAGCTCCTGGTTGAAATAGCATGCTTTATTTCTTTCATTATAATTCAGAAAAATAAGACTTTCCATTTGAAAATTTTTGTTCTATTTCTTAAATATTAAATATATGATACTAACAGGAGGGCAGGTTGTTTGATGCAATGGTTAAGCCATTATTTGTGACACCCTCATCCCACCTCAAAGTAGGTATTTTCAATCCCTGCTGTTCTTCTGATTCCAGCTTCCTGCTAATGTACACTCTGGGAATCAGCAGAAGATAGATAAGGTACTTGCTTCCCTGCCACCCATGTGGGAGACTCAGGTTGAGTTCTTAGTCCCTGGCTTTGACCTGGGCAACCATGGTTATTGTGGGCATTTGGGGAGTGAACAAACAGATGAGAGATTTCTGTCTCTCTGCCTTTTAAATAAATAAATACATATATTCATAAAAAGATAAATTAGATGATTAATTACAATTTATGATGCAGAGGATCAAAAGTCAACATTTAAGTGTGCATATAATTATCAAAGTTATCTAGCTAAATTTAATTATTTTTAAAAGTTGGTAGAACAGGCTGTCATGCTAGGACACTCACTGGTCAAGAGTAAAAGTAAAAAAGTTTTGTTCAGATAATTCTTAAACTCTTCACATGCTTTGAAAACAGTGCATAGAACGCTTGATATGCATTATTTGGTTCTACTAACAAAAGCAGACTTTCTCCACATATCTGTCCATTCTAACTTTAAACATATTGAGGCTTGCCTATGGCATAGAGGTGATTTCCTAGATCTGCTTTGACAAGTACCAGAAAGGAATGTGTTTTAGATTTACAGATATTAGTGTATTGTAAGTACCATGGAAGAAGATAATCTGTTATGTGAAATTATCAACTGTCATCTGAATAATTTATGTACAAGTAATTGCTGTCCCTGAAACCATACAGTCATGGGTGTTTTATAAATTTTGATGTACACCAAAGAAAACAAATTACAACAATTCCCTCCTGTGTTGTCAATTAGGAGAGCAGATGTGACTGCTAAGAGGCAAGTTCTTAGAGCTGTGTTACCAAAATTAAAATTGGGCTGGTTGTTAGGTGACCCTGGATCAAATCCTCTAATTATGTTTACCAAAGAAAAGAAATTTTTTTAAATGACTGATGTTTTATGGGTAAAGATTTGGAAGATATTCTCTAACAATCCATTAAGGGTGAAGGCAAAATTATTTAATGTTAGTTTCTATGATTTTTATTCTTCTTTCTGTGTCAAAATGCAATTTTGGGGGTGTTCCTAATACAGTTTTCTCAGTCAACCAAAAATGAACTTGCCTCCACAATAGCTGCTTTGATGTTTGGCCCTCTTCTGACATTTTACAACCCCAGGCGTCTGACTCAGATTCAATTAAACTGCATAAGAAATGAAATAACCTGAAAGTGGCCTTGTTAGCTTTACTTCCTGTCGTATTAATAAAAGGCCTTATTCCTATGTGCACATCCCTCATCCTCCACTTCCCACATTGTTATTAGGAATGGGGATTTCCTTTTCTAGTTTGGATTTATGTGTGTGTCCTGGCTTTGGCCAAGTCCTCATCATTTTCTAAATAGAAGCCTAATGCACATGAATTTTATGATAAATTTGATTATGGTGATTTTAATAAATTAAGAGACTTTCTATTAATTTCTCAGGGCATATCTCTACAAGAAGGGACATATAAATTTGAATACTAATTAAGACAAGATTACTTTTGTTAATTAATTTAAACTAGCATTAAGATTTCTAATGAAGAGGAAGATTCACACTGGTGGGTAAAAGATACCAGTACCTTCTGGCAGAAATCATAAAGTTGTGTAGTGATACTTCACAGCATAAGAAATAAAAAAATTTTTTAGTTTACATTTATTTTCACTATAAGTAAAGAAAAATACACATATTTCCTATGAAAAATGATTTGAAAGCAAACAAATGTCTCTTGTTGCTGGTTAAAAAAAAAAAAAGTAACCCATTCCAGGGGTGGATGTTTGACATGGTGTTAGGATACCACCTGGTACACTTGCATTCCATCTTGCGGTGACTGAGTGTGAGTCTAGCTCTGCTTCTGATTCCAGCTTTCTGCTAATTTGCACCCTGGGGGGCAGCAGGTGATGGCTCAAGTACTTGGGTCTCTGCCATTCATGTGTGAGACCTGGACTAAGTTCCAGGCTTATGGGATCTACCCAAGTTGTTCTGAGCATTTGGAAAGTAAACCAGCAGTCTCTCTCTCTCTCTCTCTCTCTCTCTCTCTTTCAAAAAAAATTAAAAAACTCATCAACTGCCTTCCTAATTAACTCCTAATAGTAATGCTCCTATTCTCCAGTTGACTATAATATTAGAAATACTTGCTTCTCTGATTCTCCTGCCACATAATGGTTTCTTGATTCTATTGGCTGCCTGTATTTTATTGATACTAAAGAGAGAAACATGTAAAATTTGCAGCAAGTCAAAGGCAAAGTCATTCAATGAAATCAGAGTGAAAAAAAAGAAGGAAGGGCAAGCCTTGAATAGTATTTTGAAGAAGGTAAAATTTGTTCCTTTGATTTAATCTCTTCTTTATTCGTTTCTTCTTCTTTCTATTCTGTTTATTCTTTGACTTTCCATTTACACATTCTATCTTCTTTCTACATTTTTATTTTACCTTCTTATAAGGGTGCCTCAAGTTTATCCTAGGTTATCACCATGGAGTGATAATCAGGAGTCAGTCTGAATTTTTACTCATCATTTTCCATGTATTTAACCTTCTTGTTCTGTGGGCCAGGGTGTGCTAAGCACGTCCTATAACTGGCTGTACTGTAAATAGAATCAGTGCAAATGTTAGAGGCTAGAAACAATGTGCGTAAATCACTGATCTGCAAATAGAAGCAATAGTTTATACTGCAAACACACATGCTTTTAAGACTCATGTTCAAGTGTTTCCTGTAACCACTTCAAGTTGTTGTGACTTTCAGCAAGTCATTTAAGTTTGTAAGTTTCAGTTTCCATATCCACACAATGGACTAATTTGGAGATTCAACTGTGACCATACAGAAATTGTTAGTGGAATGTCTGCTGTGTGCCACACACTGTTCTAAAGGTTTTGCATGTATTAATGAAATACTATGCTGCCTACCCATTAAATGACCATTATGATGGTCATTTACAGTTGAGGAAATAAACACTCAGAGATGTCAATTAATAGAAGCCATCTTCTTCCTGGTATGGCTGAAAGGCCTGTGAGAGCATTTCAGGCATGGAAAGCCAAGATTATGTGCAAAAAATATCCTACACGAAGGATCTCTGTGAGATCTCAGTAGAAAGAAGGGGCCAACAAAGAAGGATGTACTTTTCTCTGAAAGGAGGAGAGAACTTCCACTTTGCTTATGGCCATGTCCAAATGCTGATGGAGTCTGTGGTCACAAAAGGCTTCCATAACCTTGGCAGCCAATGGCAAAAGCCTTGGGTGATCACTGAAGTCGTAAATAAGAGTGTTAATTGTTAAAGGAACAATAGAAGTCACTGTGCACTTACTCCCCATATAGGACCTCTGCCCTTAATTAGTTGTACTATGAGAATTAACTGCAAAACTTGTTCTCAAACTGTACTACATAAGTTGTGTGTGGGAGGGGAGGCAAACTGTTGAAATCTGTACTTCACATAGAGTTAGTCCTATGTATATAAAATTAAAATAAAAATGAACCATAATGAAGAAGAGGCTGGGAGAGGGAGTAGGAGGTGGGACGGGAGTAAGGGTGGGAGGGTGGGTATGGGGACCACTGTATTCCTAAAGTTGTACCTATGAAAAATGCATTTATTAAATAAAAGCTTTAAAAAATAGAAGCCATCTTATCTCTTGCCTGGATTATTGCAAAATTGTGACTGGATTCACTATTATGACCCTCCTTCTCATCAGTCTTCTTTCTTTTAAAGATTTATTTATTTGAAAGGCAGAGTTACAGAGAGGCAGAGGCAGAGAGAGAGAGAGAGAGAGAGAGTGTGTGTGTGGGGGGGGAGAGTGAATCTTCCATCTCTGGTGCACTCCCTAGGTGGCCACAACTGCTTAAGCTAGGCTGATCTGAAGTCAGGAACCAGGAGTGTCCTCCAGGTCTCCCATGTGGCTGCTGAGACTCCAGCACGGGGCCTTTCTTGACTGCTGTCCTAGGCACATTAGCAGGGAGCTGGATCAGAAGTGGAGCCACCAATTCAAACCAGCACCCATATGGGATGTAGGCACTGCAGATGGAGGCTTACTTAACCTTCTGTGTCACAGCACTGGCTCCATGGTTTTGGTTTTAATCTTCCCTGTTGGACAGCTTTCCTTGGAAGCAGAAGGGACTGGCAACATCAACACTCTGGAGCCAGTGCTCTATGTAAGAGTAAAGTGAATATTATTTTTTGGCCACAGAGTGAAATCCTGTTTTGGATTTGGGGATGGTCCAAGATCATTCTGGTTGCAAACTATTCTGATTTCACTTTTTCTGTTGTGTGTAGGCTACTCGTTTCTTTTTCTGATTTAGGTCTTTTCAAAGAACAGAAGAGAAACACAGTAACAAATGCCCACTTGTAAGTGAACACTTATTGGGTTAGGGCAGGGCAAATGATTGAAATAATTATGATAATATTAATAGTTGACAATTTTGAAACTTACTACATTCCAGTAATTACAGCCAAATACTTTATATGGAATATTCCTTTGGGTTCTCATAGCAACTTATCCCAGAGATGTGAAAAACTTTCCCCAAGGCCACCCAGCTAGTTAGCAGTGTAATTACTTTCCACCTATCAAAGAACTATGTTGATTTTCTTTTGTCTTGCCTTCTTGATACAGAGTTACAAACCTTCCTTTTAGTTTCTGGTTATTTATATTATGGAATTTCATGGAAATTCCTGCCTAAGGAATTTTGTCACTCATCCCTGTTGGAATCCACTTCTTCCCCATTTTCCTCCAGGCTATATAGTATAGTAGAAAGAGAAAGACTTTTTAGAAACAGGCAACTTGTTATGCAACTTTTTAAAGATAAAAGTCTAGGGAGCTATCTTAGTCCTTTTAGCTTCAGTTCCTGCTTCAAGAAAGAAAGAAAGAAAGAAAGAAAGAAAGAAAGAAAGAAAGAAAGAAAGAAAGAAAGAAAGAAAGAAAGAAAGAAAGAAAGAAAGAAAACAATAGATTTCACATAGTGTTGTTTGATTAATGATATAGTACATGTGTAATCTGAATATTCTAGTCCTTATTAAGTTGCCTAAAGTTTCTGCTTTGTACAGTATTTCATTCAGTAGAAATATACACCCACTTCCAAGAGCCCTATGAAATCATAGATGTGATTACTGAAGTATATAATAAAAAGAAAGAGTGAAGCAATCCCATTACTCAGTATTACCAAGGCTTCCTAAAAATTCTCTTCTCTTCCAAATTCTGGTTCATAGGGCAGCTACTATAACTTCTATCCAAAAATACTGCCCTCTCCCTTATGTCCCTGTGTCGCTCCCCCTCTTCGTGGAGGAACGACACTAAACCCTGCCTAGGCTTCATATCCGAGTCACGGCACCATTATGTCGCTCCCCGTCTTCGTGGAGGAACGACACAGGACCCTGCGCTGTTCTTTTGTCTGCTCAGCCCTCCCCGGGTTTGCTGCTGGTTCTTCCCGGGTTGGCTACCGACCCTTCCACCTCCGTGGAAGGGCGGTTCCCCCTGCCACATTCCCCACTTCCACGGGGGAGCGGCACACCGCCGGCCGGCTCTCTCGGGGGCTGCACAGGTGTTCCTTCAGATAGATGTTCCCCTTAGATGTTCCCGGTGCATGCCGTCTCTCTCCTCCTTTATAGTCCTCCTCCGCCAATCCCAACTCGGCTGCCCACACGCCGAGTACGCTGCTCTCCTCCAATCAGGAGCAGGATCAGCTCCTGGAGGTCAGCACTCAAGTTGGCAAGAGGCAGCTGCGTAGAAGCTGTTTTCTCCTCTCCCAGCGCCATATTGTGGGAGAGCAGATGCATAGAATAAGTCTTAATTCCAGTAACTCAGTCCAGTCCGGGTTGCTCCCCACATCCCTGCTTCACTGACATGTCACCTGGTCCTGCAGCATGACAGTTTTGTGGTCTGAATTTGGTAAGGAGCCACTGCCTCAATTATGCCTGAAGAAGTTTTGGTTTTTTTTTTTAAGATTTATTTGAAAGGCAGAATTAGATGAGGGGAGGGAGCGAGAGAGAGAAAAAAAGAGAAAGAGAGAGAGAGAGGATGAATGAGAATTAGTCTTCTTTTTTTTTTATTTATTCCCCAAGTGGCCAAAACAGCCAGGGTAAGCCAGGCTGAAGCCAGAAGCCAGGAGCTTCATCCAGGTCTCCCATGTGGGTGACAGGGGCCCAAGAACTTGGACCATATTCTGCTGTTTTTCCCAGGCCATTTGCAGGGAGCTGGATCAGAAGTGGAGGAGCCAGAACTCGAACTGGTGCTATCCTACAATACCAGTCCAAATAATTCTTTTTTAACTTACAGGTTTTAAATTAATAGAACCGGGGCCGGTGCCATGGCTCACTTGGTTAATCCTCTGCCTGCGGCACCAGCATCCCTTATGGGCGTCGAGTTCTAGTCCTCATTGCTCCTCTTCCAGTCCAGCTCTCTGCTGTGGCCCGGGAAGGCAGTGGAGGATGGCCCAAGTGCTTGGGCTCCTGCACCTGCATGGGAGACCAGGAGAAAGTGCCTGGCTCCTGGCTTCAGATTGGCGTAGCTCTGGCCATAGCGGCCATTTGGGGGGTGAACCAACAGAAGGAAGACCTTTCTCTCTGTCTCTCTACTGTCTAACTCTATCTGCCAAATAAAAAAAAATTAATAGAACTGATAAAAGTCCATGAGAAAATAACCAGAAGATGAAGGTCTGAGTAGTGATGTTCACAAATAGACAATCCACATGGCTTTACTTCAGTGATGTCCTTCAATCTTAGAACCATTTCTTCATGTGTGTGCCTTTGGTGGGCTAACTTCATTCTCATCTTTGCTTTTTGTATTTATTGCTTCTCTTTGTTCCTTTTTCTTACCTACTTCTAATTTATTTACCTTATTTTATATATCTTTAGAAGCTGTCATACATCCCTTGTGAATAAGGAAGAATATGAATAAGTGATGGTCATGTCTAGTGCTATTTTCTATGCCCATGTTCCAAATGAAAAGCTGCAATGACTCACATTTTTAAATAATTAAGTATATTCAGAGACAGTCACAGATTCTGAGACAGAGCCACAGTCCAAATTTAGGGCTTCTTCAAGGTGCGACACTTTGCAAGTTCACCAGTGGTTTGTAATGTAATGCCAAACTGTGAATTCAGGCTCCTGACCTGAATTCATGTATTTGTCTGGCACAACTGTTGTTTACACAATTGCAATACTACATCTCCTGCCATTAATATTCCTTGGGTAATGAATAACTTATGATTATTATCTCATTTGAATCTTTCAATTCTGCATATAGGAAAATAAAAAAATATTTTTGTTTTTAGGACTTGGTCTGAAACTATGAAACAGATGTGATAAAATGTTGCTTTTCATTATTGCTTGCTAGATAAGAGTAAATCTAGCCAAGCCTTATTTCAAAAAGAACTAGTGGAAGGAACAATTCTTCATTTAATACAAACTCTCAGTCTGCATTGTTAAGTGGGTAGTACTGAATACTTAACAGGTGGCTTAGCAGTTGATGCACAAAGGAAAAGAATTATTATAATACCTTAATTGCTTGTAGACATCCTGGGTGGGAAGATTCATGCTTCTTGTGTTTCAGAGTGCAGGGTTCACTTTTTATGTGCAATGATTGTCTTATTCCTGATGGAAATGTCTATAAGTAAATCTAAATGGGTTTTGATTTGTGACCAGGATAATTTCAATGGGGGGGAGGGGGTAAAAGTCTGTCAATATATGAAAGAAAATGAGAGTGGTAGAAATGCAATGACTTTTTTATTCCTACCTAGTGAAATTAAGAGAATGTGACTGAAAAATAAGCACAAAGGACATGGCATTAGTATGTCAGAATTATCTGTTTCATGGTAGAATTTTTTCTGAAAATGGCATTTAATTCTCTCCTCAAATTAGGCCTCAGTTTTTAAATATCACAGTCCTGTTATTAATTGAGACTTATTGGTGCACTTAGAAACATTACAAAGCTTTATTTTAGACTGGGTAACTTGCTGTGGTCCCTTCCTCCATATTCCACTGATGCTAGCCTAAGTATTTGAGAGTGTATGGTAGTAAGTAATACTACCCTCCAAATAAAATCACATTAGAATGTGAATTGTTTTGTGAGTTTTATTATCAGCCCCTAAATTACAAATATGAGCCCTTAATGAAATAATGATTCCAGACAATCATCTTTAATGATTGCTAACCTAACAGAGGGGTGGCTAAAGACAGTGTGACCCCTAGTGGAAGTTTATAATATATAAAGTACTTTTGGTTTAAAAAAAAAAAAAACTAAAGTTATAGCAGCTGTAGCTCCTATACATGATACCAGTTTATGTGAATAAAGGAGAAAGGGGGTAGAGAAGAATAAGACCCAACAGAAACTCAACCATCAAAATCTGAACACCAGAATCTCTATAGTAAATCTGATGTCTATACCTAATTAATTAACTACAGAGGGAAGAATAGGGGAAAACTTTGTATGAAAAGAGACTTGCTGGAAATATCAAACAAAAATGATACATACACCTCCTTATGTGGAATATCATTTGAACAAAACAACTGTAGTGTTTTTTTAATTGTTACATTTGGGGGCCAGCTTGTGGTACAGTAGTTTAAGCAGCAGCTTACAATGCTGGCATCTGTGTTGGAATGCCATTTCCAGTCCTGGCTACTCCACTTCCAATCCAGCTTTTTGTTCATGTGTCTTGGAAGGTAGTGGAAAGTGGCCCAAGTACTTGATCCCCTGCCACCCATGTGGAGTTCCTGGCTCTTGTCTTTGGCCTGGCCCAGACCTAGCTATTGTGGCCATTTAGGAAGTGAACCAGCATATAGAAGATCTCTCACTCTCTCTCTCACTCTCTACCTTTCAAATAAATAAATAAATAAATCTATTCAAATTGTTATCTTTGGGGACATGATAATTCTGACTGCCTATTGACTATTAAAGAATCACTATCAATTTTAGGTATAATGATAGAGTTGAGATTATACTTTTAAAGTCTTTTTTAGAAAGATTTATTTACACTTTTAAAAGGCAGAGTTACAGAGAGAAAATGGGAGAGATAAAGAGAGATTTTTCCATCTGTTGGCTCAGTCTTCAAATGGCTGCAACAGTTGGTATTGTGCCAGGCCAAAGCAAGGGCCAAAAGCTCCTTCCTGGTCTTCCACATGGGTGGCAGGGGCCCATGTATTTGGGCCATCTTCAGCTGTTTTCCAGGCACATTTTCAAGGGACTAGATTGAAAGTAGAGCAGTCAGGTGCCCAAACAGTAATACCAGTTCCTACCTACATCAGTGGGGATAATTCCATCAAACACTTAGTGATGTCCCTAGAATATAATAACTACTCAATAAATAGTAGGCATCATTAATAAAGTTTCATACCTTCCTATTTAAAAGAAATAAAGAAGGAAGGAGGGAAGGAAGGAAGGAAGGAAGGAAGGAAGGAAGGAAGGAAGGAAGGAAGGAAGAGAGAGAAGGAAAGAAAGAAAAGAAAAAAGAAAGAAGAATAGCCAGGATAGGAATCAGCACTGGCACTGGGATGCTGGCATTGCAGGCAGCAGCTTAACTCATTGCACCACCACATGAGCACCAAACGTCTTTGTGTTTTAGAAATGTATACTTTAATTCCATGAATGATATGATGAAAAGTTTGTAATTTGTTTCAAAACAGTTTGATCCCTGGAAGGTGTTGTTTAAATGAAAGAAGATGGGCCATGGGTTGGTTATTAATGTAGTTCAGCAATGCACTTGGTGATGTGATTCATTGACCTCTTTTTCTACATTTTTGTTTTGAATTTTCCAGAATCAAAGGCAAACATATTTTAAGTCCTCATTACACATACATAAATGACATATTTTTATAAAAACTCAGATTCTGTTCTGACAATTTTAAGCCTAGACCTGAAGTGTTGTTTCCCTGAAGCCTTCCTTAATCCCCTCATACTGGATTATCTGGTCTTCATTTGTGTTCATATAGTGCTCTGGGATCATTTCTCTTACTTTTGACAGTATGTTGTAATTCTGTAATCACCATAGTGTGGAATAGTATTTTCTTGTGTGTTTTTTTTTTCAAGCAAATAAATACTTTTATTAACATGTCAAGTTTTTTTTTCACATGACAGGGTTTTGACCTCAAATATGTCTCAAATAAACATATAGCTGGACAACATATGAACCTTGAAGATGCTTCCTTCCTGTCCAGCTGGGTCCAATGCAGTCAGTTCTACTCTTCTTTTCGAACCCATCAAGGACCTTCACAAATATCTCATTTTATGCGCAGAATCCTCTGAAATGCATCAGTAATTAAAGCAACTTGAATAGAACACAAAGATATTGTCTGTTATTCTAGGTTACATGTCAAATACAGCTGAGTTAAGGCTGTCTAAAGAAACTCATGAGACACATTCTATACTACCCAAAATTTAAATTTTGAACAAAATACATCTCCTCCTTTAGTCCCACAAAAAAATTAAAGTTTCCAAATACAAACAGCAATATCCTCCACTTTTCTCCCGATTCGCCAGTCTTAGCCAGATCAGCCACACCCACGTGCCCAGGTGAAATCTTGCCCTTTCTTCAGCAGGTGCTGCATGGAGCTGTCTTCTAGAATGCATGCTGCTCCTCTGCACCTGCAGAGCCACAGAATTCCACTTCTGAGTCTCCCATGTTGCACAGAGACCCATGGTTCCAGGGCGCTATCAGGTCTTGCAAGAAAGAGCAAAAACACTTCAAAATTTAAAAATAATAACCAAAGCCTGGGAACAAATGTGACTGCCGGGAAAGCTTAAATCTAGGCCTTAATTCCTGAATGTACGAGCACTTTCCAAATAAGAGCTACTTCCCCAAACAAAACATTTAGCAGCCAAAAACTCATACTGAGGTCATAGATCTTAGTATAAACATAGTGTAGTTGAGTACAGAGCACAGACAGAGGAGAAAAGAAAAAACAAAAGACTCTCAGGTTTTAGCTTCTCCAGGCTGTCAGCCAATCTCCACCCCTTAACCAGAATCCACTGGCTGTGACCACACCATCCTCACAACAACTCACTTTGCTTCTTCCTGCACCAGCATCTCTGTCATCTTTGCCATCTCCCTAACCTTCTCTGTGTTCTCAGCTCTCATGGGCACCACACTGCCCTTGGCTGCCTCACTGGGGCTCTGCAGGTGATTTAGGGCAGTCTCCGCCGAGGCATCCACCTATATCTTAATTGGAGCATATTGTCCATGTGCCACAGCTTGCTCCAGTTTCACAGGTACAGGTACTGGCGCTCACAGATAAACAACATAGCGGCCTCCTGCATCTCATTGATGACTGGCATCAGGAACTGCACCAAATCTTGCTCAGACTCTAGTACCTCCACTCCTGCAAGTTTTGCCAGTTTATTATGTCCAAAGGCCATATCTTTTCCCTGATTTGGAACCATGAAATTGATGTGAGCAGAGAAACAGTGAACCATGGAATAATATTTTCCATTGCATCTTGTTTCCCTTCTTCTTGTGCCTTAGTCTTTACCCCCTTCAGACAGCTACATATTCTGTGTTCATTGCTTCGGAATGGTGATGATAAACCAGACATACAAAGACAGAAAGAGAAGTTGATTCTTGACCTTTGAGGTCCAAAGTCCAGGCATCACAACACTGGAAGAGCTCATGTGGAGATACTGGACTTCATGTGCAGTGTGAGGAGGTAGAAAAGGGTACATTCATAGCCTGGATTCTCTGGGATGGAGGATGTGAGAGGAGGGAGACTTAGAGGAAACATAGCCTTGTGAGAAACAGAGATGGCTGGGACTGAGACGGTGACCAGGTCTGGAGGGTTCATGTAGATAGGGCCAAATCCAATCTCTGTAAAGAGTGTGATCCATACTTGATCATCCTCTTAGAATGAGAGCTACTTGGCCCAGCAACAGGGAATTAAGTGAAAGCTGAGTCAGCAGAGATGATCATGCAGTCCTCATGCCAGTGTGGCATATACATCGCCTCAGCTGCCCTCTTCTTCAGTGCTGAGTTCTCTTACTGTGGGGAAAGGGTGTAGATGGAGGAACTATAACCTGGTTGGAAGCAGAGGTCAGTGGGATCTTGGATGTGGGAGATGACTGAGTTCTAAACCAATAGAGAAAATAGCAAAGAAGTAACAAACAAGAACAGCAGGATTGTGGTTCTTGCTGGTAAATCTGGGACTGGCGATGTAGAATCATGGATAACCCCAGGGGGTTAGATAGATGCAGCCTCTCTCCCCATGGCAATGCTGGATAAAGGGCAGGCTCTCCCTCTGATGTAGGTGAGCTGCCCCATATGATTTTGCTCATCCTATAAGCAAATTTGCTGCCAGGAGGAGAAAGGGAGGTGTTAACATGGATATTCTTGGAGTAATCTTCCTGACTTTTTTGCAGGTAGGAAATGACTATATTGACCTATATGATAAAAACAGGATGGAGAGCCAATGATGTCTTATTAATTGTAAGTCTTTTGACATGAAAGCAAACACCAAGAATAGGGAAGAGGCTCTTACCTCCCACAGCAGCCAGCACAGCAAATATTGCTCATCTGGCAGAGTGATATCCATTTACACAAGACTTTGCTCAATACTCGTAACACTGATTCAAGGAGATAATCACCATCTTAACACCCTGGGACTCTTGGAATTACCACGAAAGAGACTGTGAGCATCAACCTCAAGGAAGCAGTGGTGGCTGTAGATAAAATTTTATAATATTGTACTTATGCATGAAATTGGTGAAGTATATTTCCAGCTCATGTATATTTGTCTTCACTACAGGTGTATAATGTTTTTGATGCAAAATAATCAGGTTTAATTCATATCAGAAGGTAGGCACTCAATAAATATTTCTTGAATTTGTATTTTATTAGTGGCATTTTTACCAAGCATATCACCTATCACCGATCTAAATTCCACTTGTTTTATGAATTAACCCTAGATGATTGTATATACTTATATATAGTATTGTATATTCTCTTCATATATACGATTCTAAATGGCCATCTATTACTTAATGTTGTCAGTAAATCTTTAAAGCAATTAATGTCTTGCAGTGTTAACAATGACCTCATTCCCTTAAGTAGTTTAAATAGTTAGTTAAGGGAGATTATAGATTTACTGGTACTTCTTCCCTTTCATGCCCTACAGATTTAGAAATTAAACAATTTAAGTGTTCTAAACATATAATTCAATACTTTACCAACTAATAAATCAGTCCTAACTACATTCACATTTATAGTAGATAAAAGATTTATCAACTTAATAGAAAAGCATTGTACTTAACTGTCAAAATTTGTAGGAGGATTTTAAACTAATAGTTATTTTCTTTATTCCTTCAAGTTATGTGAGATCTCATGTATACATTTGATCTTTTAGTAGACATTTATCTGCTGTTGACCACTCAGCACCAGTACTGCCTGCACCCTGATTGCATTTAGGAGAACTAATTTCCTTATCTATGTGATCTTGGGGTGAGTGGCAAATCTAGGTATTTGCACTTCCATTCTGGGCTACAAAGTGTGGGTACCTAGAGGCTGCCTCCATTGGATCCTTTTCTGCGTCACTCAAGAACAGTTAAGAGGTGTATGATCTTGTGAGAGTTTCTTCCAACTTTAAGTCTGGAATTATGCAAGGTTGGGGAAAACTGTGGGAGCTCTTTTACTCCAGTGGCAGCAACTGGACAAGGCTGAAAGCAGTTCCTGCTACAAAGACCAAGGGATCACCTGAATGGTTCTATTTCAAGAGTCTTTTTCAATTTGTGACTCCTCCATAAGCTTTTGATTAATCTTTCAATTTGTGCCTGTGTTTGCTCAGACAGTTTGCGTTGCTTGCTAGTGTTGAACCTTAACTTAACAGCTTGGGAAGAAGCATCACGAAATAGAACAAATCTTGAGCTAAGACTCATGGGACATGTATTATAGTTGTGATCCTGCAATCAACTTGATTTAAGACTCCGTTCCATAGCATCTTTGGACTCCAGTTTTTTCCACGTAAGAAGTTAATAGGCTAGATTATCTTCAAGCATCAGGGTGTATGCATTGTGTGGGGGGTGTGTGTGTGTGTATGATTTATTTTTATTTATTTGTTAGAGAGAGAGAGAGAGAGAGAGAGAATCTTCCATCCACTGGTTCACTCCCCAAATGGCCACAATAGCCAGGGTTGATCTAGACTGAAGCCACAAGCCAGACCTCCACCTGGATTTCCTATGTGGTCGATGGGAACTTAAGTACTTGAGTCACCATCTTATGGTTTCCCAGGCACATTATCTGGGAGCTGGATTGGAGGTTGACTAGCTGAGACTTGAACTGGCATTCCAATGTGGGATGTGGGCATCCCAAGCAGCAGCTTAGCCTTCTGTGCCACAATATCAGCACCAAGCTTCCATTTTTAAAGCTAGAATTCCATATCATTGTTACTGGTTAGGAATAATTATCAGGATATAGTGATTAAATTACAGCAATGTTTTGGTTCAATTAATGTTTATAGAAGTTTCATTTGATGTTTTGGAACACAAGGTACTATGAGTATTCTGGATCTGTTAATCCTTGACTAAACATTTTTTCAATAGGTCATCTCTTGAGGAGGGTGACAAGATATTAGAACAGAATCCCGCAACAGAGAATGTAAAGGAAAATGTTCTTGGAAAATATTACCTCATCTCATTGGAATGTTTTTGACTGAGCCAGAATCAAAGATGATTGATGAGGATTGGCTTTAATCCCAGAGAGTAAGAAATGCTGACCCATTACATTAAACTGAAAATAAAATCTGGTCAATGGATAATTACAATAGGGAAGAAACATGACCTTTGAGAAGTCTTGCTGCTGTGCTAAATTTGGAGAACACACACAATTTCTTATTTTGGAATGATTGTCATTGAATGTTTCCTGACATCATTAGGTCTTTCTTTGGTTCTGGTTTCATCAATTTGGGTTATTCAAGTATGGATTAACACATCCAATGACCCATGGATGGTACAAACCTTCCAGTTATTTCAGATATGAACTAGTCTTTCTAGTTGTTAGACTTGAACTGTATCTCATAGATCAACAACTCAGCAAAAAATACTATAGCAACTCAGCAATTAAAGAAAGTTTGACAACGATCCAAACACATCTAATGATTTCTAAATTAATTTAGAGAGTATAAAATGACTGTAAAATTCACTTTAAGATTACAATTAATGACTTGTGTGGGGTTGCTTGACTACCAAGATCGTTAGCCCTTCTACAGATGCTTAGTCACACAAGCATAGGCCCCTTTGTTTACCATCTTATTTAAGAAATTTACTTCCACAAAGCTGCTGCTTTTCACTTCTTCAATTCCTGCATTGGCTTTCCATGTAATTCATAGAAGTCAAACATTGCCAAATGATTTATGACATCCCTCCATGATACTCTGCTACCCCTCTTGTTTCATCTCCTTCCATCTTCCCTTGTTCACTCCACTCTGGCCATGCTGGCCACCTCTCTTGCTGTTCTTTGAACACAACAAACTCATAACTTTCTCAGGGATATTGCTTTGCCTAAGTAAACAGTCCTCTACAACCCTACAGCTATGAGATGGAGCCCACCTTCAAGCCATCCACTGCCACTAGCACTGCATCCTATGCTATGTGAACCAGAAGGTCTCATAGTTGCCAGATTGTTGGTTGCTGAAGTCTTTGATGTGCCAGCAATTTACTTTTCACCAAAGCCAATTCTGTATCAGTTTTCTGAGTAGATGCTGGGGACCTGCTGATGTCATTCTCATAGGACAGAGTACAGCACCATCATCCATTAGTAATGCTAATCCAGCATTTAGCATGGTGGTTAAGACACCTGTGTCCTATACCGTATTGCCTGGGTTTGACAACCCATTTCCAGATCCTGCTTCCAGCTTCCTACTAATGCACACCCTGGGAGGCAGCACATTATATCTCAAGTAATTGGGCTTTGTACCCTTTCAGGAGACCCAGACTGAGTCCATGTCCTGGATTGGCAGGCATTTGGGAGAGTGAATCACTAGGTGGAAGAGTGAATAAATCTCTCTCTCTCTTCCCTATCCCTGCCTCATAAATAAAGTTTAACAAAAAAAGATACCTTGGGCCACTGCACCTGCATGGGAGACCAGGAGGAAACACCTGGCTCCTGGCTTCCAATCAGCACAGCTTCGGCTGTTGCAGCCACTTGGGGAGTGAACCAGCAGAAGGAAGACCTTTCTCTCTGTCTCTCTCTCTCACATTGTCAGTAAGACTGCCTGTCAACTAAATAAATAAAATCTTTTAAAAAAAGATAGTAACTAATATTTGTTGAGCACTTACTACATGCCAAAAATATTACTAATTTAATACATCTTTGTGAGATGAGCATTGTATTCCACGTTTTATGGATGGCTAAATGAACCTTTGAGTTGACAATTTTGCCTAAGGTCTCATAGGGAACAAGTGTAGAGGCCAGATTCTAACAAGAATTATTGATTCCAGAAGCCATTAACTTAATAACTGTATAATCAATGCATTTAATATGACCACTACGTTTGGTTGAGGTGAGAAATCTTATATATTTCTACCTTTTTGTCATTGTAAGCTTAGTGTATCCATGTGTTTACATTTTAAGAATGTAAGTATAATTTTATTAAGAGTTCGCTCATTGCACAAGGGGACAGGCCTGAGAATCATGTTCTGTACTAAAATCAGAATCAGAACTGATATAAACCGGACATTATAACTGCATGTGACATCACCCCTACATTTAGCAGAATGTGGGAACGTTCATCTGCAGGATCTAAATTCAAACAATGATGAGGATGATGATTATTTTTAAGAGTTGCCTCAGGATTAGAATGGAAAAAAAAGCACAAAATTGGCAACCCAAGCTCTTCTGCTCACCACCCCAATTTGAGTTCCAAAGTACTTCTACCTTTTTTTAAACATATTAGATTTTCTGATGAAATTTATTTAGTATAAAGGATTCTGGTACTTAAAAAAGATAAAAATCCCAAATCAAGAGAGTTACTGTTGAGCTTCCTTCCTCTTCCCCTTTTTGATTGGAGTCTGGTAGGGAGTATAATCTAGACTGTGACCTCATGAGGATTTTGTCAACAGGGTTCGTATGTTTGGACAAGGATCCACACAGAGACCCTGTTGCCCCAGCCTTGTGGATAGAGGTTTATTTCCTGGCAAAGATACCTTTGAAATGTTTTATTCAGGTTTCTCTTTTGAAGCATAGGATAAACAAAGCCTTCCTTTAAGTCTATTGTCTTGTCTTCGATTTTTTCTCTTTTCTCCGTGGATAAAAATAATTTTTTAAAAAAATTCCAGCTATTTCTGATCTTAGTAGCTGAAAAAATTGAGTTCTTTCAAAAATAACAATTCTGTGGTTATTGGGGTCATGAGAAATTCTGATATGCCAGAGATTTTGCCTAGTCTGAAGTCTTGCCAGAATTTATACATTTTGGTTTGTAGAGAGGTGAGGAATTCTGCTACGTAGCTGCTATTTTTTTTTTTTTTTGACAGGCAGAGTTAGACAGTGAGAGAGAAAGAAAGGTCTTCCTTCCATTGGTTCATCCCCCAAATGGCCGCTAAGGCCGGTGTGCTGCACTGATCTGAAGCCAGAAGCCAGGTGCTTCCTCCTGGTCTCCCATGTGGGTGCAGGGCCCAAGGACTTGGGCCATCCTCCACTGCCTTCCCGGGCCACAGCAGAGAGCTGGACTGGAAGAGGAGCAACCAGGACAGAACTAGCACCCCAATTGGGACTAGAACCTGGAGTGCTGGTGCCGCAGGCGGAGGATTAGACTAGTGAGCCGTGCCGCTGGCCCTGCTGTGCTTTCAAAACTGAGAGCGACATCACCTTACGATTCCCAAAAATCTTTTCTTATATTCCCATCTTAACTGTAGAAATGATATTTAAAGAAGAAAAATTATATGCAGATATTAAATTGAAATTATTTTATCACTTGATTAGCTGGTTTTTTTGTTTTGTTTTGTTTTGTTTTTTTGCCAGGCAGAGTTAAGACAGTGAGAGAGAGAGACAGAGAGAGAGTTATAGACAGTGAGAGAGAGACAGAGAGAAAGTTCTTCCTTCTGTTGGTTCACTCCCCTAATGGCCACTACAGTCAGGGCTGTGCTGATCCGAAGCCAGGAGCCGGGTACACTTCCTCCTGGTCTCCCATGGGGTGCAGGGCCCAAGCACTTGGGCCATCCTCCACTGCACTCCCGGGCCACAGAAGAGAGCTGGACTGGAAAAGGAGCAACCAGGACTAGTACCCGGTGCCCCGACCAGGACTAGAACCCAGGGTGCCAGCGCCGCTGGCAGAGGATTAGCCTAATGAGCCACGGCACCGGCCTGATTAGCTGCTTTTCAAATTGAGTATTTTATGAATCCAAAATAAAATGTAGTGCTACAAGTAGATAAATACCTGTCTCCTTTTAAAAATAACTGTTAAAAGGGGTGGGGGGGGGCAGTGCTGTGGTGTAGTGGGTAAAGCTGCTGCCTGCAGTGCCTGAATCCCATATGGGTGCCAGTTTGAGTCCCAGCTGCTCCGATTCCAGTCCAGCTCTCTCTGTGGCTTGGGAAAGCAGTAGAAGATTATCCAAGTCCTTGGGCCCCTGCATCCATGGGAGACCTGGAAGAAGCTCCTGGCTCCTGGCTTCAGATTGGTGCAGTTCCAGCTGTTGTGACCATTTGGGGAGTGAACCAGTGGATGGAAGATTCATTCTCTCTCTCCCTCTTCCCTGGAAGTCTGCCTTTCAAATAAATTAATAAATCTTTTTTAAAAAATAACTGTTCAACAGGTGCTTTGTGAATGTGAAATAATGTAACATTAATTATGAAGAAAGAAATCTCAACACATTTCACTGCATAAAACACTGAAGAAAAAATTTTCCCCACAGTTCATCTATGGAAGTAGTAGCAGAAAAATAATCTTGTGAAAGTATTTTCTATTCCCATTCTAGTTTGTCTTTCATAGGATGTAATTACTAAAATGATAATTTTATGATTCTACACTGATATACTAGAAATTATTGGTCCAACAGTTTCTTTTTTTTTAATTTTTTTTTGCACTGTGAGTCTGTTTTCCTTCAGAGAGGTGGAAAATGAATTTCTTAATGCTTGACCCTGCAAAAATGTGTAGCAAACTTCAGAACTGTTTTCTGAATATGCAAGTGAAGGTAGGTATTTCACAGCCCACCAAAACTGAAGTCCCTTAGTTCAGTACTTCTGCAATAGAATTCTGTTTTTTGAATTTGGAAACCTTTAAAAATTCTGGGCAAACATTGAAGTTCTCACACTTTATACACATTGACTCTGTTATATTTATGGAATAACCAATCAATAGATCATTTTGATATGAACCTCATGAAATTCAGACTTGGAGATAAAGCTGAAATGGGCAGTATCTGACTTACTATACATGTTCACACCTGTCCATTTTGAAGTGTTGTAGCATTTCCTTTTCATTCAGGTTAACCCTTTAGAGACATTTTTGGGCCACTAGGAAGAAGAATCATTACTCCTACTTTCTGAAGAAATGACTATTTTGAAATAGAAGGCAACCTAGAGAATCTATCCTCTTTCTGAATGTCTATTGTTGGAATACAGCACTTGGAGATACTATTTCTCTGGAGGGGATCCTGGTGCTGGCATTGTATCTGACTTCAAAATATGTCAATAATAAAATAGGGCTTAAAGTAGAATTGAGGTTTGCGGAGCAGTGTATTGTTCAGCTTTTCCTTACCACAACAAAGTACTTGAGACAACTAACTTTGTATAGAGAAAAGGTTTATTAGCTCACAAGGTCAAGTCCAAGATCAGGCTGTTCCATTGTCCTGGCCTCTGAAGAGGGTGGTGTATGGTAATGGCAGAACACATGCATATGCAGCATCACAGGGCAATCCAGGAAACAGAGTGTCTGGTTTCAAACTGAAGCTTATGAACCTTTTCACAAGAACTACCTTCCAAGAATATACTCCAGGACATAAGGATCTCTCACTAGGTCCAGCTCTGAAACACCATAATAGATGATAATGCCAGTTACTTATGTCCTTGGGATTTAAAGTCTTGTGTAATTTCTGGACCCTTGTCATATTCAAATTATGATATGCAAGCACATAACAGTTTCATGTGGAATGATGCATCCCCTCAAACCAATATTAAATATAGGCTATATTTTATTTGCTTAACATGTTGTAGACAGATCTTTTACTTCATTAGTGTTACTTCATTACTTCAATTGCCTCAGAGGGAACCCTAGAAATCCAGTTGACTCATGAATCCTTAAAATTTATAACCAACTTCCCCGTGAGTTACTATACTCTATTGTTTTACTTCCCCATGACATGCCCAGTCTAACTTAGGGTATCTTCAGTAGCTGAATAATTCTTTCTCACAAGCTGTTGAAATTTCCCTTCTGTATCTTTGGATAGATACGGGCCTGCATAGGTAACTTTTGCAGGGATCCAAGGAATAGAACCAGGACTTGTGTATTAAATTTACATCTCTGTGTAAATAAATAAGTATCTAAAAGTTGATAGCTTCTCATATTATTTCTTGTTCATTTTGCCTGACACTTTACTCTTTTCCCTCATTTATTTGCATGGCTAATACCTCATTTCCTTGGTCTGTTCTCAAATACAACCTCTTCAGAGTTGCTCTTCAGGAGTATGGTTTATTATTTCCAAGAAGAATATTCTATTGTCCAAAATTGCCTTGGAATGAATGGAATCCTTCAGTGTGGTGGTGGTAATGAATTACCGATGACTGGAAAAACCAAATTAGGTTGAATAATAATCAATGGTCAGAAAAGATCCAAGCATCTGAACAGTTTTTGAGACGGATAATATTTAAAGGACTCATACCACCCTAAAGTATTCTGATTCATTTTTTGATGTACTTTGTTATATTTCTCTTCTGGGCTTCATTTGTGTATATAAAACTGCTTGCTTGACATCTCCATGAATGTCTAAATGTCATTTCAAACATATCTAACACCAAACTGTTGAATTCCTGATTCCTCCTTCTCATCCTGCTCATCCAATAATCACAGTCTTCTACACAGCAGTTCAAATAATCCTTTAAAACCCCACATCAGTTATGACGCCAGTTGGGGTATCCACATCCCATACAGGAGCACCTGGATTCAAGTTCCAGCCGGCTCTGCTCCCAGTTGCAGCTTCCTGCTAATGCACAGTCTGGGAAGCAGTACATGATGGCTCAAGTAGCTGGGATTCTGTCACCCATGTGGGAAACTTGGATTGAGTTTCAGGCTCCCAGCTTTGTCTTACCCAGCCCCAGCTGTTGTGGTATTTGGGGGAGATCTTTGTCTCTCTATCTCTGTGTGAATAAATAAGTATCTAAAAGTTGATAGCTTCTCGTATTATTGCCTGTTCATTTTGCCTGACACTTTACTCGTTTTCTTCATATATTTGCATGGCTAATACCTCATTTCCTTGGTCTGTTCTCAAATATAACCTCTTCAGAGTTGCTCTTCAGGAGTATGGCATTCTTGTTACTCCTCCTTGTTAATCTGTCCCTCCCCTACCTATTTTATTTTTTCACAGTAGATTGACATGAGATTTTAATATATTGTTATCTGTGTCTCCAACTAGAAATTTTCTTTGGGAAAGAAAATTTGTTATATTCATTAATGTATACTTGTGCAAAGAGCAAACTCCTGGGGCCAGCGCTGTGGCGTAGTAGGCTGAGCCTCCGCCTGTGGTGCCAGCATCCTATATCGGTGCCATTTCATGTCCTGGCTGCTCCTCTTCCAATCCAGCTCTCTGCTAATGGCCTGGGAAAGCAGTGGAATATGGCCCAAGTGCTTGGGCCCCTGCACCCATTTGGGAGACCTGGAAGAAACTCCTTGCTTCTGGCTTTGGATTGGCCCAGCTTTAGCCATCTCTCCCTCTCTCTGTCTATAACTACCTCTCAAATAAATAAATAAATAAAAATCTTTAAAAAAAACTTCTGGTTCATAATAGAAAGTCAAGAATTGTATATTGAAATAATATAAATGAATAATAATAGATATTTCATTTAAACAGGAAAATAAGGAGTAATATTGTAGCTTAAGTGATGTATACACAGGTCAAAAGAAGAGGGATGGTGCTTATAAATTTTGCAAATAAAAGAAAATAAATTAAGGGCTTGATGCTTGTTTTCTTTTTTTTTTTTTTTCTTTTTTTTGACAGGCAGAGTGGACAGTGAGAGAGAGAGACAGAGAGAAAGGTCTTCCTTTGCTGTTGGTTCACCCTCCAATGGCCGCCGCGGCCGGCGCGCTGTGGCCGGCGCACCGCGCTGATCCAATGGCAGGAGCCAGGTGCTTCTCCTGGTCTCCCATGCAGGTGCAGGGCCCAAGAACTTGGGCCATCCTCCACTGCACTCCCTGGCCACAGCAGAGAGCTGGCCTGGAAGAGGGGCAACCAGGACAGAATCCGGTGCCCCGACCGGGACTAGAACCTGGTGTGCCGGCACCGCAAGGTGGAGGATTAGCCTAGTGAGCCGCGGCACCGGCCTTGATGCTTGTTTTCAAAGTAATCCTCCCAAAGTAGCCATCTTTCTTTCTTCCTTAATGAAAGGTTTTTGTCCTGAATAATAATTAATGATTTGTATATTTTCCCCAAGTATAGTATATTTGAAATCCATTTTTCAGTTTGCATTACTAATAGGAAAATGGACATTGTCACATGAATACATTGTAAGTCTTTCACAGTAATAAAAGGTTCAAATGTTAGTAGAGAAAACTATAAATTTTTATTCCTTCAAATTTGAATACATCATCTTATATTTATTTTATTTCAGCTCTCAGAAACTCTTACATTTTAATAATAAATGTATCAGAGAAAATTAAAAAATCATTAGATTACAAAAGTAATGAACATTTTTAGGTCACATTTAGGGGTATGCATGTAATTGGGGGTGGCCACAGGGCAGAGGATGCTGTAAATCTATGTTCTACATGAAATACAGTTTAGTAACTTGTAAAATATCAGAAACTTTGACCCAATATTCCCACTTCTAGACATTTTCTCCCATGGAGAAATTCATATGAGAATCAAAAGACATAAGCACATGAATATTCTTATAAATCTATTTTTAATAGAAAATAATGGGAAAATCCCAAACAGCCATCAATTACATGAGTTATTGCACATACAAACAATAAAATTCTCAAGTCATTAAGCTTGATGTACATCAACCCATCTTGCTATGAATTCATATAGTCAGTCACTAGAGCACACATTCACATCCCCAGACATATGAGATATCAGAATCTGTAGGAAGATATATAAGAATACTATTGAGTCAAAAAATACTATTGAGTGAAAAATGCCAAATTACTATTCCATTGTATCCTTCCCTTTAGAAAGAGATTCACTGACTATGAAGAAAGGAATTTTTTCTTAAATAGTTTGTTTTTTTACACTTCTTTTACATATATGTATAATTTTAATTAAGACTGTCAATTTATAGGCAAATTTCTTACAATGAAGTCAAATTTAATTGAAAACATACTCATACTACCTAGACCTGTTTATAACAGCAAACTAATCAAGTTAAGATAAGTTTGCTTAATACAAGAAAAAAATTGGTAGTAATATAGTAAGAATATCATGAAAAATAAAAATTTTTGAAAATTTAAGAGATACTACAAAAAGTATCACATAAAATATTTTTCCAGGTTTATTGAGGTAAAATTGACAAAATTGGTTTATATTTTAGATTTGCATGATATTTTGATGTATGTGTACACTCTGAGATATTAAGCACAATCAAGCTAACTAACATATATATTTCCTCAGCTGCCTTTTATATGTGTGTAGGGAGAACACTTGACATCTATACTTATAGCAAATTTGGAGTATACAATGCATTATTGTTGACTATAATCACTCTGCTACACATTAGAACTCCAGAATTACTTAGCATATAAGTGGGAGTTTGTACATTTTCACCAACATCTCTCTTTTCTAATCACCTTTGATTTTCTGGTAACTACCATCTCCTTTTTTTATGAGATAAACTCCTTTTTTCTAGGTTCCACACACAAATGAGATCATGTGGATTTGCGTTTCTGTGTCTAGTTTATTTCACTGAGCATACTGGCCTCTAGGTTTATCCTGATATGTTGTCTCAAATGACAATATTTCCTTCTTTTTTAAGGCTGAATAACATTCTATTACATTTTTCTCTATAACCATTCATTCTTCTGTCAATGAACATTGAATTTCCATATCTTGGATACTGTGAATAATACTGCAATGATCATGGGAGTACAGGTATCTATTCAGAGTAGTGAATTTATTTCCCTTGGATGTACAACCAGAAGTGGGATTTCTAGATCATGTAGTAGTTGTACTTTTAATTTTTTTGAGAAAGTTCCACACTATTTTCCATAATAGCTGTTCCAATATACAGTCCCAGCAACGCTGCACAAGGATTCTTTTTTCTCCACACCCTCACCGTCATTTCTTATCTTTTGACTTTTTTATGATAGCCTCAATGGACATCTGGGTGGTTTCTACATCTTTTTTTGTAAAATACTTATTTATTTAATTTGAAAGGCAGGGTTACAGAGAGAGAGGGAAGACAGATAAATCTTCCTTCTGTTGGTTCATTCCTCAAATGGCTGCAATGGCCAGGGCTCAGCCAGGCCAAAGCAGGAACTTCATCTGGATCTCCCTTGTGGGTTACAGGTGCCCAAGCACTTGGGTCATCCTTTGTGGCTGTCTTGGTCACTTTGCGGGGATCTGGATCTGATGCGGAGCAGCTGGGACATGAATGGTACCATATGGGATGTTGACATCACAGGCTGTGGCTTATCCTGCTATACCACAACGGCAACTCCTGTTTCTACATCTTGATGTTTGTAAATAATGAATATGAGAGTAAAAATTTCTGTGCTATACCAAGGTGCTGTACACATTCATCTGTATCCTTTAGGTCTCTTAAGGTATTTTTGTAGGTGGATAATTGTTCATATTAGTGTTTCTTTGTAGGGACAACTACTAGAAAGTCATATTTTGACAGTTTGCTTAGGTAACCTCCCCTACCCCCATATTTCTGGCTAGCGGACATGGCCTTTGCTCCTTTGGAGTCCCTCAGACCACTTTTACTTTGCACACCCTCCCACAATTTTAATGTATTTTTGCTTCAAACAACCCTTGACCCATCATTCTTCTTCAAAGGACAATCCTCAGGCTATTGGCAAAGTTTTATCCACAGACACAGAGAAGTAGAAGAGCTTGGAGGTTTCTGATCTCCAAGGGTGAGGCTTAGCTAATGAATGAGCACTCTGGGAGATGAAAGAAAGGCTCCCTTGCCTTAGGTAACAACTTTGAGGCTGTAAAATGTATTCCAGAGACGTCCTGTGGAATCACACGGCAAATGTACTCCAAGGAACTGGCTGAAGCATGAGAGTGTCCTCATGCTTTCCTTCTCTTCTCTGTTGTGCTGCCCCGCTTCCTCAGCCCTTTCTACAGGAGCATTTCCTTGCACACAGATCCTCATCCCAGGGTCTGCTTCCGGTCAGTCACTGCTTTCCAAAGAGTCCCTCTGCTTCGCCAGAACAGAATTCAGTAACATAGTATCTGCATCTTCCATATTAGACTAAACATCTGCTTTTTGAGGTAAGGCAGGAGTCATAGTTGATTCTGACACTTTTTCTTATTTACTGTTAAAGTTGGAAATAATTTATACTAAGTTAAACTAGTGAATAATTTTGGTGTCATAGAGTCAGTAATCAGTTTTATTTGGGATTGGATCTGGATTTATATTAAATGAGAAATTTGTCTCTCATAATTCTTGTGGATAAATTAGTGTTATGTTCCCAGACAAAACAGGCTTCATTTCCATAAACAACTGTCAAGTATTGGATGACAGAGACACATTCTACCTTTAACTTATTTAGTTCTAAAGCATTAGATGAATAAGGATAGTACCACCTCTTCCCTCGACAATGATAAATTGCCCTATCTTATCTATTATATTAAAGAACAAGGGGAGGGGCTATTATTTTTGTTACATTTTAATTTATCTTTACTTACATAGCTCTTGAAATTAAAGGGCAGATGTGGTTTGTAGATGTCAAGTTGTAAGCTTGTAATCAATGTAATTGGATGATACGTCATCTGATTGAGGCATGTTCAGCCTCCTTTTCTACATAATGGGAACACAGTTAAGTAATATGGTATATTAGGTTAACTGGTGATATTTTATTATTCATGCTTAGCATGAAAATCAATTTTCCACTGATTTGCTTTAGTTCTGAGTGTAAGGAAATAGATAACTAAGAAAGCAGTTAATGTATTAGTTAAATATAGTTTCTTGCTTTAGTCATTCATCCTTAGAAGCCAATAAACATTTATTTAGCACAGAGTGAAAAAATGCACTCCTCTCATCAAAATTTTCATTTTCCACAGTGCTTTAAAAAAAAAAAAAAAGAAGATTTATTGGCCGGTGCCACGGCTCAATAGGCTAATCCTCTGCCTGCGGCGCCCCGGTTCTAGTCCCGGTTGGGGCCCCGGATCCAGTCCCGATTGCTCTTCTTCCAGTCCAGCTCTCAGCTGTGGCCTGGGAGTACAGTGGAGGATGGCCCAAGTGCTTGGGCCCTGCACCCCATGGGAGACCAGAAGAAGCACCTGGCTCTTGGCTTCGGATCAGCGTGTTGCGCCAGCCGCAGCGTGCTGGCTACAGCGGCCATTGGGGGGTGAACCAATGGCAAAAGGAAGACCTTTCTCTCTGTCTCTCTCTCTCTCACTGTCCACTCTGCCTGTCAAAAAAAAAAAAAAGATTTATTTATTTCCTTGAAAGTCAGAGTTACTCACACACACACACACACACACACACAGAGAGAAAGTCTTCCATCCAACTGGTTCACTCCCCAGTTGGCCACAACACCTGGAGCTGCGCCGATCTGAAGCCAGGAGCCTGGAGCTTCCTCCAAGTCTCCCACACTGGTACAGGGGCCCGAGCACTTGGTCCATCTTCCACTGCTTTCCCAGGCCACAGCTGAGAGCTGTATAGGAAGTGGAGCAGCTGGGACTCCAACTGGCACCCATATGGGATGCCGGCTCTGCAGGCGGAGGCTTTACCCGCTATGCCACAGTGCCGGCCCCTCCATCGTGCTTTTCGTAACCCCAGTAGATGTTTGCTTTACAGGAAGTACCTTGTCAGAAATATAGAACAAGATTTGTCTAACGACTTCACTGTAAATGAAGTGTGGGCTTTTCATTCTCTTTCACCTCTATTTTTTCCCCTTTCACAATTATTTTTTACAACTTTGTTTCAGGAAAAATAGGGCTCAAGGGACCAGTGTTGTGGTATAGTGGGTTAAACTGCAGCCTGCGACACCAATGTTCCATGTCAGAGCTCTGGTTTTGTCCTGGCTCCTCTGCTTCCTATCCGGCTCCCTGCTAATGTGTTTGAGAAAGCAATGGAAGGTGGTTCAAACCTTGGGCCCCTGCCACCCTTGTGATAGACTCAGATGGAATTCCTGGCTCCAGGCTTTGGCCTGTTCCTGTCCCTTTTGTGCAACCATTTGGAGAGTTACTCAGTGGATGGAAGATTGATTTCTCTCTCTCTCTCTCTCTGTTACTCTGCCTTTCAAATAAATAAATATATCTTTTTAAAAAGAGAAAAAAATAAGAACAAGTATAAGAGAATTGTTTTTCCTTAACGTTGTGATGTGTAACTCTCCTCACAAGGAAGATTAAAGCTCTTTAAACTTGTCCTCACATGTGACAGTCCTACCCATAACACATCTTTTCTGAAGGTGCATGCCTGAGACCTTAGTTTGCCAGGGAATTTGAAGGAAAAATCAAAGTCCTCCAGTAGCCAACATGTAGTGTACTATATATTTGCTTCCATATGTATTTCATCAAGCACTCTTTGAATGCTATCCATTTGGAGATGCCCCAGTCTTGGAAGCATGACAATTATGCTAATTATATAAAATGATTGAACAAATAAAGTGCTTAGAATACCCCCTGAAATATTGTAAGTTCTCAATAATTACTAGTTATATCATAGGTCCTCAATTCCTTGTCTGAAACCCTTGGAATCAGATGAATGCTGAATTTCAGAATTTGTTGGATTTTAAAATAGAAATAAAATGAATATATCTGCATATAACTTGCATGATCTCTCTAGTACCCTAAAATCAAACATATTGGTATTGATGAAGTGAAACATGGATATTCACAAGTGGTATATTATAAATAACCTCATATAAATTCAGACCAAATTTTGCCACTGACAAAATGATTTTAAAATTTGAATGTTTGAAATTTTGGGATCTTGTAATTGCTGATAAATGTATAATCTTCATTTTTACCAGTTTCTTTTTATTATAACTTGTTTCTGAAACTTACCTCCTTTTTGGCTTTAGAGAAGGCCTAAGTAAATAAGCAAACAAAATTTTAGATTCCTCTAAGTAAAAAAAAAAAAAACTCATTTTGAGGAATTTATGTTTTAAAAATACTCCATCAGAAGCAGAACAGGGAATTATTTTATCAGAATTGTTTGACAAAAGTTTGAACCTTAATAACTATTCTATTTTCAAAGGAGACCTTTTTAAAATACTTCCCTTTAGAGAATAACCCTTAAGTAAACAAGCTTAAGTAGGTATTTAAAAATATTATTTTTCCTTTTTATAAGTCAGAAGCCATATGGAATTTCTCTTTTTTAAAAGATTTATTTAGGGGCTGGCATAGTGGGTAAAGCTACCGGCTGCAATGCCAGCATCCCATATGGACACTGGTTGTCATCTCAGTTATTCCACTTCCTATCCAGCTCCCTGCTAATGGCCTGGGAAAAGCAGTGGAAGATGGCCAAAGTGCTTGAATCCCTGCTACCCATGTGAGAGACCTGGAGGTAGCTCCTGGCTTCTGGCTTCAGCCTGGCCCAGCCTGGCCCAGCCCTGACCATTTGGCCATCTAGGGAGTGAACCAGTAGGTGGAAGATTTCTCTTTCTCTATCTCTCCCTCTTTTTCTATAACTCTGACTTTTAAGGCAGAATGCAGAAAGAGAGAAAGAGAAAGAGAACCCCCTAAATGGCTGCAATGACCAAGACTGATCCAGGTTGAAGCTGAGGGCCAGGAACTCCATTGCGGCCTCTCACATTGGTAGCAGGGACCCAAGTACTTGGGCCTTCATGAAATGCTTCCCAAGTACATTAGGAGGGAGCTTGATCAGAAGTCATAACTCAAAAAAAAAAAAAAAAAAAGAAAGAAAAAAAAGAAAACAGAAACAAATAAAAGCCATAACTCTAACAGGCATTCTATTATCAGATGCCAGCATCAGAGGTGGCAGCTTAACCTGCTGCACCACAACACTAGCCCCAACCACATAGACTTTATTCACAGAGCTCATAACTGACTTTGCCTGGTTTTCTTGAAACTTGACCTCCAAACACTAAGCTCAGTAATGCATGAAGATGAGTTGGTGTCTGGGACTGATATCCTAAAGGTCAGCCTGTTACATAGGAGGAGATGTTCAGGAAGGAAGGCAGACTTATAGATTAGGAGGAATAAAACATCTTTTTCAGGCATCAATTTTGACCCAATCTTATCTCTTAAAGTCTTAACAACTTTTGTATATCTGTTCTAGAAAAGTACCTCTCTTGTCACGTATTTTCGGTATTTATTGCTAAGGCAATAAGGACAATCCACATGTTTTCTGTTAGCTGGTGGTTGGTGGGGACCCTGCGTACATCGAGAAGAACTTACTAAAGATTTGCTTATTTGAGAAGCAGAGCAAAAGATAGAGCAAGACAGGGAAAGCACCTATCTGAGATGCTGTTCATTCCCCCCAAACACCTGCAAAAGCCAGGGCTGGGCCAGACAAAAGTCAGAGCAGGGAACTCACTCTAAGTCTCTCACATGGGTGGCAGAGCTCCAATTACTTGAGACATCACAACGGACTCCTAGGGTCTGCATTAGTAGAAGACTAGAAACCATGATTCAAATCCAGGTTCTCTGGTGTGGGACATGGATATTTTAAGCACTAGGCTAAACACCTGCCCTGCTTACCAGAGTTTTAGTGTAGACATGCCCGTCAAACTTTTATATTTTCGACATAATTATAGGAAGCAGTAATTCCTAGCATATTCTGAACACACTATGGTGAGAAGCAGTGTGTTGCAATGGTGTTCTAAATTCTGCCACTTACTGGTCTGTGACTAGGTAAATCATTTAACTTCTGTGGCCATCAGCTTTCCAATCTGGAAAATTAAAAGTTACAACAAGAACATTATATCCTCATGTTTAAACATTATATCCTCTTATTTTCCAACAAACAAATACAAAACCACATTTGCCTTAGGAATACCTGGTGAATGGTGTCTCTCTTTTCCAAACAACATTGTACCTTTTAGGCAACTGGATCTTATCAAGTTGTCCTGTTTTGGGTGTCAAAAGCTTCAGGGAGTAGGGTTGAATAATATAAAAAATTATAATAACAAAATAAAAAGATGCCATAAATATTAAAAGAAATAATAAATGTGAAGGGACTAGTGCAGTGCCTATCAAATAAAAGGTATTCAAGAAAATCCTGATTTTTTTAATGAAGCAAAATGGCTCTAAGTGGGACAGTGTTTGGGTACCAGCTTCAGAGCTGCTCAGCATTCTAGATTTCCTTTTCTTTCATTTCTCTATTGGGATATGATTTGTCTTCCTATTAACATATGTCATAAGCATCCTGGTCTGTTTTTCAGGAAAAGAAGGTAATTTGGGCTGCAGCCATGTTCTCATTAGAGAAAATGAGGGCATTAATGGTTAGTGTTCAAGAACAACAAAGCTCCTTCTGTTGCTTAGCAACTGAATAGTGGGGGATGGGAAGAGACTGTGTAAGCAGTGGGGAATACAAAACCAGAGAGGAATGTTAAAAAGAAAAAATGGATCTAATGTCAAGGTCATTCCCAGGTGGATGAAAAGATTTATATGGCTCTGGTATTTATAGTTGTAGTTAATTTCCTGGAAAAATTAAAGAAAAGTTTTGAAATTCAGCAGTGGTAGATTACAATGGACATTTATTGTTCTAATGCAAGGGAAATATAAACTGTTTAACATGTTGATTACAAATGAAATATGGGAATGGTTTAAAAGTCATTGGAAATCGGTCATATTACACAGACACTACTGCCACCATGTGGACTACAGTGGGAGCCTTCAGGGAACTGAAGCATGCGGGGTGCTGTGAGAGGTTACTTCCTTAAGGAATGTGGTGATGGGCTTCAGATGCTTTCCTTCATGTGTCCTTGAGAATAGTTATGAAAAACTCTGGCACATTTTTAAAGTCGATATGTAAGGATTCTAAATTTAAATGTCTGTAAGGAATATAATTTCCTTGTGGGTTTATAAATATTGACATTTAAAACTAAAACTCTTGTATCACTCCTTTAGATGTATACAATGGAAACTAAATATTATAGGGACTTGACATGGACCATCAGTTATTTTTAAATTACACGAGTAAGCTCTTTTATATGAATAATATTCACATAATTCATTTCCCTTCTTGAACTTATATTTAAATTCCACTTCACCCAAAAACTTATATCTTTATGTTTTAGACACACATATATATTTCATTTGTAATGTTTTACATATATATAATGCCTGTATAAGACATTAATATATATTTCTCTGTAACAACACTAAGTATATAAATTTTGATTTAAAAATTCATGACTAAGGATTCAGTTATCTGTACTTTTTACTATGCAATTGATTAAAAACATAAATATGTGAAGAAAACTGTTTAAAATCAACCCTTGGGTTAGATGAGTCTTTTAAAAATTAGTTTACACATGAAAAGTCATTATTTCTAGAATGAGACAAATGTGATTATCAATACTATATAAGTTTATCTTCATTCACAGAAATAAGTAATGAAAATGGAAGACATTTTATTAGGCAGTGTTAATTCAATATTATGAATTATTTCTAAGTTACTTTTTTAAAATGGCTTAGTATATTTTTAATAATTTTCTTCTTTTAATGATCAGTGGAAAACTAGGTTCGATTTTGATTCAAGGTTGTTAAAAGTAGAAGAATTAGAAACCATGGGAGCTTTAAAAGTATTTGTATCCTGTCATTAGAATCATTACTCTCTCAGCACAGACACAGTATTTCAAATCATCCTTGTGATGAATGTTCCAGATTTTTCTTTTATTTATTTTTCTTTATTTTTTTTTTATTTTTTGACAGGCAGAGTGGACAGTGAGAGAGAAAGACAGAGAGAAAGGTCTTCCTTTTTCCATTGGTTCACCCTCCAATGGCTGCTGTGGCTGGCGCGCTGTGGCCGACGCACCACGCTGATCTGAAGCCAGGTGTCGCTCCCCCTCTTCGTGGAGGAACGACACAGGACCCTGCGCTGTTCTTTTGTCTGCTCGGCCCTCCCCGGGTTTGCTGCTGGTTCTTCCCGGGTTGGCTACCGACCCTTCCACCTCCGTGGAAGGGCGGTTCCTCCTAGCCACTTTCCCCACTTCCGCAGGGGAGCGGCACACCGCCGGCCGGCTCTCTCGGGGGCTGCACAGGTGTTCCTTCAGATAGATGTTCCCCTTAGATGTTCCTGGTGCATGTTGTCTCTCTCCTCCTTTATAGTCCTCTTCCACCAATCCCAACTCTGCTACCCACACGCCGAGTACGCTGCTCTCCTCCAATCAGGAGCAGGTCCTACAGTTTATTGGTTGAACTGGAGGCAGCTGTGTAGAAGCTGTTTCTCCCTTCTCAGCGCCATATTGTGGGAGAGCAGATGCATAGAATAAGTCTTAATTCCAGTAACAGTCTAGTCCGAGTTGCTCCCCACAGCCAGGAGCCAGGTGCTTCTCCTGGTCTCCCATGTGGGTGCAGGGCCCAAGCACTTGGGCCATCCTCCACTGCACTCCCAGGCCACAGCAGAGAGCTGGAATGGAAGAAAGACAACCGGGACAGAATCCGGCGCCCTGACCGGGACTAGAACCGGTGTGCTGGCGCCGCAGGTGGAGGATTAGCCTACTGAGCCACGGTGTCGGCCCGTTCCAGATTTTTCTACACTCTAGACAGTGAACCTTCATAGCTATCGACTGTGCAGGAGGCAAGGTCTTCTTTTTTAATGGGAGAAAATGGAGGTGGGGACAGAGACCTAACCAAACAGCTGGCCAGAGATTACCTAAGCAAATAAATGTTAATAACAAAAATAAATGAGATTTGAAGATATGAAGAATATTTTCTTACATCATTTAAATGTGTCTTTCCTTTGAAAAGTGTTACCAGACCTCAAGTTGGTCACTGTTCTATTCCAAAAGCCAGTCTACAATGCAACTTTCCACAAGTTTGATGTCAAATTGGGCTTTGGCAGGAGGGGCCAAGAAAAGCAATATTACGTGTTTCATGTGGGATTTTCTGAGTTTAAATAACTCTATTTTCCCATAATGTCTTCTGCATTAAAAAAAAAAGTGATGTTAGAAGATGTTAATAATGATTCTGAATGCCCCATTTTTAAAGTCGCATGTCAGCCATGCTATATTGGTCCCTACCATTTACCTGCTTTTAAAATTATGTCTGCCAGGGTAGTCTAAATTAGGCTGAGGTAGCAAACAAGCCCAATCTCAGCAACAGGAAAACAAATTTCATTTCTGCTCACACTGCCCTGCTCATCGCAGGTTGGCTGTGGCTCTGCTTCCTGCCCAAGACGATGAGAATGCAGCCCCTAAGATGTGATTTCTTGGCAGTAGAGATAACAGACAGAGAAAACCAAGAGCACTGTCTCTCAACTTCTGCCCTGACAAATGGCAGACATCACTCCTGACTGTTTCTTTCTTTTTTTAATTTCCTTATTTATTTATTTGAAATATGGAGTTAGAGAGAGAGGGAGTGAGAGAAGGAAAAAAGACAGAAAAAGATCTTCCATTCATTGGTTCACATCCCGAAATGACTGCAAGGGCCCTGAGGCTGGAATAGGCTGAAGCCAGGAGCCTGGAACTCCATCCCAGTCTCCTATGTGGGTGGCAGGGGCCCAAGCACTATAGCCATCTCCTGCTGCCTTCCCGGGAGCATGAGATGGGAGCTGGATCAGAAGTAGAGCACCTGGGACTCAAATCTGTGCTCATACAGATACTGGTTAGCAGAGGCCTAACTTGCTGCACCACAACACTGGACCCCTGACTGTTTCTTTAGGAAAAGCAAGTTAGTTGTCCTTGTGAGTTCCCAACAGCGAGGAGGAACAGGCTACCTCCAGGAAGAGACAGCAGTTACTCAGATTTCTGAGTAACCTACCACACCAATGAAAACCCCAACTCTAGTAACCACTCATTTTTAATAGTAAGCACATGTCTAACATTTCCAAAATTTTTATATTAAAATATGTATTTTAATTTTATGACATATTTCCAGCATATACAAAAGTGGAGTTTAACACATCAAAGACATGAATCTTTATATCCCAGAATTACCAACTGTTAGTATTTGCCACAGTGAATTCAGAACCCTTTGCTGATAAACCAAATTTTGTAGGTGCAGTTGCGGTACTCCCACGAAACCTGTTCTATTTTCCTTTAAAATTTCTGCAGGAACTGTTTGTTGATGCTAGTATGTATTCTTCGTGTCTGTTCTTTTTACTTATTAACTTTAGAAGTGCATGCATCCATGTTGTGTATGGATATAGTTACTGCATTTAAGCTATTCCATAGAACATAATGTGATTAATTAGTTTATTCATACACTTATAATTATACAATATTTTCAGTGTGTCCGTGTTCTGACTTGGACTCGATGCATGAGGTCTGGCATGGAATGTTTACACTGTGGCATCATGTTAGAGCTCAAAAGTTTTGTGTTTCGGAGCCTTTTGGATTCCAGATTTTCAGAGCAGGGGTGTTCAACCTGCAATTGCATGAAGTGTAAACTTCGCTGCTTCAGTTCACAAACCGCTTTATAAATAACAAACACCCATCATGACCAGTGACCAGTCTTATCAGTTGTTCAGTTTGCTGTTCATGTACAAAGTCTATTTGGGTAGATACAAGAGTGGAGTTTCCCAATCATGAAGACATGATATTTTAATAAAATGAATAATGAAAAGAGAACACTGGCCAACAAAGAAGGAAGCAAAGTAACCAAAGTGATCAATCTAGAAGTGAAATAGAATCCAGCATCAACGTACTTCCTAGAGAAGAAAGAGCTGGTAGTGGTGATGTTGATACTGCCACCACCTGAGAACTCTGGAAATATATTTAGAGAAATATAACGAAGGTCACCTCATCAAATCACCGGGTTGTGATAAAAAGGACAAAGATACCACAGAGAAAGTGATACCTGTGGGAACACCCCATTCAATGAACCCTTGGAGCTATTTTATCGAATCAAATGTACAAAGCATAAAATGTTGGCAGCTGAGCCAAACTTAGAAAGGAATATGACAATTCACTAAGACATGGAAAAGATGCTCAGTACTTTTCTTGTATGGTAGAAAATGTTGTTGTTGGTAGACGAAAGAACTAAAACTTTGATTCTCCATATTTCTGACATTTTATATTACATGCTAAATAAATATCAGTTTTTACTATCTTTTTCTTTTCCCAAAATATTTGTAGCTGGTTTTTAATAATTTGGTAAAAAAATTTTAGAGGTCACAGAACAATTGCAATTATGCCTGAGTGCCTTGTAACAATCACTCCTTTGTCCTAAAATGCCTTTCTCTCACTTCTATTTCTTCTCCACCTGGAAATCCCATAGGCACCTTCCAAAAACCCAGTTTAAACATTAATGCTGTTTTGCACACAATTCATACTGTGCACAGAGAAGTCTTACTACATAATAAAGTTTCAACGTTGTACACTCCCAAGTATGTGGTCTATAATATTCATACAATTTGAGCATCATATGAATAACCTACTGTATAGGTTGTATGGTCAACTTCAACATCTTGTAAGGATTTGCCTTTGATTGAAGTGATAGGGCCTAGGGGCAAGTGCCCTGGCCTGGGATAGTGGGAGTGTTGTGCTTTGGTTTTGGCTATATGGTTAAATCAGTGTGTCAAGTCATATAACCTCCTTGTTTGTGTTTCATTCTCTGTAAAGTGGGTATGGGAATATGATCATTTTCAAAGCTCTTTTGATCACTGAATGTCTTTGTCTCTCTCTCTCACTCTGCCTTTCAAATAAATAAATAACAACTTTTAATAAAGAAGAAAGTTAAAGGAAGGAGTGGTAACAGATAGGACTGTTGGGTTCTATGTAGAGATTAGAAACATTCTAGATTTTTCTATGAGAAATGTTGTAAGACAGGAAATTAGGTGCTTCAACATCTGTTGGAAAGGAGGCAAAATGGAAGCCAAAGGCCTATTGTCAAATGTTTAGGTGATGTTACTGCTGCTATTACCTAGAGGCCGAGTGTTGGGGGATATCTTTTTCTCCTGATGGTTGGAAACATTACAAAACTACTTCCAACATCATACTACTGGTGCATGGCTCTGGACTAGGCAGAACAAAGTGTGGCTGCTGTAAATCTGTACATGAAGTGCTGCAGGAAGAACAGCCTCAGCTTCCTTTCTGTCTACCAATCTTACACGAGTGTATCTTACTGACAAATTCACATGTAGAACATGGTAGCAAGGAAATCTGGGAAACACACTTGCCAGGCTTCCAATTCCTGTGATGAGAACTTAGGTGAGGAGTGGAAATGAATGCTGATGGTCAACAGACAGTATCCTGCACATAGCTGGCAAGAACCAAACTGGGAAGGGACTGGAAACGACAGCCAAAAAGTCAGGGACACATTGCATGGGAGACCTTTGAATGTTTGATAGCAGAATGGTCAAAAAAATCTATTTTATAAATGTTGGTGATACCAAGATAATTTTCAAAACTAAAAACATGTAATAAAACAAGATATATGCGATTTATTTATTAAGTAATTATTATATAACTGGAATCTTGAGCCCTCTAAAATAAAAAGAAATTTGTGACAACTCATCCATCCAATATTCTTTCCCACAATTTTTTATTGGGTGCACATTTTATGGTAGATGCAGTAAATACAGATATAAATCATCTATGGTCTCTGCCCTCAAGAAGCTAATATTGATCTTTTTTTCTTTTCAGTGAAAGTAAGAAAGTTTTAGAGTGCTGTTTGGAGGATTGATCCATTGGTTCTCAAAATAACTTCTGCTGGGGCCGACGCCACGGCTCACTAGGCTAATCCTCCGCCTTGTGGCGCCGGCACACCGGGTTCTAGTCCCGGTCGGGGCACCGGATTCTGTCCTGGTTGCCCCTCTTCCAGGCCAACTCTCTGCTGTGGCCAGGGAGTGCAGTGGAGGATGGCCCAAGTACTTGGGCCCTGCACCCCATGGGAGACCAGGATAAGTACCTGGCTCCTGCCATCGGATCAGTGTGGTATGCCGGCTGCAGCGTGCCGGCTGCGGCAGCCTTGGAGGGTGAACCAACGGCAAAGGAAGACCTTTCTCTCTGTCTCTCTCACTGTCCACTCTGCCTGTCAAAATAAATAAATAAATAAATAAATAAATAAATAAATAACTTCTGCTTAACCTTAATCTTATAAGAAGCTGTAAGGAAAAAAAAAGTCTAATAATGAGAGCATTTTTTAAAATGTGTGCTCATATATATTTCCTCTTGAATTTAAGTGTATAATAAATTTCATAGTTAAAAAATAACTATTTAAGTTTTTTTTTTTTTTTAAACTAGTGTAACTTAATTTGATTTTCAATACCATTGACAGCTGAGTTTCCAGGACACAGGTTGGGAAAGACTGGAAGCTTGTAGAGAACAGCATGTCCAACTGAGAGTGACTGGTAGAGTACCAACACAAAATGGATTTGGGTGTGAGAGCATCAATAGAAGAAAGTGACTTGGCTTTAGGCATGATTTCTTAACTTCAGATGCATTTTCAGGGCAAAACAGCACCCAACTGATCTTAACACTTAAAAACAAATGAATAGCCATCAAAAAGGACTTTGGTAAATATGGAATATTAAGTGCCATAACCGTCACCTGGAAACCTGACATTCCTGGCCAGTGGAAGTTACTAACTGGCTTAACAGGATATGCAATGGTGAGCTTGGCTGCAGCTCTAAATGCTGCATTTCAAAGCTATTGGACTCTGCAGTATTGATAGAGGAGGTTTTGCAATATCATTTACACAACTATTGAATCTCCCCACCCACAACCAGGTCATGAAAGGGTGACAGGATGGAAATAGAAATGGAATTAGTGAGGATTTCTTTGGAGTTCAGCTGTGAATCGTCACCTCTGCTATCCAGGGACAGTAAGGGGGTATTTAGGTGTTGTTTACTTGTCACCACTTCCCTGCAGTGTTCTGACATCTGACTGGCCTGGGGATTTAGGAGAGCTGGCTGGGCCAATAGCTTTGGCAGTGAAGGCAGGGCACAGCCGCTGTGCTAGGCTGGGCCCTGTCTCCTACAATCAGGACAAAGAGCACTGGGTGTGGGCTAATGGGAGATGGAATTAATCTGGGACCATTTCAAATCCTGCACAAAGTCTGCATGGAAAATACTGCAGGAAAAGCAGAGGCTGAGAGAATGGTTAATAGTAGGAAAGGTGCTGTCTGCATCACAGAAAGGCTAGGCACATGTCTCCAAGATGAATCTGAAGAAGCATCCATGTGAACCAGCTCCAACATGTGCCCATCTCACCTCACAATTTTGCAGGGTAGATTAATAATGTGACATGGATATTTCTAGAGATACAAAGAGCCAGGGGTTACTTTATTGATTTGACCTGACAATATTAATTCGACAAGCAGAGAGAGAGAGATCCCATCTAACAGGTTCACTCCCCAAATTCCCACTAGAGATGAGGCAGAAATTCAATCCAGGTCTCCCATGGGTATCAGGCATGAAATGCCAAATACTGACGTCATCATCTGCTGCTTCCCAAGGTGTGCATCAGTAGGAAGCTGGAATCGGGAGCAGGATTCAAACCCAGAAACTGATAAGGGATACATACGGGTGTCCCAACAAGTGGCTTTACTGATAAGCCGATTGTCTGCTACTTGATGCTAACTCAAAGGTGAGAGTTAATGATGGGATGTGGCTTTGAACTAAAGGTGGCATTTGCTAGGCTGAAGCATTTAACTTTACAGATACTGTAAGTCTGGGAGGTGGTCTGCATTCAGTTGACGTTTCCAGTAGATAAGTGTCAGAATCATACAGTGATTTGAACTCAGCAGAAATCAACAGCACGTCCCTTCAACCCTCCTAAGTTGCCATGTAATTCTGATGCAGGCAGTTCTGGCCTTTGGGAACCACGGGAAGACCTCAGCAAAAGGATGTGAAGGTTTATGAGGGCCCGGTTGGCTATGTGACTGTTATTCCTTTTACTAAAAACGATATGTAAAGAACACTCACCAAGAAATACAACCAACATTTCTTATTAAATGAACTAATTTTTATTGTTTTATAAAGCTTAATATGAAAAAATCAGTTTACATGTAGTAAAGTTATAAGTAGATAGCTATAGATAATATAGCCATTAGGAGAAAAAGCAGAGCTAAATAATATAACAAAAGCAGTAAGCAGCAATAAAATTAATACCTACATAAAACTAGCAGTGCAATAAGATAAGCAGGAAGCAGCTTTACAATTTAAAAAGTTAATTTAAATACAGAAATAGCACCTTACAAAAAGGAATTGAGAAATGTAAACTTGGTAGGTAGATTCAAGTATAAAAGTTATACCCCCAACTCTTGTACCAGAATGAAAGGGTTTCACAAACCCTGGACAGTGTAGGGCACATACGACCCCAGTGCCAACTCAAAGCTGCATGTCCTTAGCAGGATCACCAACAGTGATTTTTTGTTTCTTTCATTAAATTATACAATAACAGACTCAAGATTGCCATTGCTTCTTTACTATGCAAAATATCCAAGTCTAGCTTGGCATCATCACTGCTGTCAGCTGTTCTTTAAGAAAGATTCATTTTCCTGGCAGAAACAACCACTGCATTATTAATTTATTAATTTGTTTTTACATATCAAGTCATATTAAGAAGTGAATACTGAATGCAAAGTAATTTGTTCTTAGTTTCTATTGCTAAGTGTTGTCACAATGTCATAATATTCTTATTTATGGGATTGCTTCTTAACACTTCTCAAGAACCACAAATTCTCTGAGGTTAATGAAGTCATAGGAATGGACAGAAGAATAAGAAAAGGGATAGCAAAAAAGTTAAAACGAATGGAGGCCATCCAGGAATAGTGAAGGGAAAATGAGTTTTGTGTTTCCATCTAAATGCAGACCTCTCAGCCAGAATATTTTGTGGAAGTTCTTAGGCATGGGGGGATGGGGGAAGGGAGATTCAAGATGCAAATACAGACTTCTATGTTGCACATCCTGTAATCTGCCTGAAAAGGTATTTTTGTTTGTTTGTTTGATTCAGTAGAGAACCAACCCATCACTACTAATTCAGGATAATCATTACCATGCAGTTGTTGACAGTTAGAATCATATTTTCCATCTAATTCTAGAACATACTGGAAAAAAAAAAAAAAGGAAAAAAATCATCTGTAAACTTCAAAAGTTTAGTGTTGATAAAAAAAAAAGTTTGTATAAGTAGCAAATTTATTTAGTCTGGCTACCTACCTCAAGTTTTCAAATAGCTTGTGGGGATAATAAGGTTAATATTATCCTGTAGTTAACATAAAGCTACTTTACTCAGACTCCCAGAGTCTCTTAAATTAATATTTTTATTCTTTCATATAACATTTTATTGGGTCCAAAATTAAAAATAAAATAACACCATATACCAAGATTTAAAATCTAAGAAGTTTTAAAAAGCAGAAAGAACAGAAGGAATGAAGGGAGGGAGGAAGGAAGGGAGAAAGCCCATTTACTCTGAAGAGCCAAGAGTGAGGTAAATATCAATAAATCTAGGAATACAAAGAACTAGTTTGGCTACTTAATGATCCCCTAAAAGTAATGTGGTTTAGCAAAGGGAAATTGCATAAGAGTTCCCAGAACTGGATTCGTGCTAGAACAGTGAACCCCTGCACTCATCATTCTTATTTATCAGAAGTACCATATAATCACGGTTTGAATCCTCTTGGAAATGGAACAAAATGTATCCAATTTTCCTCTTATCATTCCAAACATGGAGAAAAGTAAAGAATAAAATAACCACCTATTGCCCTGTATCAATTTCTACATCGTGACTCTTCAGAATTCAACTGAAAGGTCTCATTTGGTTTCCAATGTTCCACAGAAGTCCTTTCTATCATCTTGATTTATTTTATAAAGAACAATTGTTAGAAGGCTTCTGTACCTGATACTCTACAGTTAACATTTAAATAAACAACATAGGGCACGTAGTGAATGAAACCTGACATGGTGGGCTTTTTTGAACAGTCAAATCTCATGGTTCACACATTTATTTGCAAAGCAGTGATCAGGCTGCTAGCATTCATCTTGGGTCTCATGCCCAAAGGTGGGGTTTGCACAGTTCCTCTACAGCATGGTGTGTCATTCACAGTTATTTTGGTCTTGACATTGGTCACATATGCACGATTATCCACACTGTTACTAGGTTGTAGAATAAGTGCAGGGCAAATTATAGGGAAAAAATACAAACATTCAAGTCGTCATACCCTGAAAAAAATGTGTTAGGCTGTAGTTGTAAACTTTTTGCACTAAATCCCATTTCAGGAACAAAATAAATAACACCAAAAGATTCACAACTGAAGGTAGCTTCCTGGTGAAGCCTAAGGAAGCAGTAGCTTTGTAAACGGCAGAAAGTTTCCCTCACCACAGGGTTGCTCAGGGCAAGTGGAAACACATGTTGAGAATGCTTCCCCGAGTTAAGTGCTGGACAACCCCCCTTCAGAATAACCACACGGCTCCAGGAGTCTGTTCAGATATACTTCCAGCAAGAAAATGATCTTGATTCCAACCACACAAGTCAGTAGGTGCTTTCACTGTGACACCAAGCAGAGAGTCTGAACTCCAACTCGTATTACATGCACAATTAATAACAATGACTTTCAGGAAAACAGATGATTCATGATGGTGGGAAGTTAAAAGTACCAGCGGATCAAAGAGACGTGAAGGACTGCGCTGAGGAGCACATGGTTTGCATTCTACCTAGGACACCACAGTCTGGAACAGGGACCAGCAGATGGGCTGATGCCACCCTCGCCTGCCAAGGTGTCAGGCTAGTCAGTCCCGGCGCTGGGGATTTCTAGTCTCCTCTGGGCAGAGCTGGTGTTTCGTGACTGATTCCTTTCTCTTCTCTTAAAGACAGGGTCTCTGAGGCTGCCGGGGGTCTTGAAAAATGTCTCACGGTGTGTGCGCCGGATGCTCTTGGGGGTCAATGGAGCTGGTGACTGAACAACAAAAGCAGAAGTCAAGTCCAACTGTTTTACCCTGTGACCTGGGAGCCCTTTCTGGACCTTGTCATTCTAATAACCTTATCATTATGACCCCCAGGCAGTGTCCCTTCTCTTTGCTTTTCTATCACACCTATCCCACTGAACATTCACAGCTGGACATCACATGCTTATTTGTTTGGGTACAGAAAGGCAGTTGATCATAGAGGTTACAATTGTGACACCTGGAACGGGGGTCTGGGCTCTGCTGTAACAAGCTGTGTGACTTTGGGCAAGTTACTTAGCCCATCTCTCTCTCTCAGTTTCTTCATCTACACAATGAAGGTGACAAAAGTACCAACTTCAAAGGGCAGCAAAAATTAAATGACATAATATCCATAAAGCACCATAGAGCATATGAAACAAAAAACAAGCGGTTGTGTGTTGGCTCTTGTTTACTTTCTAATGCTTACTCTCATGTTAAATATTAACCTCTTATCTGTTTATGCCCTAAAATGGCAGGGACCATTATCCCGTTCTGTCTTCACTTTCTGGCATGTAACTAAGTAAGCAAAACACAAGTTATGCTGTAATCATCTTGTGAAAAACTAACATATTTATTTCACTGTCTAGCAAACCTCTGAGCCTCTGAATAACCTGTCTAAAATATTCCTTGCTCTGGAAAATTGTCTAAACAATGTCTCAATATATATGAGGAATTCAACAATAACTTACTTACTGAATGACAAATGGAGTATGTGACAATTATAGTGATGATTAATTTATATTGATTATATCCATTAAGTATATACTTTTACCAATATTTATTTATTTATTTATTTGAAAAGGCAGAGAGAGAGAGACACACAGAGAGATCGATCTTCTACCTACTGGAATATACTCCCCTAATGACCACAACAGCTGGGGCTGAGCTAGGAAATCTGGTTCTCCTATGTGGGTAGTAGGAACACAATTACTTGGGCTATCACTTGCTGTCCATCAGACACATTAGGAGGAAGCTAGATTGCCAAGTGTAGAGTAGCCAAGACTTGATCCAGGTACCTGGATATAGAATGTGTCCCACGTGGCAGCTTATCACACTGCCCCACAGTGTCCATCCCACTATAAATATTTTTGTGAGTATATATCTATTTATCTCCATTGCCTCTTATATATCACATTTGAAGAAATGATTAATGCCAATAATCCCTGAGTCAGTATTAAGACTTTTGTTCCTCCTGATTTTTTCTTTAGCTGCACTATTAAAATAGCAGGTGATCTTTACAAATCCAAGTTTGGAGATCATCAAATCATCTAAATATTCAATATTCCTCCTTAATTATACCTAAAATAGGTCTCCTAATTCTATCAGAGTGGCAACTAAAAATGTGTTTTTTTTTTTTCTCTTTAAAGTATAGGATCACCTTCCCTGTGCGTAAATAAGCACGTAACACTGCATCTACAATGGAAGCCAGGCAGACCTGACCAACTGCCTCCTCTGGCCTGTCCTCTGTCACATGACTGAAACAAAAGCTAACTAATCAAAGGTATCGCCCCATCGCAGAGCGACAACCTCTCTGGGAAACTCACCTGTTGCAATTTAACTACAGAAACTGGATGTCCCATGTAAACAGGAGACTCAGGTTGGATGTTGTATGATCTTGACATCACTGGACTTAGGTCCAGTGAGGGCTGAGCCTGAAGCTGAGGGTCTGCAGAAGGGAGTGTAGAGGTCTTCGAATTAACCAGGGCTGCAGGGCCAATGAGAAGGTGTGCTGCTGAACCAAGGCCAGGTAAGCCAAAATTCACAGGTCCTGTGTTTGGGAGGGTGCCAGGAGCAGAAGACACTGGACTGGGCATTGAGGGAGAATACAGGACAGGAAAAGGGCCCAGAGTTGGAGATGGTAAGACCATGCATGGAACGCTGAAGGAGGGCAGCTGACTCGACGACGGTCCCACACTAGGTGAGGGCTGACTGCCAGGTAAGAGCACATTGAAGCCATTTAATCCTGAAACTGAAGCAGAACAGGTGAGTGTCGACACAAAGTTAAGAGGCTATTCATGCTAAAGTCCCTCCTTGGCCTTTTCAAATGCGAGTGCATGGCAATTCAATGAATGACAAAACCTTTCCCTATTTGACCAGGCCAACCCCCTTTCTGTGCTCTGCCAGCTCTTACACCTCCATTTGACAGCAGAGAGCGACACTGTAATTCACTTCAACTTTTATGATCATTTGGTGGATGCCTGTGAAAGGATATATATATATATATTTTTAAAGAGAGACAGAGATAGAGACAGGCAGAGAGGCAGATCCTCCATCTGCTGGTTTACTCCCTATATTCCCCAAATGTCTGCAAAAGCTATGACTGGGCCAGGCTGAAGACAGGAGCTGGAAGCTCAATCCAGCACTCCCAAGTGGTTGGCAAAGACCAAGTATCTGAGCCATCACCTGCTGCCTCCCAGGGTGTGCATTAATAAGATCAGAAGCAAAGCTGGGACTCAAAAAACCCAGGCACTCTGATAGAAGATGCTGTAGTCTCAAGTGGTGTTGTGACTACTGCCCCCTGTGACGGATGGGTTCTTCATGTGAGTTCTACTGAACACAAATGGAAGAGGAAAGTAAAACCTGGATGGGAAAAAGTCTACCTTTATTTTTTATAAACTTCTAACTGAAAACTTGTATATCCCTCAATGTTGATCACAGGCAGCAAATCACAATATTAATGGTTCCCTGACTTTTCTACCAGTAAAAAGTACAGTTATGTTCAAATCACATTAAAGTTTTCTTTATAACTTAATCCTCTGCATTTATAAACACCGTGCTGGGGAATCCATGGCTTCACCAAAACGTCAAATGGTCTATTGCACAGAAAAAGTAAAAAATCCCTGTGCTGATGTATAATTTTCATTCAGCCAGGGCTGACTGTGTTTTTGTTCATCAAAGTCAGCACTGATTATCATGCTAAAGTAAGCACTGAATGCTAAAGGGATAAAGAATGCTTTCTGGGTAAGTGAATCATAATAAGTACCCACCCAATCTGTTCTAGATAAGTGAGTAATAATAAATACCTATCCAATCTGTTCTGGCGGGTTAGGTTCAAGCCAACAAGGAACTGAAGCAAATCAACTTGAGCACCACTGCATCAAGTGGTGCTTTATGTAAAAAGTGCCTAGGTTAAAAATTAGGTATCCATTGCATATCAACTTTAATTCAAAATACTAAGTTAGCGTTTATTGATTCTTACTAATTACCAGGCACTACTATTACAAGTGCTGTAGGGATATTACCTTATTAAATTTAATTCAGTTTTCACAGCACTGCTAGGAAGCAGGTGCTATTACTGCCGTTTTGTCCATGAGGATGGTTGAACACCTGTCTTAGGTTCCTGCAGATGAGTGGTTTTGAATGTCAAGCACTTTTACTCTGGATTTGATGCTGGACAACAATGATATACTCAGTACCTCTACATCCTCAAGAGATCAGATTGTTAGCTGCATATCATGGCCAGCAGGTGTACACGATTATGCTGTACCAGTGGCAGGCTTAGCTGAATTATAGAATTATCTTTTGCAAGTTATGCTTTTTGAGCAACAAAGTTTAATGTATTTTTTAAATATTTTATTTTTATTTTTTGACAGGCAGAGTAGACAGTGAGAGAGAGAGACAGAGAGAAAGGTCTTCCTTTGCCGTTGGTTCACCCCCCAATGGCTGCTGCGGCCAGTGCGCTGTGGCTGGCGCACCGCGCTGATCCAAAGCCAGGAGCCAGGTGCTTCTCCTGGTCTCCCATGCAGGTGCAGGGCCCAAGCACTTGGGCCATCCTCCACTGAACTCCCGGGCCACAGCAGAGAGCTGGCCTGGAAAGGGGGCAACTGGGAAAGTTTAATGTATTTTAAAAACCACCTGCCCTAATTATTTTCCTGTTACACCTGAAGTTGGTGAAAGTAGACGTAGCTTCTCTTTTCATTTTATAAATGGAGGAAACAAGGGGCAGAGCATGGCACAGAGCAAGACAACAGCACATCACAGAACCTGTCTGGCCAGGTGACACAGGTAACTAACAATCCACCTGCTGATGTGGCTCCCACAGGACTTCTAGGACATGAAGCCATGCCTTACCAGCTGGAGACTGCACATAAAGGCACTGCAGCAAAGAAGGCTCTTGGGGGCTTTCGTTTTCTTCCGCAGGCTTTTCAGTATCTGTATTTCTTGATGAATTTCCCCACTCAGAAGACACAAAGCCATTAGCTGTAGCCTTTCCCGAAACCTCCCTTTCAGCAGGGGTGTGATTCTTCACATGAAGCTCTTCGAGAGGTGTAGATTCACTATGACCCATAGTTTTGGGAGAGACGGGGTCTGTGGATTCTGACTGTTTCTAAGCACAAGCAAACAAGAAAACAGAAAAGCAAGTCAAAACTCTAATGATAAATTTTAACAGACTTTGCAAATCAGCTTATATGAGGGTACTTCAAGAAGTTCATGAAAAATGGAATTAAGATAAGTTTATTTTGGTGTAAACAATTATTATCACGAGTATATCAAGACATCTAAGACAAGTTACTTAGGAAAGACTGTGGTCTTTATGGTTTTTGAGTCCCAGACGAGTCCCAGGTTCCAATGATCTCGGAACTGGTGATGGTTCTCCTGAAGGCAGTCCCCAGGTGGCACAAAGCATCACACGGCAAGAGGAGCATGTGAGTCTATGCCTCTCCTAATAAAGCCACCATGATTTGATCATGGGGGCTCTACCTAAATAACCGATTTCAATCTACCCACATTCCAGAGGCTTACCTCTAAAAACAATAATTACATTAAGTTTACACCCTCTTGATCTCATTAACCTGAGACATTGGGGAGCAAGCCTTCAAACGTGGGCCTTCGGGAGACACCCAAACTAATATCCAAACCATGGCACCGTGCATTGTATCAACTTTTCTCGAAATTTCTGAAGACTGCTTTGTAAACAACAAACAAACACACACAACTATATGCCACACTGATTTGTGTCTGCCAGTTGTTTTAGTCTTAATTATAAGAACGATCTGGCTGGCGTCGCAGCTCACTAGGCTAATCCTCTGCCTTGTGGCGCCGGCACACCGGGTTCTAGTCCCGGTCGGGGCGCCGGATTCTGTCCCGGTTGCCCCTCTTCCAGACCAGCTCTCTGCTGTGGCCAGGGAGTGCAGTGGAGGATGGCCCAAGTGCTTGGGCCCTGCACCCCATGGGAGACCAGGAGAAGTACCTGGCTCCTGCCATTGGATCAGCGCGGTATGCCAGCCGCAGCGCGCCGGCCGCGGCGCCCATTGGAGGGTGAACCAACGGCAAAGGAAAACCTTTCTGTCTCTCTCTCTCACTGTCCACTCTGCCTGTAAAAAAAAAAAAAAGAATGATCTGAAATGTCTGAAATGGACATCACATACTGGGGATCTGTAGGTTTATGATTCCTAAGTATAGAAATGAAAGAGACTTCAGTTATGAAAAACTGGCCATGTTGTTTATATTATAATAAATTTCTGAGCTGGTTTCAAAAAGTTTACAAAGCTGCAGTCATCCAGAACCCAAGAACTGTGGGCTGGCCTCAAGCCTTCTTGGTCATCTAAGACACAGATCAGTCAGTCAGGCTTCCACTTCTGAACCACAATTCATTCTGGTAAGACACAGGAACACAGAAAGAGTGGAGAAAGGTGTGTAATTCATGGAATGATTTCCACACAATGCCTGGCTGACCCACTGTGCTTCAACCTCCTGAGACTTACTGGTCACATCTCATCAGCCTCTGAATGGCCACTAAGATGTATCCAACTCAGATTTTTGGGCCTTTTCTTTTGTTGCTAGGAAAATGGGATCACAGATGGTGCAGAGAACTGACCAAGCTTGGTCCCTGATAGCCAGACACCAGCCACATTCCTGACTCTGGAACTCAGCTGCATCCTGGACGAAGATGATTGTTTTCAGGGGTTCCAATTTGTTTAAAAAAAAAAAAAATGTACAAGACTGGAAGGAAATACAGTCATGTTCACAGTGATTACCTGTATGTTGTGGGATACTTCTTAGCTTTTCTCACTTACCTCTTTCACTTTTTTTTTTTTTTTTTTTTTTTTTTTTGACAGGCAGAGTGGACAGTGAGAGAGAGAAAAAGAAAAGTCTTCCTTTTCCATTGGTTCACCCCTCAATGGCCGCTGCAGCCGGCGCACTGTGCTGATCTGAAGCCAGGAGTCAGGTGCTTCTCCTGGTCTCCCATGCGGGTGCAGGGCCCAAGCACTTGGGCCATCCTCCACTGCTTTCCCGGGCCACAGCAGAGAGCTGGCCTGGAAGAGGAGCAACCGGGACAGAATCCAGTGCCCCGAACAGGACTAGAACCTGGGGTGCCGGCGACGCAGGCGGAGGATTACCCTATTGAGCTGCGGCACCAGCCCTTTTTCAACTTCGTAGTTTAATTTACTAAAATCACTTTTCTTACAGTACTATGTTATGGTAAATGTTTGGGAAACCCAGTCCAGTGTTTCATTATGCAAATGACATGTGAAATATCACGCTCTTGATATGTGTCCCTAGAAGAAGTGCAAGGTTAACAAGATGTCATGAGACATACCCACCCATTCTCTTTACCTTAGGCACGACAAGGGAAAGAGGGCTGTCTTCACAATCCCTATTTTGTCTTTTAGCTGCTGGCTCATCTTTTTCCTGAAGCTTCCTCTCTTCATAGAGACGTTTCTGAGCTGAGAGTGCAGATGGCAGCTCTTTTGCAGCTGGGACTTGTGTGCTTCCGCTGTCCCTCTCTGAACTCAGCCCTGGAGCTGGTCCTTCTTGCAGGCTCCCATACAGCATGAACAGCGAAGAGGAGGGCATGTATACTAGGGGCTGGCTGGCAAGCACAGCTGGCTTCAGGCTCTCTGCGTCACAGGCTGCAGGAGTGAGGGAGACACCTACTTGTCCATTCAGACCTTTCTGTATGGAGAAAGCCTGCACGTCCGTCTGAGCCACAGAAAACACCTGGTGGGCTAAAGGACTGGCACAGTACTCCGAGTCAACAGAGAGAGAAGGCGAAGGAGCAACGGCATTCAAACTGCTGGATGGAGGCACCACTCTCTTACTGGCAAAGACTTTTCCCCTGGAATGGAAAGAAACATAAAGAGTCCAGGCACGTTAACCCATTCTACCAGTCTGATTTTTTGCTTTCCTAAAGAGTCACATCAAATCAGGAGTGTGGGAATGGCTCAGGGTGACATTCAAATGCACTTCTTGAGCACCTACCTGCTAAGCCCAGAGGCAGATAACAAGGTATAATCTGGACAGAAGGTTAAGGATGGGGTGGAGGAGCCCATGTGGGATCTTAGGTAAATGCTCATATTGGCTCCTCCTCCCTGTCTCCCACATTTACTAGCTATCAATTCCTCGGCACTTATTCTCTCTCTCTTTAAAAGATTTATTTTATTTTATTTGAAAGAGTTAGAGTTACAGAGAGAGGCAGAGACAAAGAGAGAGGTCTTCCATCCACTGGTTCACTCCCCAGATGGCCACAACTGCCAGAGCTGAGCTGATTCAAACCCAGAAGCCAGGAGCCTCTTCCAGGTCTCCCACGTGGGCGCAGGGGCCCGAGTATTTGGGCCATCTTCTATTGCCTTCCCAGGCCACAGCAGAGAGCTGGATTGGAAGAGAAGCAGCCAAGACTAGAACCGGTGCCCATATGGGACGCCAGGGCTTCAGGCCAGGGCTTTAACCCACTGTACCACAGCACCGGCCCCGGCACTTAATCTCTTACTGGGCCTGCAGATGCTATCATGATGAACCAATGTAACAGTTTTATTCACTTACTGTAAGAGCTACTGCCCCTTCCCCAACCTGTACTAGTAAGGAAAGTGGATCTCAGAGATTTGTAAACCTGAGGTTTCAGATGACCCAGCTCTATGTCTAATCCCCCCACTGCTCATCATAGCCAGAATGATCTTCAGAGAATCTAAAATAGTTCTTTCTGAAGAATCCAAACTTTTCTGCCTATCAAACCTTTTGGCTGTCATGGCTACTTCCAACATCCAAGTTGTTCTGGGTAATATTTCCTTTCACTATCCTATTGGACAAATTACTTCAGCTAAACTATGGTCTAGCATTTCTCTCTACTCCCTGACTCTGCTTCACAATCAGTTATTTCCTACATCTGTCATTAAGATATTCTCTCATTCCCTCTTCAGTGTTTCTTCTGCCTTCTCTAAGGACATGAATCCTTCAAAAATCAGACCTCAATTTTTTTTTAAGACTTATTTATTCATTTGAAAGTGAGAGTTACAAACAGCAAGGGAGAGAATGTTGAATGTTGGTTCACTCCCTAAATGACCACAATGGCCAGGGCTGGGCCAGGCCAAAGCCAGGAACCAGGAGCTTCATCTGGGTCTCCCATGTAGGTGGCAACAGCCCAAACACTTGGGCCAACATTTGCTGTTTTTCCCAGGCCATTAGCAGGAAGCTGGATCCGAAGTGGAGCAGCCAGGACACAAGCCAACATCATATGAGATGCTGGTAAAGCAGGCAGCAGCTCTACCTGCTATGCCACAATGCTGGCCCCAACAGACCGCAAATGTTAAATCAGATGGCCTAGGTTAGAATCCTAGGTCTACCATGTATTAGCAATGGGACCTTGGGCAAATCACTTAACCTCCTGGGGTTTCAGCTGCTCTGTGTAAAGTGAGTATAAAAACACAAATCTCAAGACTACTGTTGTGATCATATTGACGGTAAGGCTCTTGGAACAGTACCCGGCAGTTAGTAAATAAAGTTAGCTATGATGACGACACGTGAGCCCTGAACCTACGATTCATTCCTCAGTTTCATGTTGGCAGTAAATGGTCTTCTTCCAGTGTTTGTGTTTTTTTAAATTACTTTGTTACCCGTAAGCCATTGTAGCTTACGGAAAATTTTTCACACTTTTGTGTCCCTGTGCACATTATTGGGCACAAATCAGTAACACAAATAATTAATACACAAATAAATAAATAATTTTTTATCTTTTGTTAGGGGATATTTCAATTAAGTCAAAGTTAACACAAGGAAATAGGAAAGAATTTTTTCTTTAAGAATACTTTAAAGAATACTTACTGTGAACTGTCCTCTATTTTCTGTCTATAGACAGCTGCCAGACTTCCAATTTCTAAGGTATAGCCAGCTGACCCTGAAAAGGAAAAAGAAAGCTTAACAAATATCACAAGAGACTGAAAACATACCAGTTAAAAGAGGACAGACAGCAGAATTCATTATTTATAGCTCAGGGATCCCAAGATAATCTCCAATCTGTTTTAGTTTTGATTCAACTAGAGAAATTTCTAGAACCTAGCTGAAAATGGTAAATTCAGGTTTCCTCGAGAATTAGTGAGAAAATACAACAAAACAAGCATTGCGATGTTAAGTCTGATGACTTCTAAGACCAAAGAGGCCAACCGTGGCAAATCAATTGGTCAAGGTAATTCAGGATCAATTGTAGACTTGGGATCCTGTTCACACATTGTGAGGTTGGTATCTGTCTTCTTTGCCGCCATTCAATCACTGTTTTACTTCAGGAAAGGGGAATGTAGACCACTGGCTAAAATCGGCAAGAACTAGCGTCGGCTCGTGTTAAAATCCCAGCATTCAGTGGGGCCCTGATTATACAGCAACTGACGATTCCATGGGTTGAGCTTGGGCAGCAGATACCTGGTTCTTCTCTGCAGGGGCTGCTGGGTTCTGAGTTTATTTTCCTCTGGATCCTCTCAGAAGCCTGAGCTGTGTTAAAAGAACCATAACGAGCCAGCCTCTGTTTTGTAGCAACTGGAATCTGGTCATATGTTTCTCTTGCCAATTCTGGTAAGACAGCTGCAGAAACATCCACCAGGTCTTCATCTACATAAATGAGAGAATTGGTAGAGAATTGGTACAATTATAGTGTTATATAATTGTACTTCAGGATAATTTTAGTCTTTTTAAGAGATGGCTTTGAACCTCTAATTGGAATAGAGCTATACAATAAATCAAAAACAAAGACCATCAAAGGAATTTTATGAACCTTGTCTCAAACCCCAATTTTTTTCAATGTACTCTTTTTTTTTTTTTGTAAAGTTAGTGGAAGACTATAAAGTGAGATTGAATCCATATATATTCTAAAATTATCTGAATGGCAAAGAAAGTAGAGCAAGATGTTCTTTAACCCAAATTAGAATAGGTCTGATATTTCAGATACTCTGTTGGGGCAGAGAGCATCAAAGTAAAACCCAACCATGCTCTCAGCACACCATGCTTATTTTGAAATTCACTTTCAAGATTAATGGAGATCAACCTCTATGACACAGCTCTGGGGCAATGAATATAAGAATCCTGCTTTATTATTTTTTATATGCAGTATAAGAATCAGTTATTAAGTGACCAAAGAAATAAGGTCAGCAGAAACATTATGGTTGAAATGTGGCAGAAGAAGAGTGAGGCTAACCCAAGTAGAAGGCTGGACCTTGGAGCTAATTTTGTGCTTAAAGCAGCCTGTATGAAGTCAAGATGGGACTTTCTATAGACTCAGGCAGTCATCCCTGTCGTCCTGACAGTTATTTCTACCTTGTTCAATTGCACTATTTCTCCTAAGCACATTGTAGGCACATTTTATTTATAAGACTGACTTAATACATTCAAGGGCCCAGTTAGACTTATATTTTCTAAGACACATTTTCACATCAATGCAACCTTAAAATTGAAATAAACCAAAAAATCCATATGGTTTCCTTTTTGAAAAAAAAAATAACAAAAGTCCAATAAATGTTCTTCTTCGAAAACCAGAAATTACAAAATCAAAAAGACAGTCAAGCCATCAAGTCAGTAGTAACACAGACTATATTTGTTCCCTTTCCTGAAACCAATAAAATACTGGACAAAATTTATAAAACAATGACTCTCAAGAAAGTAAACATAAGGACATGAATGACAATGATCCCTTAGGAATAAGAATCAAATTAGGTGAGTTCTATTAATGTCCTAGCTTACTGCCTGGAGATGTTTCTAGTTTGGGACAGAGAGGGCGAACCTAGATAGAGCCCGGAAGTCTCTGTTAGCTAAGTAGGGAGCTGTAAGTTGGGGTAAGCCAAAATAACTAGACTTGGCAGAGCAGAATACTTGAGAGGAGAGAAAGATCATTGTGGGGATCTGCCAAGGGGGTACCCCTTGAGTATTCAGTGGAGTACTGATGCATCTGAGATAGCTGAGGCCAGGGAGGGACCACTAAAGAGGAGCTGAAGAAACAGTCTCTGCAGCACATACAAAGGTGGAGATTGTGCCTGCTGCCAATAGCTACAACAGAAAGTCCTCACACATCAGGGGCTCTCATTAAAATACTAAAAAGGGTATTACTTCAGTAGTGTAGAAAATGTACTTACTACAGATGGGGTCTTCTCCACTAAAACTTAAAAGCAAGACCCCCAAAGAACACTGTTTTCAGGAATTTTTCTGCTTCCCAGAGCAAAGCTCAAGAATATTTTTAGGAATACAGCAATGCTTGGCACCTAGCAATGTATAATTAATTCACAGTGTTTAGCATACAATTAAAAATTATTAGGAACAAAAAGAAGGAAAACATAAACCGCAGTGAGGAGAAAAGCCAGTTGAAATTAATGAAAGAAGTGACACCAATGATAGATGAGTAGCCCAGCACATTAAAACAAGTATTGAATTACTTCCCAATAATTCAAGAGACCAGAGGAAAGACTGAATATTTTAAGTACAGCTATGGAAAAAACAAAGGCCAAAACCAAACTTCTAGAGATAAAACTACAATATTTGATATGAAAAACACAGTGCATGGAATTAATGATAGATTAAACTTTTTTTTCTTTTGCAAATAAAACACTGAAGAACAAAGAAGAGTACACTTGAAAACACAGGAATAGAAATTATCCAGATTGAATGAAAAGGAGAAAAATGAATGAAACAAGCAAAGCATTCATGAACTGTGGGACCACCTCAAACAGTCAACTATAAATGGAGTCTCCAAAGGACAGGAAATGAGAGGACAGAAAATGTATTTGAGGAAAATAAATAATGGCTGAAAATTTGTCAAATCTGATAAAGATGCAAGAAGCTCAACCAGCTCAAGTATAAGAAACCTAAAGAAAAGTCTATCACATCACACTTTAGCAAACTGCCATCAACCAGTCAAGAGAGAAACATAAAAGCAACCAAGGAAGAACAATAATTTATATACAGAAGAACAGAATAACTGTAGATTCCTTGTCAAAAATAGTGCAAGTTAGAACACAGTGCAGCAACTTCTTTAAAGCACTGGAAAGGGGGAAAAAAAAAAAAGAAACCAAAACCTTCAACCAAGAATTCAACAGAAAAAAGTGAAAGAATGATGTTTTCAGATATGCAACAGTTCAAAGAATTTATCATCAGCAGACCTGTAGTATAACAGACGTTAAAGAAAGTCCATCACACTAAAGAAAAATGATACTAGGCATAAACCTATATACCACAAAGTAATGCTATTCACTGGAAGTGGTAACTACATGGATAAATAAAACCTTTTTTCCTTATTAAAATATATTTACAGGATAATTAACCAAGAAAAAATGATAATGCATTGTGGGGTTAATAACATATATAGCAGTAAATATTTAACAGTAATAGTAGAAAGCCAAGCAAGGAGAAATGAAAGGAGGTTACTTTAAGGTTTCTATATAATATACATATTATATCACTTGTAGACTGTGATAAATTAAAGCAACTCTTAAAATAATAAAACAGATATAGCTAGTAAGTCAACAATACAACAGACGTAGCTAATAAATCAACAAAGGAGTTAAACTGGAAGCATAAAAAATACTAATTAAACGGAAAATAAAGAGAAAGAGAAAAAAGAAACAATGAGCAGATGGGACAAGCAGAATACAAATAACAAGATGGTAAGCTAAAATCCTAATGGATTAAGAACCACATGAAGGGGCAGGAGCTGTAACATAGCCAGTAAAGCCACCACCTGCAGTGCTGGCATCCCATATGGGCACCGGTTGAAGTCCCAGCTGCTCCACTTCCTATGCAGCTCTCTGCTATGGCCTGGGAAAGCAGTAGAAATAGCCCAAGTCCTTGAGTCCCTGCACCCATGTGGGAGACCTAAAAGAAGCTCCTGGCTCCAGATCGGTGCAGCTCCAGCTATTGCGGCCATCTGGGGAGGGAACCAGCAAATATAAGACCTTTCTCTCTCTCTGCCTCTGCCTCTCTGTAGCTCTGCCTTTCAAACAAATAAATAGATCTTAAAAAAAAAAAAAAATGAACCACGTGAAATATAAATGGCTTCAACTCAATTCAAAAGAAGAAAATATCAGATTATAGGGCAAAAATATAACAACCTCAACTATATTCTGCCCACCAGAAACTCACCTTAACTCTAGGTATAAATTGTTTAAAAGCATGAACAATATAACCTATGCTAACTAATTAAAAAAAACACACACAAGGAACTTGAACAAGGAATAAGGAAACATGAAATCAGTAAGGATACAAAAAAATTGGATAACACTGTTAACTACAGTAACCAAGTCATGCCACCCAACACATAGGAATACAAACACTTTTAAGTGTATACAGATGATTTACCAGGTTGGATCACCTCTGTGCCATAAAACAAATCTCAATAAGTTTTTTAAAAGGATTCAGTTTATACCAAGTGTGTTCCCTGACCATATGGAATGAAATTAGAAGTCATTAATAGAAAGATATCTGGCAAATTACAGAGTATCTGGAAACTATATAACAAACATCTAAGTTGTGGGTCAAAGAAGCCAAAACAGAAAATAAAAGGTATCTGGAATTGAAAATCAATAACACACACATCAAAATTTGTGGGACACAGGTAAAGCAGCACTGACAGGGATATTTATAGTAGTAAGAGATTAATAGAAAAGAAAAAAGGTCTTGACTTAGTGACTTCAGTTTCCACCTTCAGCAAATAGAATCTGAGGAAATTGAACTCAAAGTAAAAGGAGCTTCTAAACAGAAACCCTGAATATAGACTTATAGCTATTAAGGAGATTATAATCTGTAGTTAACCTTTTCATGTAATGAGATGGCTTCACTGATCATTTAGACTAAAGTGAATAAAAACACTGTTCTGGGAACTATGAGGTGGTCACAGATGAATAAAGATGATGTCTGCCTCCAAATAGGATAGATGGAAATACCACACTATCAACTTCACCAGGGACAACAGCACAACACTAAACTGTCATCATTCAGATTAGACACTCTGCTGAGTGATCAGGGAAAATTTTATGGAGCCATTGATAACTGAGCCAGATCCTGAAGGTTGAGAATATTTCTATGTTGATAAGGAGAAGCAGACTTCACAGGTTAAAAGAATAAGAGAGGGGCCAGCATTGTGGCACAGTGGGTGACACTGCTGCCTACAACAAGGCATCCCATATGGGTGCTGGTTTGTGTCCTGGCTGCTCCATTTCTGATCCAGCTCCCTGCTAATACACCTGGGAAACCAGCAGAGGATGGCCCAGGTGTCTGGGCCCTTGCTGTCCACATGGGAGACCTAGAAGAAGCTCCTGGCTTTGGCCTGGTCCAGCCCTGGCTGTTACAGTCATCTGGGGAGTGAATCAACAGATGGAACATCTTTCTCTCTCTGTCTCTCCCTCTCTCTCTCTAACCCCAACTTTCAAATAAATAAATAAATAAATCTTAAAAAAAAAAGTATACGAGAAGTCAAAGGCAGAGAAGCCGAAATGGCAAAATTGTATAATTCAGTCAGGCAGGGGCCATATCACACACATCTCAATCTCTTGTGACATGCAGCATTATGCATGGCATACAGTCTGTAAACGCTTACTGGGCTGAATTAGTTATAGCTGATCTCAAGTGTTTCATCTAGATACAAAGTGAGAGTATTACAAGTGAGGTACAGAGCCACATCCTTTATAAACATGGCTTAGGCACAGGAATTTAAATCACTAACAATAAAATTAGTAGGGTAATTTACAATAACATTAATGGCTTTTTCCTAGGCAGCACAACTATATGTAAAGTAGCTGGTACAGTCGGATCTAGGACAGGATTGCTCAGATATTACCTGTGGCAGAAGATAATACCCTCTTTTACTCTAGTTTAGCAAAATGATTATCTTCAACCTTTTAAATAAATTATAAAAGTGCTCATTGCACCCAATCTATATTTAGAAGTAGTTGTGGCCGGCGCCGCGGCTCAATAGGCTAATCCTCCACCTAGTGGCACTGGCACACCGGGTTCTAGTCCCGGTCGGGGCACCGGATTCTGTCCTGGTTGTCCCTCTTCCAGGCCAGCTCTCTGCTGTGGCCCAGGAGTGCAGTGGAGGATGGCCCAAGTGCTTGGGCCCTGCACCCCATGGAGACCAGGAGAAGTACCTGGCTCCTGCCTTCGGATCAGCGCGGTGTGCCGGCCGCAGCGCACCAGCTGTGGCGGCCATTGGAGGGTGAACCAACGGCAAAAGGAAGACCTTTCTCTCTGTCTCTCTCTCTCACTATCCACTCTGCCTGTCAAAAAAAAAAAAAAAAAAAAAAAAAAAAAAAAAAAAGTAGTTGTACCACATATTAGTTTTGGTATAGTAATTGATGTAATTTTTATGTTATCATTTTACATTTTTGAGAAAAACAAGGTTTTCTTCTGCTAATACAGAAACAACCAGAGTTTTAAAAAATTCTCAGTTCCAAACTTCTAGGAAAAAGCTTTGGGACAAAATATTCTTAACGCTAGAGGAACTCCCACATTATAAGCCATCAGCATTTCCTTTCCTACCGTGTGAGATAATCTGTGGGCAAATGGTCACTGTTCTGAGTGAAATCACCAGTCTAATTTTGTATGTGGTGTAGACTATGGAAAAAGAAGATCAATCTCACTGTAGGGTAAGCTACAGGAGTTGGAAAAGGAATTGGGGATTAAAAATCAAATAGGTCCCTGGCCCAGCCATGCTTCCTTACCATTGGAGCTGAAGTCCACTGGCCCAATCCATTTGAAGGCAGGTTTACGGCCTCGTTCTTCTGTTACATGCACTTTCTTTATCAGAGCCAGGCTGGTCAAAACATTGGCTATGTCATAGAGGCGCCGTACCTTAGCTTGAAGATATAAAACACAATGACAGTTCAACTTACAGGACAGGTAAGGTTTCTTGGCCACCACATAAACCTCAAGTGGAAAGCAGTGGGGTGGGATGGGAGACCAATGGCTCTGTCCTGAAATCACCCAGGATTTACACATCTGATGTATCTGAAGGCTTACAATAAGCGAAAGTCAGTGTGTCCTTCCCTTTCTAAAACTTCACACCTCTGACAAGAAGCACCAGGTGGCAAGCAGGGACCACCATGGCTACAAAAACAACAGGGGAGAAATGGGCTTCATTAAAAGCTGAGGAAGTGTAATTCTGATAGGTGGCATTTCAAAAGGTATCTCCCAGCAGGAGGTTGTGGTACTAGCTCCACCAGCCTGTGACAGCCAGGGATTTCCCAGAGCTTCCCTTGAGGCTGTACTCCTAGCACATAGGATGCCCAGGATTCAAGGTCAGGAGGTGGAATGGTATTAAATAAAGACAGGCAGCTCCTCACCTAAAGACCTAGAGTTCCTGCCACCAGTGGGAAGGACTGGGGTGTGCATTCCCTGAATATTAGGAGGTTTAAGGGAGAGACTTAAATTCACAACTAGAGGAAAACCCCAGAAGGCACAGATGTGTTAAATAGGAAGGACAATGATCTCAAAGTATTTTTGACTCAACAAGTCCATTTCCAGGGAGGAAGCCCACTGCACATCAGGGATCAGATATAGCAAAGGAGTTGAATTATTGTCCAGAATCATCAAGCATTCACCCCCAATGCAGCTTTCTTTCCAGTCCAGACTGGGCTAGGTTTTATGTAGCATTCCACCCACAGGTGAATGTCATTTCAGCTGTGAACAAAGTCAGAGAATGCTGAGCTCCTGGCTTCTTAGGACAATGGCTCAGGATCCAAACTCTAGCAGAAAAAGACACTGCAGTGGGTATAAAACTCGGGAACTCACTCCCTGTCCAGCAGCCACGTCCCACCACCCGTACCCTGGTCATTCCTCCGGTTCTTACCTGTAGACAACTCTCATCTCCACCCTTCAGAGGAGTATGCAGGGGGTGGGGAAAAAAGGGGAAAGAAAACTCAGACATTCCGCCTTAGATGCAAGCAAAACTAAAGAGAAATGTAAACCAATTCACATGCTCCCTGACTGTTGTTCAGGAGGGCATTCTGCTGCTCACTGTTCACCAGAACTGTGGAGGAAGGCATCTAACAGGACCTCAAGGGGAATTCTAACATCTCTCATAGCACGAAAATGAGCGCATTTATTAAAGGCCTTATATATGTGTGTGGTTTATACGTATAAACACACACATATATTATCTCAGAGGCAGGAGACAGGAAAAAGCTTTGAAAATCTTGAAATCTCACCCCTTCTAGGATGGTAAGTGGATGATTTAGGTGAAAAGTCTTACTTTTAAATTTACTGTGGTCTGGGGTATCCTGGCTTTCTTCTATCAGTATTTTGGCAGCCACATCCAGGGTAACAACCTTGGTTTTGGAGACAAGGAACAGCATGACAAACTTCTGGCTCATGATCCTCAGAGACTTGTCTTTCCTACTGTGTGCAGATGCTACAAAGGGAATGAAACAAAAGCATCAAAAAGTAGGTTTACCATAAGAACTTGTCCTTACAGTTGGCCAGAACACTTACATCTACCAACACATGGAAAGATGAACTTTGAGATATAGTCAGCAGCCTACTGGACCCACATCACAGAAGTCAGCTCTTAAGGAAATGACAGATTTTCTTACAACTCATAAAACTATTCCACAGTTGGCCTGAACTCTGAACATATACATTGTATACTTCTTGTGATGCTTTCTACTTAAACTTTATTTTGCTAGAACCCATGCAGTTCTCCTAAAACAACATTTTGAATGGATTAATGGAGCAAGGACAGGGTGGGATCAGCAACTATTTCCAGGACCAACTCTCTTCTCAAAGGCAAGGACATTTTATTTCTCTGTGCCCATAATATCCCATTTCTTTTCAGAAATAGGTGAATAAATAAACTATATCTAAGTAAGAGACTGAATGGATGTGTGTTCCTGTGGATGGCAGACAAACCCTCCCTAACAGAAGGCTGTGTTTCCTGGTTATTAGGAGAAGGACTAGCTCATGGGGTGGAATGAAAAGCCATGAGGGCTCGAATCAAATAAAAATCAGGCCCATCTCTTTCCATTTCTAATATTTTTAAGTGAAATGTGACTGATGCTTGTACTGTGTCACATTAGCAATGGGTAGGGAAGTAAGAATGATGATCAATGGCTACAAAAGAGGAGAAATGTGAGCTGGGTTGGTGAGAATAATACAAATTTCTGCACCAAATGAAAGCTGGGGTTATCTGTCTTTCTCATTAACATTTTCTGGTAGGGGGTGCCTTCCTAACTAACCTCCAATATATAATTAAATACAATTATTTGAAAAGATAATTCCTTCAAGGTAAATTTTACTTAAAGTCTCATAAAAAGAAAATAGCACAGGGCCGTCAAATCTAAAATGGGAGCACTGTTGGCGATGAACAGCCCAAATCTGCCAAACACCAAGTGAGCTGCCACCAGACAGGTTTTAAGCGAGGTCGAGTGGGCAGCCCAGTTGGGGGGCCATCTGTCTCCCTTTCTTGAGCAGAGAGCATAAGAGGACATCTTCCTCTAGGGCTGTCAATCTGCCACTTCCCAATTCAGCAGGCAATCTCTTCAGAAGAGACCATCACTCTCTGCCATTGCTCGCAACACTCCCACAGACTCACAAGAGGGATAGTCGGGTTCAGAGAAATCCAACAACTGCTGATCTTGGGAGTCCGGATAGCCATCTTTTTTACGTTCTCCAAATTTATACTCCATCAGGGCCAGCTCCTTCTGTTGGAGGAATGCCATCTGCTCTTCGTATTTCTGCTCCTCTCCTAGTCTCTGGAGGTTCCTCAGAGTTTTGGACAGGCTGTGCCGTCCATGCCAGCCATACTGATTCTTGGCCACTCTGCTGACCAGATGCAGTGACTCTAGCACATTTACAATGTCATAGATGCGTCTCCTTTCAACACCTGTTAGGACAAACAGAAGTCAACAGACATCATACAAACGTTTCTGAAGATAAATTCTCTGAGGGCCAGGGTCATGTCTGTGAACTACTTTGCATGATGCCCAATGTCATACCCAGCAAGCATACTGGATCAATACATTCAAATTGTAGGAACAGAAGCAATGGAGATTTTTCTTTTTTCTTCTTGAGACCCAACCCTCAAAACAGATCAAGGATAAAACATCTATCTAGAGATGGTGATAGGTCTGTCTATATGACATATAGAGTATAGCACTATATTTTAGCTTATTTGGCAAACCATACAAACATTTCAGCTTGTTAACACTGATAGTCTAATAAACACTTGATGAATGATTGTTGATTTTGACTTGTATTTCTAATTATACATACTATAGAACAAACTATACCCAATAACTGGCATTTCATTATTGGATAATACTGTTCTTTCCTGGAGTTTGAACAATGTAAAAGTTACCTTGATAACTCTTAATGGCTGAGTAATGATGGTGGATGCTAAGTATTATTATTTCCTATTTTGAACCGGAAACTCAGGAATCCAATTTGAGGAGAACTGGAAACCCAGGGTACCCTTCTCAAATTGTTGGAGCAATCAATAGCCAGGGCTGGAGCTATCTACCAGCCTCCTTCTGTTCACTGTGGCTATCAACAACTGCCAACGAGGCCAGAAGTGAAGCACAGAGATTCCAGTACAGGCTGTCCATGTTCATCAGCTTCCTACCTGCTCTCTCAACACTTCCAAAACTGCTATGATTATGAGATTTTCATCAAATTTACCAGGAATATTTAAGGTAATTAAGTATAGGAGAGGGTTCTGGGTTAAATTGCCTGGATACGAATCCCTGGTTTATTCCTTATTAGTTGGGTGATCCCAGGAAGTTACTTAACCTTCCATGTCTTAGTATTTATCTTACACAATGATCAGAATTAAACATGACCATAGGCCGGCGCCGCGGCTCACTAGGCTAATCCTCCGCCTTGTGGCACCGGCACACCGGGTTCTAGTCCCGGTCGGGGTGCCGGATTCTGTCCCAGTTGCCCCTCTTCCAGGCCAGCTCTCTGCTGTGGCTCGGGAAGGCAGTGGAGGATGGCCCAAGTCCTTGGGCCCTGCACCCCATGGGAGACCAGGATAAGTACCTGGCTCCTGCCATTGGATCAGCGTGGTGCACCAGCCGCAGTGCGCCAGCCGTGGCGGCCACTGGAGGGTGAACCAGCGGCAAAGGAAGACCTTTCTCTCTGTCTCTGTCTCTCACTGTCTACTCTGCCTGTCAAAAAAAAAAAAAAAACAAAAAACAAACAAACAAACAAAACCCACAAACAAAAACAAACAAAAAACATGACCATAAATGTAAAGGGTTCCCCCTAGATGTTAATTGTAGCTAAATACTTTTGCATAGCGTTGGAGACACCTAAAATCCCAGTTAGCATAAGAGGTCACAGTAGAAACAGACTTTCAAAATCGCACGTCTGTGACTCATTCTGATGTGCCACAGGCCCCTTTGCTCGCAGCTAAGGATCCTAACAAAAGCCTCAGGCATCCTGCAGAAAGAAAGCCAGCCCAGGTAAAAAGATGCCCTGTTTCTTTTCACTTGACAGGAGTTGTTGTAAAATCAGGAAATACTCAGTGACTGTAGCTTTTGGTCCTTCAATGATTGAAAATGAGAAATGCACCGAATCACAACGAAAACTGTGGAGCTGAGAGGAAGTTCTATCACATGCATGAAGCAGCATTTCACAGTCCATCAGGACGTTTCCGCTCCTGACTCTGGGAGGCTCAGTCACCCTTAGAAGCTCAGGCTTTGGTGCCAGATGCCTGCTGGAAGGTGCTGGCAGAAGCAGCCAGCAGTCCCTTGTCCAGAACTCCTGGTTCTTTATTCCAGTTTGTTTTCCTATCTTCTCACATCTTGTTTGCAATGCAACATCTATACACTTTCCCATTAGGAATGTCATGTGAATGCAACCAAGACACCCCAAAGCCAGTCATATGCCAGGCTGTTTTGTTATTTTATATTTGATAACAAGCTGTTAAGTCTCCATCTAGTGGCCAGACAGCCCAAGAAGGGAACATAGAAGTTTCTGAACAGTGGGAGAGTAAGATGATGCTTAATATGCCCACTGTATGCTTAGTAGGTGCTTTTGGTGAAAACTAACGCGGCAATGGCTTGCTTGCTTAATTATTCAACTACACAGCTTGGACTAAGTCCATGTACACCACTGGCAGGTGCATTAAAAGTTCTATTTCACAAGTCTCCAGACCCACAGGATACTCTGGGGGCTTGCTGTCAGGTTTTCCCTGGCATTCAGACTCCTTATCTTTTTGTATTGAGGTCATCCTATTACCAACTGTTGTGCTTTCCTTGGTTCCCAACGGACCTTATCAAAAGCAACCCTCAGTCCATTAAAATAGCTGCCGAAGTTGTGCTATTTTCCACTCACTAAAATAGCTTCCTAGGCTGTGCTATTTTCCAGTACTTTAAATTCTTACCCATAATACCAATGCCAAATCTACATGGCACCAGAATCTGGGAAACAGTGCAACATGCTCTGCATATACCTGATTAAATCCTGGTCCTGGGGCTTGTACTCTGGGATGTAGTAGGGAGTTTGGACTCAACTCCAAGAGAAACAGCTTCCAGCAATGGACCCCATTTTCATAAACATTTGGCAGGTGATCATAAGGCATTAGGAAGCAGGTGTTTAAAAATCTCTGGAGTTCTGCAACAGGCAGCCATTACATAGGAATCTAAAAGATAATATGCAGCCCCCATGAAGGTTGATGTTCCCCCATATTTTTTCCCTTTGTGGGACCTGTAACATAGCCCTCCAACATCTAATCTGTCTTCTTCAATAACATCAGTGGAAGACCCCTTGATAGAAGTCGGGCCTATGGAAAACATGGGCTTCAGGAACCCCAATGGAAAGGACAAAGGATTGAGGATACGTTGGTTTACCCTCATCTTCTTCTGTGAGACTAGTTTCCAGGATCCTGTGCCTCAACTAGCCCTTCACCTTGCCTCTGTCCAGAGGCTCACTTCTGTGTCTTTCTGAACGCTACCAAACCTAGGACATGGTATTATACTTCAGGGTCCCAGAATGACTCTCCAACCCCTGCACTCCGTTCCTCTTCTGAGCTCTAGAGTCTGACTGGAAAGCTACAGAGATGAACTCCAGTACGAGTTCAGCAGAAATTGTTTCACATAATAATAGGTGGAAGAGCTACCCATGCCAGGCATTGAACAAGGTGTGTTGCTGGCATTATCCCCAACTCTGCTGTGTCTTTGCAATGTAGATGTTATATAGTCCCTCTGTTACAGACAAAAAAAAAAAAAGTCAATTAGCTTTTTAAAGTTCTTACCGCCTATAAGCTAGAGAGCTGGGCTTCAAACCTGGCCTGACCTGACCCAAAGCCCAGTCCGTGATCTTCCCACAACCCACTGTCTCCCCATCATCTCAGTTTCCAACAACCAAAATCTTTGCTGTCAGGTTGAATTACTCAGATTAATAATGATCTACTGCAGCACAATTCTCTTAAGACTAGAACTAAGAAAATAAAAATATAATCCACCATTTACTTATCTTGCTGATTTCTTCAGAATTTTTTTTATTTCCTGTATATAAAACCTTCTTATTTTAAAAGAGAATACCTGACACTTTAAAATCATTGTGATTTCTGCTTTTTTGATGATTTCCAATATAAATTCATCCTTAAGCTGTAGTCCATGTCCACTAGGGGTCTCTATTTTGAAGCAGCTGCATCATGCATACATATAATCATGCCATGTGCATGTACTTGTCTTTGTTATAAGGCTTAGCTATCTATGTCCAGACATGCTTTTTTAAGTTTGACAGCTTTGCTGAGACCATCATGCTATGGGCTTCAATTATAATGGCCTGGCTCTCAAATTTTGTGTTACACAAGAAATAATTTCAATTCTGAACTCTTAAAAGCATTATGAGAAACAAAAATCAGGGTATTTCTAAATATTGCTCGAATCTAAAGATGAATTTAAAATGTGATGTTAATTTTTATGACATATGCCACATTAAAAACTATTGCCTCTTCAAAAATTATTAAGGCTAAAAAACCTGAATTTTTGTCCGGTCCTCAGGTCTAGCAGGCTCCCTAGAATCCTACACATAATGAAGAGAAATTTTATAATGATGAAGGAGGCTCTGCCTGCTCCCCCGTCTTTGTCCTTATGAAGAGCCATTCTTAATTAACAAGAGACCACCTGAAGACTTCCACCTGCCCACGGAAACCAGTTTCCCATGGAGGTCTTAATCTGGTGATACATACCAAGACTGACAGCAACTTCATCTAGGGAGATGGTGGTTTTCTCGGTTGACAAGGGATAACTTGGATAGCGAGCTAGAAACTTCTGGCACAGGAGTCCTAAGCTTTTCTGTTTTCTGCTTGGCCTTTGCTTTTCAAATTCGTCCACAGCACTGCCCCCAACAACATCAAGCTACAAAGGGCAGACAGAAGGGAGGGAGGAGATATCACAGTTAACATCCTAACGGAGAGATTGCAACGGTCGGTACTGGCAAGCTGGGGGACATTACAATGCATACCATCTGAGATTCTGGTTGGGACACATTTCCTAATCTATTTGCTTCATGTTTAACCTGTCACCTTCTCTGGACTGGATTTTTTTTCTCCTTTGCAATTTAAGGCCGGCTAAAAGTTATAGAAAAATGTAAAATGCAGTTATTTTTGGGTTCCTACACCCTAACTACTAGTGTGCTCTTTGGACTTGTGGAATAAGTTTACAAGGAGCTTGCTAGGGAAGCAGACTCTCAGGCCTCATCCCAGACCAGCTGCAATGGAATCTTCAAAGTTTGAGAAGCACTGGCCTACTCTGTATCAACAACCTGCTTTCTATTTTACAATTAATTTAAGGTTGATGAAACTGAACAAGGGTAGTTAAATCATATTCTTCTTTATTATTTGTTATTGTTAAGTAGATGAAACTAGCATTCTTGCCTCAAAAACTGACCTGTGTGAAAAAGGTGCTCCAATCAACCCCAAGAAAGTAAGACTTTTCAATGAACATATTCAAGGAGAAAAGTGATATGATTATCTCAAAAGACCCAAAAAGAACATTTGATAAATTTAATACTCATTGTATGATTTTAAAAAATGTCATTAGAAAACCAGGAATAGAACAGAATTCCTTCACTGGAGCATATTCATGAAAACCCAACAGCAAACATCTAACAGGAAAACCTTTGAAGCATTTCCCTGAAATCAGGAAAATGTAAGGACATCTACTCTGACTACCTCTCTTCCACTGGAGAATCTGGTAAGAGCCCGAGGACAAGAAAAAAAAAAAAAAAAAATGGAGGCCCAGGGACTGAGAAGAATAAGCAAAACTTTCATTCTGAGTAAGATGAGACTGTTCACATAAAAAACACTTAAGAACCTCAATCAAATTATTAAAAACAATAAGAGTATTTAGTAAAGTTTAACACAAAATGGGTAAAAATCAGCTGCATTCATATATAAAAGTAATAGAAAATGAATTCAAAAGGCATTAATAAAAGCAACAAAAATGACAGGGTTTTTAGGAAATATTCTATCTTCATGGATAGGAACACAAAGCACCACAAAGAGATTCTCATATTAATGCACAGATTCAATGTAATTCCAACTAAAATTCAATCTAAAGTATATATGGAAGAGCAAAGAACTAAAAGCAGCCCATATGTGTTAAAGAAACTAAGTCGAGGGTCCTGCTTTACTTCATTATCAAGGTTGATACTGGTGCAGGGATGGACACATTGGTCAATGGAACAAAAAAGTCCAGAAACAGACATGCACATAAATGGAACTTAGACATATGACAGAGGTAGCAGTGCCACAGAAGGGGAAGATGACAACTGCTTACACAGAGAAAATCAAAGCTGTCTTTCAGACACACATCATACACAAAAAAGCAATTCTGAAGAAATCAAGGATTCAAACATATAAATTTTCAATGAGGAAAATACAAGAGATTATTTCTTAACCTTGGGAGAAGGAGAGATTTCTTCTTTTAATGTTTATTTGTTTTTCATCTATTTCAAAGGCAGAGGAGAGGGGGAAGGAGAGAGGGAGGGAGATCAATCTTTCATCCACATGTTCACACCTCAAATGCCTGGAATGAGCAGGGATGGGTCAGACTGAAGCCAGGAGCCCAGAATTCCAACCAGGTCTCTAATATGGGAGGAAAGGGCCCAAGCACTTGAGCAATCATCTGCCACCTCACACGATGCATTAGCAGGAAGTGTGATGGAAAGTGGAGCAGCCAGGATCCTTTAGCACTCCAATATGGGATGTGAGCATTCCAAGTGGTGCTTAACCTGCTACATCACAATACCCACCTCAAAGGATTTCTTTATACATGGAAATACTCTTATGGTATAGCATTTATACATGGAACTATGCTAAACTTAAGAATATTTGTATTTAGCACCAGTTTGAGTCCCAGCTGCTTTACTTCTGACCTAGCTCCCCACTAATGCATCTGGGAAAACAGTAGAAGACAGCTCAAGTACTTGAGCCCTACACCTACTGCACCCATGTGGGAAACCCAGAAGAAGCTCCTGGCCTGGCCTCGCCCCAGTCATTGCAGCCATTTGGGGAGTGAATCTGCAGATGGAAGATCCCTCTCTCTCCTTCTCTCTCTATATCTCTGCTTTTCAAACAACAGGCACTGCACAGGAGAGGAAAAAAATCTGGTGGCCAGTAATCATATGGAAAACAGCTTAACTCATGAGTAATCAAGGAAAAGAAAATGAATGTATCACAATAAGAGATAAACTGCACACCCACTAGATTGGCAGAAATTAGTGATGTTAACACTATCAAACACTGGGATCAACAACATTTACACTTTGCTGGTAGAAGCAAACAGTACTTTGAAAAGCCATTTGGAATTATCCTGTGAACATATGTCTAACCAATGACTTAGTGATTTCACTACTAAGTGTATACCTCAAAACAGTTCTCAAATTTTGTCCACGGGATCCCCTTATTTCTTAAAAATTTACTTAGGAACCCAGAGAGATTTTCATGTTTATGGGTTTTATGTACTGATATTCACTATAATAGAAATTTAAACAGAAACAGTTAAACCATTTAGTGAGAAAAGGCTAAGTGTTTATGTAAAATTTTTTCAAATTTCTTTAGTGTCTGGCTTCATAAGAGAGCTGTATTCTCATGTTCGCTTTTGTATTCAATCTGTTGCAATATCAACATCATGTAGTAACAGACTCCACTGTGTGCTCAGAAGAAAATGAGAGTTCAAACAGCAAATGTCTATTATTATGAAAATAGTTTTCAACTCTTGATCCCCAGAAATATTCCTTGGAACACTGAAATCCCCAGATCACACTTTGCAAACCACTGGCCTAGGCAAATTCTTGTCTATATACACCAGGAATGATGAACAAGCATATCATATCTTCACAGTTTGTATTATCCTAAATTGCAAGCAACTAAAGAGAATATAAACAGGAGAATGGATAGAAGTGTTGTATACATGCAATGGAATACCACACAGCAAAAAAATGAGAGAATTACAGCTACACGTAAAAACACAAATGGGTGTATGCTGACTGAAAAAAAGTCCCTGAAAACTGCATACTACATATAGTTTCAATTTTAGAAAGCCTACCTCACCCCCCCCCCAAAAAAAAAAAACCCACAAAAACTACAGACAAATGATAGAGTGAATTAAAAATGGCATGGAAATGATAAACATAAATTCAAGACAGTGGCTATTCTGATGTAAATTAATAGTTCTCTTCTGGTTTTTTGGCTAAGAGGTAGATTTATGTGTGTTAAAGGTATTGCATGCATGATAAGTATATTTTATAATATCATTTCAAATAGTCTATCAAAGGGTAACGAGCCAGTTATAAAAAGATTAAAAGTCTATTTTATGGCCACTCACATTTGAGGCATTCATTTCCAAGTACTAGTGAACATTGCTGATGACTGTCTAGTATACAGACCTGGTGCTTAGTGCACAGTTCTGGTTCCCACAGGACAGATAATTTAAAGATGGTTTAACTTTACTAAAGCTCCAAACCACTGAACTGAACATATATGACAATAATGGAATTTCCTAAGCCAAAAATATTTAGATTAATATTATCCTTAAAATCGAAAGAAAATCAAAATTCATGGTAGTATTTAAAAAACAAAATCCAAAATCCTAGATTCCATTAAAAAGTTTCAAAATCATACTCAAAAAAATATTTTAAAACGTGTTATGTCACAGGAGTACCATACAGAAATGAAGAATTTATAATTAAAAATAAGGTATAGAGCAAGAATTCAGCTTAAATAAAAAGATATTAAGTTTAACAGTACTTTTGGCTCAACAGGAACTAAAACATTGTGAAGTCCATGACTTTAATATCCAAGTACAATTTTTCAGTTCTGTACCAGCCCTCAGGGTGCAGTCTGTTTACCTGTAGAGAGTCTGTAAATGCATCATCCTTATTTTCAATAGGTCTGAACAGCTCCTTTTTCTTCTCCCGGTCCCTTATGTCCGGGCTGGCAGCACTAATGAGCATCTTCAGGTTAGCTGTGGGTGTCCATGGTTCTGCCTGCTGCCTCTCCACAAGCTTAACCGGAGTAATAGGATTTCTTTCTGGAGTGAAGATTTTTTGCTTCGATAAATCAATTGGTTCATTTTTTATCGGAGTCTTCGGGACCATCCTTGATCGATCAACAAATATATTTTCCTATTAAAAAAAGAGACTTTTTAGCAAGGATGAAAAAAGGCAGGAATCAGCTAAAAGTACAATTTGTTCCCACCATACTAACACTGGAAAATACAAACAAGGCCATATGTTCATGGCTGAAAAGTATCAGTACAGGCCTAATGAGTACCAGACAGAAGGTTCATGGGGAATGAAGTGGCTCCAACGAGAAATGGGTTACAATCTGCCCCTCCTTTTACACATTTTGCATGGCATCTCTGTGAATGTCATAAATTTATCTGTCATTGGTGGATGCTTATAATATTTGGAGATGAAGGGAAATAATGTGGGTGGAGTCTATATTCTTTCCAAGTGAAGAACAATTATATCTTTGTAATTCGATGTTCACCAGTGCTGAGAGAGCAGTCAGTAGGATCAGTTAATTGGAAAACAGCTAAGAAAATATATTTTAAGCAAATATAGAGAATGATCTAATGTTTTTCTCCCAAACTATCCATAGCAAAGGACCAGTGTTTCCTTTCCGAACTCTGTGTACTGATATGTGAGCCTACTTCATTGGATTAATTATGTATGTCCCTCCCAAGTTGACCTGCCATTTGAGTTTCTCAAACTGACCTACATGCGAAGACCTCCTTCTGGTCAGAGACTTAGATGGTCCAGTGGCAACATCAGATTGCTACTGGACTTTTCTAAATTCTTAATTCCTAAATTTTGTTCTGAATTTTTTGCAGCCCACTAATAGTTTGTGGACAAGCACCTGCCTCCAAACCACACATGGAATAAACTTATCCAGGAAGATTAATGATGGGCCCATTAAGAAAGAGGACTAAGTATACAGAATCTGCATTTGGAACAACCAAGTAATTCATAGAAATTTCTTTTCTCCAAAATAAACTTTTTTTAAAAGATTTATTTATTTTTTTGAAAGGCACAGTTACAGAGAGGCAGAGGCAGAGAGAGGTCTTCCATCTGCTGGTTCACTCCCCAAATGGCCACAATGGCTGGAGCTGGGCCGATCTGAAGCCAGGAACCAGGAGCTTCTTCCAGGTCTCCCACGTGGGTGCAGGGGTTCAAGGACTTGGGCCATCTTCTACTGCTATCCCAGGCCATAGCAGAGAGCTGGATCGGAAGAGGGGCAGCTGGGACTCAAACTGGAGCCCATATGGAATGCTGGCACTGTAGGCAGTGCTTTTACCCGCTAAACCACAGTCCTAGCCCCTAAAATAAATTTTTTTAATTCTAAAACAGAAAGATTCTGCTCTTCCTGTGGTATAGGATTCACTTCCAGTCAACAGTATCTTAAATAATTATGAAGGTAGACAATTATCAGTGCACATCTCACTCTATAGCCACTTCATGCTCAGATTTTAATGGAGCAGTGGTTTAACTGAAAAGTGTTTTCCTTTAAATAAGCAATAGGTAAAAGATGATTGGAAGAAAATGGAGTTTGCATTCACAGGCTCTCTTGCTCCTCAGATTGGCAGAAGCTTCAGCCACGGTGACATTCTGCCCAGCATAAAGGCAGGCAGCAGAGGAGGGTGACAATATCTCCCAACACAGCAGCAGTGTGATCCCAGCTGACAGCGCTGCATCTAGACACCAGATTTCACAAAGTGCCTGCCAGTGCGCCAACCGGATGCCGGCTTCTACAAAAGAACTCTCAGGGAAATGATTCAGTGTTCCTATGGTGCCTGGCTTTCACATGCTTTACATGTATGCATCTCATCTGATCCTTGGCATATGTATTAGTATTTTTCCAGTCTACTGATGAAGAAACTGAGACACAAAGAGGTTAAACAATTGCGTGAGGTCACATATGAAAGGTCTTCAAAAAGTTTTTGGACAATGCATATTATGGAGAAATTATGCAAGGATTTCAAACGTTCTTTAATAGAAAAATTAACTTATCTTTCAGTGCTACTCTTCCATGAACTTTTTGAAGTGCCCTCATAAACTCTCTTTAGTGTACAAATCATTGGTAAATCAAGAAGCAGCTAAAAGCAGACATTCTGGAAATTCTGCATCTAAACATGAGCTTTTTGTGGGTGTAAACTGGAAATTGTCTTTTCTAGAGCTCCAAGAAAAGGTATCCTGCAGGTTATTGATACCCAGTAGTGTCTAGGGGAAAGCAATACGGGAAACAGTTAATGTTTGCAGAATTAGGGCCAGCGTACTCGCCTCTGCTACTTATCAACCGTGTGAACGTGGGCAAGTTCCTTCATCTCACTGTACTTTAATTCTTTCAACTGAAAATGAAATTCATAAAAATACCAACCTCGAGAGTTCTAAGTCTCTGGCATATAGTGAGCACTCAATAAACCTTAGCTTTCCCCCTCTTTCCCATTTGTGTTATCATCCCTCTGGCTCTTGGAGTTAATATAAGAGAGCGCAGCATATTGGTATTTAACTTCCTGGGTATGTGTCATGTCTCAATAATGAGACTACACTTGTGGAGGTCAGGGAGCACGTTCCGTATGTCTTATTTCTCACAATTTGGGGCCCAATGCCTTCCCATTACAGGCGCTCACAGAACACCATGCCTTGGTTATCTAGCTATTCCAAAAGGCAGAGGAGGGGGGTGGCTCAGGCTTGCTGGGTAGACCTCCTCTGCTGCTCCCTGGTACCTGTCCTCACAGGAACAATGAGTTCCTACTTTCTTCCTGGTGAGGGAGTGATTCAGAATGGATCCACACACTTCGATGTATTTTCACCACAGTTTAATACTTAAAGCAAGAGGGGTGTTAGGTCATGATTGTACTTACGTCTACATCAAACGGAAAAAGCAAGAACAAGCGAGCTGTGCTCCGAGGTCTGGGGTGGGCAGAATGTCAACTGCGGTCTAGTACTGCCCTGCTCCATTCTATCTTGCTCTCCTGACACTGAAGGTGGTAGTGGGAAAGGGACTGCAATGGGAATTTGCAAACCTGATTTGTGACTGCTCTGTTTCCATCTTTAAATTTTTTTTTTTTACTTGAGAGGCAGAGAAACAGAGAGAGACAGAGAGACACAAAGAGAATGAGTATTCCCATTAGCTGTTCCACTCCCCAAATGCCTGCAGTGGCCAGGACTGGGCTTGGTGGAAGCCAGGAGTCAGGAACTCAATCCAGGTCTCTCTGGTGGGTGGCAAGAACCCAACAACTTAAGTGATCATTAGAGTCCCCCAGAGTTCCCATTAGCAGGAAGCTGGAATTGGGCACTGGAACTAGGAGTCAAGCCCAGGAAGTCTGATGTGGGATGCGGGCATTCTAATCAGTGTCTTAATTACTAGGACCAACACCCACTCATTTGTATCTTCTTGATCCTAGACATATTACTCATTCTGTCTGGGTGCAAATTTCTGTATGTATAAAACAAGGGGTTGAGATTGATGTATTTATCTCTAAGATTCTCTTACAAGGCTACTCAGCTAGGTACTGGACACTGGACTACACCCAGATCTCTTCACCAGTCACTTACTCATTCCCTAACTGCTGAAAGCAATGCTAATGGCAAGCCCTTCATCAGACTGTCTTGGCTACAGAGGGCTGACAAGTGCAGGTTACCTCTTCTTGGTAGGTCTGTTCTGTACTCAATGGCTGGTAGAAGCTGCTCTAGTAAGTAAAAGCCTGGCCTCTTTGCTGCAACTCAGGACTACTCTGAAGGGTCATTCTGGAGTTTCTCACGGTAAGCCCAGATTTCCACTGCTATTGCATCACAGCTCTGCTTTCCTTTCTGTCCAGTTCTGCTGCCTTTCTTGCTTTTCTCTTAGGTGTTGATTCCAAGAGCACTCCCTAACAATGTCCCTGCACATAAAACTCCGAGTGACAGGTGTTTGCCAGGAAATCTAGCCTGCACTGCCTTGGAGGTCACTTCCTTGACTAGAGGGCTAGGTGAAATGTAACCCATCAGTCTGCCAGTTCTCATGCACAAATGGAGATGAGGTATCTTGGCTCAGCTGCCACAGGGTTCCTGGGAGGATCAGCTGAGACAGGGAAGGGGAAAGCACTGTCATCTGTGAAGCGCTTCACAGACGTTCATTATTATTCATAATACAGGACCAGCTCTATGACTACAGATAAACAGGCAGGTTGCTGCCGCAGAAAGGGCTTGATAGCTAAAAGACGTTGGTTCTTGTTCCACTTCTTGTCCCAGGTGTGACTTGGATGATGGTATCTCAAATTATATATCCAGTGGTAGGTGTCTGGCCTGGTGGTTAAGATGCCAATTAAGACAGCTGCATTCCATTCTGGGTTTGAGTCCTGGCTCCAAGTGCACACTCTGGGAAGCAGCAGATGACTCAAGTGGTTGGTCCTTGCCACCTGAGGGAGACCTGGATTGAGTGTCTGGTTCTCGGCTTTGGCCTGGCTCAGCCATTACAGGCCTTTAGGGAGTGAACCTATTGATGGGAGGCTCTCTCTCTCTCTCTGCCTCACAAACAAACAATAAGTAAAAATTCAATAAAATATGTAAGTCATCAGCCTTGTTAAGACCCTTGATAGTATTTCACCAAACTCTTTTCCAGTTCCCTCTCATACCATTTCACGTCATTCCCAGTTTACTCACTTTTCTTCAAACCTGCCCTGCACTGCATTGCATTTGAGCTGTTGTTCATACCATCTCTTTCTCTTTAATGCCACTGGCTGTGCTTTGCCTACTGAAATCCTGTCTACTGATCTAGGCTCATCACAAAGACCATGTGTTAACAAGTGTCTCCTAGCTATAGTCCAACAACCCTCCTTCCTTCTAGAGCACACTTTCCAGAAGGAATAATACCCACTGGGGTTCCTCAACCCACCATGGTCAGTTCTGATCCACAGCTCTCACCGAGCTCACCTTGAGACACCAAATCAAATCAGAGGCAGAATCTTACTGACGGTGCTGCCGCTCTTAAGACTGATGACTTCTTAGTTTCATTAGCAAACTCTCTGTCCTTGGCTTCTGAGATACTTTTCCTCTCTCCTGGCTCTCTTCATACTTCTGACTGTGCCTTTGCAGCCTCCTTCACTGGATCCTCTTTGCCGACTCTTACAAACTGCAGGAGTCTATACTTGGCCATATACCTCTCTCTCACTATTCACTTTCTCTAGGATAGTCAACCTACTCTCAAGAATGAGGGCATTTGGAAAAACTTGTGAAAAAAAAAGAGTCAAAAATTAAGTTGATTTTGGGGCAAAATATTTTGAAATCCACGCATATGAGGGATCTTCAAGAAGTTGGCAGAAAACGCATACTATTAAAAAAACTATGCTTGAATTTCAAAATATATTGCACCAAAATACTTACCTTTTAATTCCATTTTTTTTCCATGAGTTTTTTGAAGTATCCTCAAATCCAGCTTTAAAATCAGCCTGGACACTGACAATACTCAGGTTTGTAACTGGTTAAGACCTTTCATGAATTCTGAGATCAGGCAACCAGCTGGCTCCTATATGTATTTATTTACCAATACATCATTCAGGTATAAACATATCCCAAGGAGAACTCTTTTTTTCTCAACCATTCTTAAGGAGATGAGTAACAGTCAAAGAATATCCATGCCTACTAAGTCTGCGCACTATTCCCAAATACGCCGTGCTCTTTTCTACTTCTCTACTAGTTCCCTTCTTCTCTACTTGCCTAATCCATACCATTCACCCATTCCAGCCCTAGCTCAAGTGATAGTTCCATAGCTCCATCCTTAGCATTCACTTTATTGCCCCCAACAATCCATCTTCTACTTTTGTCATTCCCATATGTACTGTAAACAATAGGAGAGTCTTGTTTATAACCCCACAATTGGCCACAGTATATCTGAGTATTAAAAGTGAGAAGTCCTTTATATTTTAAAGAAAGTGTCTCCATAAATTGTTAAGAAGATGCAGGTCTAATACAGAACTTATAGATCGTAATCAATGTGTAGAGGCTCAAGAAAGGAATCCAGCAGGACCCCACTCCAGGAATCATATCCTCCAAAGGGATCCCAGAAAGATCAACTCAGCACAAGAGCTTCTGGTCATTCTAGAATCCTGAACATTACCTGAATGCCTACGCCCCCTGTGGTTTTCTTTGCCTAAAATTTCCATCTCACATACTCTTCTTCTAAGTTGAACTTCCTTCTCCATGAAGGCTTAACCCAAATGTTTCATCCTCTGCGAAGCTTTCCAACTCTTTCTGACCTCCCCATAAATGTGTTTCTTCCTCTTCAGTCCTGCCAAAGCACTATTACAACACTTACCAAATCACAGTACAGTCGGTTAGTTCTACACCTGGGTCCCTGACAGTCTTACAGATAGCCAAGGGCAAGGCCTGCCATCATATTCATCTTTGGGCTGTCAGTTTAATTCAGGACAGTGTGCAGAGTTTGTGCTGCTGGTGTTTTATAAAACCTAGGTGAGGGAGGTGCTGTACTGGTGTATCAGCTCCAATTTATGGAAGGAAAAAAATGAGACTTACGACAGGTTAGGAGATTTGTTAAACCACCATGTTCCCAACATCTGGAACATTAAGTATTTGAGGAAAGACCTTACAAATATATTTGTTTAAGGTCATGTAGCTAAAACAGTAGAGCAGGAAATCAAACCCAGGACTTCAAACTCCACATTCTCACTGTCTCTAGAAAACCTCCTTCCGTAACCTCACAGCAATGTGAAAAGGAGACAAAAGCCTTCCTTGCACCTGTTCTCAATGCTTGCCTTCTCCTTGAGGTGAAAACATCCCTGGTCACGCATTCTATTTCCAACATTTTAACCACTTTTCCAATTTCTTTTGAGTTATTTGTTTTTCTCCGCAGCTGTTACACTGTGAAAGGTGAACTGACCCAGGACTTACTGATGCTAAATAGAGTAGAAGGGTCTTTCTGTGAGGTACTTGCTACGTGGTTGAGCACAAGTCTAGGGAGTAGCATACAGACTCAAATTCTATATAAAGATAAATTGATTCTTTCAAGGTTCCACAACTCAAATCGTAAAGGAAAACAAGACATTTTGCCTGGCTATACACTTAAAATCTGGACAATTCCACCCTCATGTCACTTAGGTAATAAAAAAAATAAAGCCCTATTTAAAACAATAAAGCTTTGGTATATCTCTTATCCTAACAAAAAATAAAAATAAAACAAATGCTGGAGAAGTATGCAATTTCACATCTATCCAACATTAATGACTGTTAAGTACTCTTTGAAGATCACTATAACAGGTGCTTTGCAACTTGGCAGTTTCACTGTAGATACCAGAGCAGAATCAAGACCCAGTGAAGTCCAATGGCCAAGGAGGTGCTACTCTCAGTTTTATAGTCATAAAACAAGGTTTGTTATACCTATTTGTCTCTATTTACAAATGCTCAGACATTCACTACTAACAAGCTATCCAACTTTTTTAGTGGAGCATGGGCTGGTTAGTATTAACTGTGCTGCTGTGAGTAAGGCGATGGTTCAGATGCTGTGATGGCCAATTTTTTCTCATAATGTCCCTTGGATACCACCATGGTCTACTACACAAATCAGAAAAGGTACCCAGAAGGAGGAAATGGCTCAGTGCAAAACTAGTGAGAGCACTGTAAAATATTCATGTTAGTGAGCTTTGTCACTTTACCTCCCTAAATGGGACACACAAGTCATACTCTCAGGGTAAGGGACCAGTCTCTAGGAGCTGGCTCACTGGTATGAAGACACATTTCATAGCACTTTGATAATCCAACACTACAGTAGTTACAAAAGTCTATTTTCCTAGTCCCGGTCGGGACGCTCCCGGTTGCTCCACTTCCAATTCAGCTCTCTGCCGTGGCCCGGGAGTGCAGTGGAGGATGGCCCAAGTCCTTGGGCCCTGCACCCACATGGGAGACCAGGAGGGAGCACCTGGCTCCTGGCTTCAGATCAGCAGCCATTTGGGGGGTGAACCAATGGAAGGAAGACCTTTCTCTCTGTCTCTCTCTCTCACTGTCTTAACTCTGTCTGTCAAAAAAAAAAAAAAAGTCTATCTTCCTGGATCTGAACAATCCTGCCAAGCATTAGTCAAACCATCCTTACCATCCTTAACAACTGTACTACAAATTTTGATCACTGTGTTCAGCATCTCTCTGATTTAAGTTGGTTAACCTACCTTGTCTTTCAAGTGCACAATGACTGAGACTAGAATGGAAGCAAGAATGGCTTGCTTGGTACCATTTTTAAAAATGTTTTAAAATGTTCATCAAAATTAATCATGATGCTTGCAGGACAAATACAAGCGGCATGTTGAAATAGTTCACTGGGCTAGACATGAGTCTCCTTAATAGCTTAAAAATTAATTAAGGGGGTTGTGTGTGCTTACCTTATGTGCATTTTCCCCATCTTCAATTGTAAAATCCAGTCTGGGCTGCCTGGGGTTGATCAAGTCTTTTAGTGTTAAACAATTTATCTCCATCTGGAATGCACAATGACATTAGATATGTCATCTTCTCTCCTAGCAAAATCATCTATTTGGTACTCCTTCGTGGACATGAACTTCCCTTTCCCCAAATGCATCCTGGGAATTCCCATTTCTCTCTAAAACTACCCTCCAGTCCTCTCTTAAATTCACACGAACAAACAACAACATTTAAAAAAGTGTGCTTAGTAATTACTGAAAACCTGGAAAGAACAAAAAATCGACAAAAATAGTAATTCTCTATGCAAAACCAACAGGGCAAAATAAAGTTACCAAGCAGGGCGACTGTTGGGCAACTCTGTCATAAAGTACAGGGTCTCCCGGGTCAGTTAATTTTGGCGCAAAGAACTGGGAGGAATTCTGCTAAGAGGGGGTTTGAATGGGGGGTGGGGAGGGAGAAGGAAACCTGATCGCTTGATCAAACCCACTCAGAGCTTGGCGTGGCCCGCTTCCAGGCCTCCAGACAGACCCCAGATATAAACCTTTCCATCGAAACAACCAAGTTGTGGGTAAGGGCCAGTCCCCTCTAGAGCCTGGCCGCAGAGAGGGCTGGACACTGCGCAGCCCCTGCAGGCGCAGTCCCGCGTCAGAACACCTCGCTGCCCGGCACTCGGGGAAGTGCTGGGCTGGCAGCCTGGCACCCAGGCAAGAGGGGTTCCCTCTGCCCCCAGTTCCCGCCTCCCCACCAGTCAGGGGCCGCACGCGTACTTACTCCCGCTTTGCGAAGGAGGCTTTCTACCTCTACAGGGACCTCCACGGCCCCACCGGGATGCAGGACGCGGGTGCAGCAATCAGCAGCCGGACGGCGGCATCGGAAGGGGAGAGCGAGGGGCGCAGACACCCGCTCCGAATGCATGCGCCAGCGAGAACCCCGCGGCGTACGGGCAGCGCCAGCGCTCCGACCCGCCGAGCACGACTCCAGCCCTGGATCCCAGTCCCCGCTAAAACACCTCCTCTGGCGCCTTGAGACCGAATTTGAGAATCCACCAATCAGCGGCGGCTGGCGGGGTGGCCCCGACCAATCGCGCGTCGGCTTGGCCCGGGCTCGCCGCCCCTCAGAGTCTTGGCGCTCCGGGTCGCGCGTTTCGCCCACACCCGCCCAATTGTTGCCGCCGCAGCCCCCTCCTCCTTCCGGGTACCTGGAAACCTCGGGCCTGGGAGCCAATTCCTGCCGGGGACGCGGGCCCGGGCGGCCGCGGGAAGCCAAGGTGGGGGCGGCGCGGGACGGCGGGAGGAGGCGGAGGCGGTGGCGCCGGGGCTCTTTTGTTATGCGTAAAAAACCCGCTCGGTCCCCGCGCTTTGCCGCGCCCCGAGACCGCGGGCACAGGCAGGGGAGGGGAAAGCAGATGGGGTTTGGAAAAACGATACACACACCCTGGATGCACGCCCCCGCCCTCCCCGGCGACCTGCGCGGGAGCGGAGCTGCCCAGACTTGCCGGGCGGGCTCCTGTGCCCGGGACGCCGGTGGGCCCCGCGAGCCCTGGTTACCACCTCAAGCCGCGAGCAGATGGCACGCCAGTTAGCCCTGGACGCTGGACTGCGAGCCCCGGCCAATTTTTTTTTTTTTTTAATCCGGAAATGTTTCTTGGTGTTCCCTTTTCAGAACATGACAAATAGGGAGAGAAAAGTCTCTATTAAATAATTCTTTACGGTATGGACTCCTATTCTGGGAAACAGTCATGAAAATTTCCTCAGCATCGCTGACTTGTATTAAATGTTTCACTTCCTTCACTTTGCGTTTCTTGTTGAAGCTGTGAATGTTGGTGGAGACACCTGCGTTTTGTATAGACAAGAATAGTTTCAGAGAAATGGAAAAGGTACTACAAAGAGTTTCCGTATGTTAATAGTTTCAGCAACTATTAACATCTTCTATCTATAGTTGTTATAATTAGTGAACCGATGTGGGTATGTTATTCTTACCTGAAGTCATTACCTCTTTTTACCTAATGGCTTTTTTTCTGTTCCAGAACACCACAGTCCATTCCGTCTTTGCGTCTCCGTGGGCTCCTGCCTCTGACAGTTTCCCCCACTTTCCTGGATTTTGATGACCTCAGCAGTTCTAAGGAGTACTGCTCTGTTGGATACTGCAACAGCCTTCTTTAAAGCTGTCTGCTCAACATTTCCCAGAAACCCTATGCTTTTCAGCACAGGTAACTTTCTCGTGCTCCTGTCTGTCCCAAGGCGCCACCTTCACTGCTCACCCCTAAAAACGTGTTTTTGCTTTTTTTTTTTTTAATAAACTGTGAGCACAACTCATTGTTCAATCAAGTCCTTCACTTTGTACTCTATTTTTTACTTTCCGAATTTTTTAGTTTGTATGTATTTTAGGAGGCAGAGAGACACAGCAAGAGCTCCTGTCTGCTGGCTCACTCTCCACATGCCCACAGCAGCCAGGAGTAGGCCAGGCTGCAACCCGGAGCTGGGACACAGTCTAAGTGGGTGACAAGAACCCAGTTACTTGAGCCATCACCACTGTTTCCCGTGCTCTGCATTAACAGGAAGCTGGGGAGAGGTGCTAGAGCCAGGACTCAAACTCAAGTACACTGATATGGGACCCAGGAATCAAACACTAGGCCAAATGCCGGTCCTCACTTTGTACTCTAGATTGCTAGTAAGTACAACTTGAAAACCACCACAAAGTCATATGTTAAAAAGACCAAACAAGCATGCAGCACATTGAACATAAAGAAATATAGCAATAATAATAAAATTTGACAGCTTTTGGAGTAGAAATAATGGTTTGAGGGGCGGGTGGTGTGGTATAGTGGGTAAAGCCGCTGCCAGAGATGCCAGCATCCTGTATGGGCTCTGGTTTGTGTCCTGGCTGCTCCAGTTCAGATCCAGCTCCCTGCCAATGCCTGGGAGAAGCAGTGGAAGATGCCTGGGCCCTTACCACCCGTATGGGAGATCCTGGCCTCAGCCTGGCCTAGTGCTGGTCATTGCGGTCATCTGGAAAATGACCCAGTAGATGGGAAGATTTCTTGATCTCTCTCTGTCTTTCTCTTTTTCTCTATAATTGACTTTCAAAATGAATAAATAAATTTTTTTAAAAAATTAACACGTTGAACTGAAGCCTACCTTGTAGGTAGAAGCATTACAGAGAGAAATATAAAAACAGCAGTTTATTAGTTTTTTCCCTTATGTGGAAGCAGAAAATTTAAATAAGGAAAATTTTTTCCCAATTGTATTAGTTTCCTGTAGCTGCTGTAACAAATGATCACAGACTGGCTGGCCTGAGAGAACAAATTTAATCTCTCAAAGTTCTGGAAGCCAGAAGTCTGAAATCAAGATGTTGACAAGGCCCTGCTTCCAGGAGGGCTCTAAAGCAGAGCCTGTCCTTTGCCTCTTCAACCTTGTGGCTTTCGGGAGGGTTGACATATGGCTGCCTCACTCCATTGTCTGACCCCACCCAGTAGTTACACTGCCTCCTCTTCTGTCTGTTAAATCTCATCTGTGTGTCTCTTATAAGGACAACCGCTCCTGAATTTAGGTCCTGCCTGGATTATCCAGGATGGTCTCCTTCCAAGATCATCAATTTAATTTGATTTGAAGGACCCTTTTTCTAAATAAAGAGATTAAGACATGGCTAGACTATTTCTGGACCACTACTCAGCCATGTAGAACAACTTTCAAATGATCGAAGTCCATTCATTTCTTCAATATTTCAAAATATTAGTCATCATTTCTTTGGGGTTAGGCAGTTTTATAGACTTTTTCCTAACATTTTCAGTCAAAGTACTTTTTCTATTTTAATTCAAACATGGCCTCTCTTCAAATCAAGAAAATTCTGCTAATCTGTAGCTTCAGACACTTTTGATTTCATTTATCTTTTAAAGCTAGAGTGACCTTAGATTTGGAAGTAAACTGGAAAGTGAATGTTGCTTGACAAAGTCAGAGATATTATTCTAACTCATTTGTTTATATTGATTGTTTTAGGTCCCAGAATGTGTAAATACTGTCATTCTCTGAGTTACTGAGTTGATGTCCAGTGTCAGCTGTGAGGTGGGCTAGGACATCAAGAATAGTCCCTACCTGTGGCTTGATCTTTGCCTGGACATGGTAGCAAAGGTAACTGTATCTTTCACAGTGTCTTCACAGATTCAGAATGTGCATCCCAACAGGCAGATGGAAATTCCATCACCTTTTGTAACAAAGGCTAAGATCAAAAGTAGCATTAGTTCTTCAGTACTCTTTGGGATGAAGTAATCAAGAGTTCACATAAGGGGACAGGTATGTGTCACACCTGTCAGTGAAGGAAGAGCCAAAGGATTTGGGGCCATTTTTGAGAACTGCCACACCAGGTGTCATGCCAATTAAGATACAATTCTAACTCAGTAATTTAAGATTCTGGAGCCAGTGTCTGACCTAGCAGTTAAGATGCTACCTAGGACACCTGTTGCATCTCAGAGTGCCTGGGTTTGAGTTCCGTTTCCATTCCCAAATCTAGCGTCTTAGTAATGTGCTCCCTGGCAGTCATCACATCAAGTACTTGAGTCCCTGCCATCCATGTGGGAAACCTAGATTGAGTTCTGGCCTCCTAGTTTCAACCTGGCCCTGTCTTGGTTGTTGTGGATGTCTGAACCAGCAGATAGGAGTTTCCCTCCCTCTCGCTCCTTCTCAAAATAAAGTAAATAAAAACAATAAAAATGTACAGTTCTGCCTGAAACATGATTGATTTTGGAGCAGTGTAGTGTTACTTACATGGCGATAATCCTGTGTTCTGTAATAGCCTCAGCCTGTGACTCTCAACCTGGTTTCTCTTTTAGAGTCACCTGGGTATAGTTTTTTAAATACCAATATCTGAACTCTATACCCAGAAATTTCTGATTTATTGATCTAAATTGGCCATGGGCATTATGTATTTTTTTAAATACTTTGCATCTTATTTTTTAGCATCATCTTAGCATGTGCTTCTTCATCGAAGCCTTTGGAAACTTCTGACTTAGTGGTTTCAGGAATGGATCCTGAGCAGCCATCAGAGAGGTGCTGCGCACATATGCCACCCTGTGGAGTGGGGGTAGTGGTTTTATGAGGCCAGGTCTCACTGGCTCATAGCTATGTCACTGGTTTTTGGAAGAAGTAGAGGAATCTGGTGGGCAGGAGGGTGATAGCACAAAAAAAATGAGTAACCAGGGCTCTGGTCAGAGGAAAACCAAGATGATATCTGACATTTTTCTGTGCAGAAGACTTACTCCACCGCCTCTCAAACCTGTGAATAGTATTTCACCCTTCACGGGTCCAAATCCCAAGATTTATCATAGTTTGCAGAAACAAGAGGTTGATCACTCCTAACAGAAAGAATATACTGCAGTGAAGTATAACCCATGTCAGTTGGCCCTAGGGCAGGGCCTTCTGGGTTACCCAGTTAATGTATCAGCTTCTTCAAATATTTTCCTTTTCTTTCAGCACTTGACACAAAGGATGTGAAGTCATCTTACTGTGGCATCTGTATTCTAAAGCGTGGTCACAGAGGGAATTGGAAGCTGATTTTTTCTTCTTCTTCTTCTTCTTCTTCTTCTTCTTTTTTTTTTTTTTTGGACGGGCAGAGTGGACAGTGAGAGAGAGAGACAGAGAGAAAGGTCTTCCTTTTGCCGTTGGTTCACCCTCCAATGGCTGCCACGGCCGGTGCGCTGCAGCCAGTGCACTGCACCTATCCGAAGGCAGGAGCCGGGAGCCAGGTGCTTATCCTGGTCTCCCATGGGGTGCAGGGCCCAAGCACTTGGGCCATCCTCCACTGCACTCCCGGGCCACAGCAGAGAGCTGGCCTGGAAGAGGGGCAACCGGAACTAGAACCCGGTGTGCCAGCGCTGCTAGGTGGAGGATTAGCCTAGTGAGCCGCGGCGCTGGCCTGATTTTTTCATCATATTTGTAACAAAGGGATCATAGCTTCACATCTGGGAATTCTCAGGCCTCTTTGAATGAGTCACTAGTTTTTTAAATTTAAGATTTGTTTATTAATTTGGAAGGCAGAGTGACAGGGAGAGAGGGACGGAGGGAGAGAGAGAGAGGGAGAGAGAGATTTCTTCCACCTGCTGTTTCGCACCCCACATGTCTACAACAGTTGGGAATACAGATATTTAAACCCAGGTGCCTGCCATACAGACCTCCCACTTGGGCGTCAGAAGCCTAAATACCTGGGTCATCATCTGCTGCATTCTCAGAGAATTAGCAAAACTGGATCAGAAAGAGAGGAGCTGGGACTCCAGCCTGCACTCTGGTTTGGGATGTGAATGTCCCCAGTGGCAGCCTGACCTGCTGCACTGAAACACCTGCCCCCGAGTGCCTTGATTTCACAGCACTTCCTAAACCGAGGGCTACTGCTCCCAATGGCCTTGTGAAGAGAGGAGCTGGTGGGTGCAGATATGAAAAAAAGATAAGGAAATGGAAATACTAACCAGTCTGATTTGGTCAGTGTAGGCTGTATCCATGTACTATAGTTTGAACACGATTTGCCTCCCCAGTACATACAGATGTTTAAACTCCAAAGCCATAAGTCAATTATACTAAAGAGGGTGGAGGCTTCATCTAATTATGGTGTATAGAAGGTGGGCCTCATGGGAGGCCCTTCGGTCACTAGGAACATGCCCATGGAAGGTAGCTTGTTGTAGACAATCAGTTATAGAGCCTGAATTGGGCCTGGCTCCTCTCTCTGCTTCCTGGCTCACCATGTGATCATTTAGACGGCCTAAATGATGGGGCAACCCTATCTCGGATTATGAGCTGCCAAAAACCATGAACCCAAACAAACCTCCATCTTTCATAAGCAGCTTGTCTTAGGTATTTAGCTGTAGTATCAAAATACAACATGGGTTAACCTATTACTTTGTGCCCCATAAAAATGTTCAGTTATGACATGTTAGTGAATTGTTTTAAATTTAAAAAGGCCTTTGTCTTCAGCCATTTATGGATCTGAGTGTGACATATTTACCTCTCTAGCTGTTAGAGGGTTCAAATAAGATAGAAATTTGTGTTTGTCTGAACAAAAGCAATGTCGGGAGGATGAGTTCATGACCGGTTCCTACTTAAAACTTCAGCAACAATGTAAAGAAGATAATACCAAAGGGCAGGTTATAGCTCCCACCTCAGATGACGTCCACATGTCTAGCTGTTCAGAGGGAGGTGCCTCAGCTGTGAGTATGTGTCCCACAGGGAACAAAGGTAGTTCACTCTGTACTACTGTAGTACAGAGGTAGTTCACTTTGTACTGTAGTACAAAGGTAGTTCGCTCTGTACTACTATAGAGCAAGGTCATGTGATTTGCATCGTCATCAATGGAAATAGAGTGTATTTGATGCACATGCATGTATTTACGTGGGCAGGGATGGGAAGGGGTGTGTCTTGAAGCAAACATTCCAGAGCATAGACAGGATGACATTTGGCTGTTCCTGGGAATACTGTGAGAATGGACAGTATGTGATGGGATTCTCATGTACATGAGGCCACATGGATACTGCAGGTTTTGGGCATACCACAGTGGCTACAGTGATAAATCATGAATGACCACTTCCTTGGAACTGAGATTTCGGAGAAAGTAGGAAACCCAACTTTCCCTTTAATTTCCAAGGACTTATCCAGAAAGATTTTGCTTTGAGGAGTAGAGGGACATTGAGTCTAGATTAAACGTGATCATTAACTTGCTGGGTGACCTGGAATAGATCTGGAACAGATCTAAGTGGGATTGGTTTAGAAAACCTCTGAAGATATGCTAATTCTGAATTTCTGTATGCTCTCTGGACTTCTAGTGTATTCTCTTAACATTATTTGCCACTGACTCCTAGTCACTTCGGGTAGATACTTAAGAACATGGCTAAAACCACCTTATTTATTTCCCTACTTGGTGAAACAGAACACTTCTTTACTCAGTAAATTACATGATGTACATCCATGTATGTACTTCCATACATTAATAATGAGAATGTTAAAAAAAATCAGGTCAAAACCCACCTTTGTGATCTTTATTTTTCTCAGCTTAGAATTAAATAGCTGAATGTAACAGATTATCTCTGCCAAATAGCATTATTTTAACGGCACTTATTTATTATAAGACTTTGCAGGACCAAATGAAAATGTTTACATTGTGTAGCAGAGTGTGGAGGGAGAGGCGATGGGGAATTCTAGCCTTATCCAAAGACTCCTGCTGTCACAGTGAATTCTGGGAGTCTCAGTCACAAAGGCTCTTAAAAAGTCCTCTCACCTTCCCTAACACCTGCAGCCTGTACTGCCCAGTGCTGGTTTCTGTCTGTGCCTCCCCTCCCATGATGCATCTCCCCAGGTAGTATGACTCCATCCTGCAAACAGTGTCTTTATTCAAGTATGCTCTGTGATACTACCGTGCCCTCCATGATGGGTGCCAGATGCTTGTCCTACTTGGATGTTTGCTGCTTCTAGGACTGGTGTTGCTGCTGCTCCTGGCCATTGCTGCCACAGAGCATGGAAGATGCATTGGCCCTCCTGTCTCACCAGCCTCTGCCACCTAGCTAATTCATATTGACCAATGCCTCTGTAGTCCCTAATGTTTTATTGCATTTGTTCTTCCCCTCTTATGTCTATAATCTATTTAGTAAACCAGTAGAATATCTTTCATTTGTATCTATGCATTTCCTCTTCATTTTTGTTATTCCATTTTTTTTTTGTCTGATGAAGTTAAATTTTGCCTATCCTTTTGCTTCAAGGAGGATTTCTTCCTGTTCTCAACATCCAGTTTTACTGAATTTCTTATTGTTTAGTAATGTTCCCATGAGTCTACTACTGTTTTCCTAATATTGCTGAAATTTGCTGTAGGAATTTATTTTGCTATCTTACTTGTTTCTTTACTTTCTGGAGTTATTAAATATTTTATTGGTACTTGAAATTAAAATGTCAAAATAATAGAATATCCTTTTAGGGTAATTTAGTTTTTATCTTTTCCCCAACTTTCTGAAATCTTATATTTTTACATTTTTGTTTTTCAAAGATTATTTTTATTTGAAAGGAAATGCAAGATAGATAAATAGATAGATATCTTTTCCATTTATTGGTTCATTCCCCAAATGCCCACAACAGTTAGACCTGGGCCAGGTCAAAGCCGGAAGCCCTGGTCTCCCATGTGGGTGACAGGAAGCCAGGCATACGCACTTGAGTCATTACCTGCTGCCTCCCGTGGTGTGCGTTAGCAGGAAGCTGGATCAGAAGTGAAGGTGGGACTTGCTCCCAGGCACTCCAGTATGGAATGTGGGCATCTTAAGTGGTGGCTTAGCCCACTCTCTCCACTCCATTGTGTGTGTGTGTATATGTGTGTGTGTGTGTGTGTGTGTGTGTGTGAATAATTAAAAATGTTGGAAAGATTCTCCCTTAGTATCAATACAAACTAAGCAAAATGGCTCATTAAAGTACAATACAGTTATTTGTGCTTTCCTCAGTGACTCTTACGTTAAAAAAATTACAAAGTCATTTGAAGCATAACTGAGGACATATTTTTAAAAGATTGGTTTATTTATTTGAAATTTAGAGTTATACAGAGAGAGGGAGATACGGAGGGAGATCTTCTATCCATGGGATCACTCCCCAGGTGGCAGCAATGGCTGGGACTGGGCCAGGCTGAAGCAGGGAGCCAGGTGCTTACTCTGGATCTTCCATGTGGGTGTCAGGGACCCAGTCACTTGGGCCATCGTCCATTGTTTTCCCAGGGAATTTATCAGGGAGCTGGATTGGAAGTGGAGCAGCTGGGACTGGAACTGGCACCCACATGGGATGTCAGCATCGCAGGCAGCAAGATTACCCACTATACCACAACACTGGCCCTGAAAACAAATTATAAATAGAGGAAACCAGACAGTTTTGCCAGTGTGGACTACCACATGATCTACCTGTGTGGTAAAATTTTAAAACAAAGAAATAGATTAATTAAAACTTGCTCACTATTAAGAAACTTACTCAGTTCTTGCCATTGGCTGATGATTCTCTTATTAAATGCAATTAGCCAACAAGGGAAAGAACTGTGAAGTTGGTGAGAGGCAAGCTTTACTGAGTTTTGTGGCCCAAGAAAGGGCATCTTGGAGTTTTCTTATTTAAAGGCTGAAGTTAATTTTACGTGTCACATTGTGCCATGGTGCCCAGACAGTTGGTCCAACATTCAGTGTAGATGATTGGATGAAATTGATGTTCAAGTTGGAAGACTTTAACTGAAGCAGGTTGCCCTTTGTACCGTGTGGGGTGTGAGGGGGGCATCCTCATCCCCCAGTTGAAGGTGTAAATTGAAAGGAGGACCTCCCCCAGCGAGAGGGGATTCTGCCAGCCTTCAGCATTCAGACTCCATCTACGACATCAGGTCTTCCTGGTTCATAGCAGGCTGACTTTGGACTTGAACTGCAAATTGAGTTCTTGTGTTTGAGTTTTCAGCCTGCCAGGTGTTGCCTTCAGATTTTGGACTTGCTGAGCCTCCTCAGTCATATAAGCCCACTCCTTGAAGTGACTCTCCTGTATGCATAGCCCTGTTGTTTCTGTTTCTCCAGAGAACCCTGACGGAGCAGATAGCCTAGTGTTCTTGTTGATTTGTTCTAGAACAATCACAGTGGACTGTTGGAAAGAATCCAAAACAATCTTGTCCCTCATGGTTAATATTAAGGGTGACAAGGAAGATGAAAATATATTAATAGTGTTAGAGCTCAATGAAAAGTATTTATGGGCTAAGTAGCTGAGAATTTGTAAACCTTGGGGTAGTTTTGCTTACTTTTTGCACATTAATTAGTAATACTTATAATGAAGCAGTAGTACTATTATGCTTTGGTAGAGCGCTTTTCACTACAGAGAATACCAAAGAGTTTATGTGCTTCTGGGAGTCAGTTTTAACTTGCAGTATGTATATAGTTCTCTGACTTTAGCCAGTCAGAAGCATAACTATTATTTATGCCTGAATTTCTGACAAGGAGCCTTTGGCACTACCTCAAAAATAGGTTCAGAATCCAAACACTGCTTACCACCTCCATCACAACCACCTCATTCCACCTCTCCCCTGGATTGCTTTCCTAGTTTCAGAACTGCACTTCCTGCTTGTTGCTCTGACTTGTCCCTAAGCAGCAGCTATAGTGATCCAATGACATGTCAGATCCTGGCCCCTTCTGCTGCAGACACTCCGGTGGCTTCTTTGCGGTAGCTTTCCAGCTCAAAGTAAAAGCCAAAGTCCTTCCAATAGCTTTTAGTGTCTCTGATGTTATCGCTTTCAATTCTTCTCCTTGTTTGCTTTGCATCAGGCACACTCAGCTCCTTGCTAATCCTTGGACACACTTGTTACTTTTCTGCCTAAGGAGCGTGCACTTACTGTTCCTCTGCTGGACTACCTTTATCCAGAGAGCTACACAGCTCCCTGCCTTGCTTCTCTGGAGCAGATTGATTTCTAGACCAAAGAAAACTACGAAACAGCAGTTTATTTCTTACTCACCTGATAGTCTGATAACAGTGTGCCTGAGTGGGTGGCTTTCCTGGGTGTGGTAACTGAGGGACTAGGCACTTCTGCTTTGGTGCAGTGCAGTATCCTTAGACAAGTCCCAAGTCCTCTGTTGCCAGCTTGCAGAAGGGGAAAACGACAGTGGAGAAAGAATGCAGCGTCACATGATCAGCTTGGATTCCAGGGGAGCTGTGATTATAGTCACTGGCTTTGCAGCACAGCCCAGTAAGAAACTAACACTGTGGATGGGAGCAAGAACTCGCGGGTAGCTGGCTGTTTCTGCCTCTGTCCACCAAATGTCTCTGTGACCCTTTTATCCCAAAGGATACAACCCAAAGTTTCACCTAGGCACCATATCCAGGACAAAGCACAGGAAATCTGGCTAATGTGGCTTCTTCAGTGCAGAGACCTCTAAAGTAAAAGACAAAGGGTCTGCCAACCTCCTTACCCCTTACCAACCTCATATAACAAATATCAACTACGAACAAGATAACCACAGTAAAAATTTCATTTGGGAAGGGGAAGGCTGATCCACGGCAGTGAGAATCTGACCGAGTAGGCACTTGAAGTGGTGAAGATCTCTTCATTAGACTGTGGCCTTGCTCCGTAGGAGGGAGTTCCTTGTTCCTTCTCTGTGGTTATTGGCTCTGCCCTCTGGAATGTTCTGCTTTGTCCATTATCCTTTCGGCAATATTTGCAACTGCCATTATGGAACATGACCTCCTTGAAGCTTTCACGGCTTCATATTTATTTATTTATTTGATTTGAAAGATGGGGAGGTGGGCAGAGAAAAAAAGAGAAAGAGATATCATATCCATCCCCTGGTTCACTCCCCTGATGCCTGTAACAGACAGGGCTGGGCCAGCTGGAAGCCAGGAGTCTGGAACTTAATTTAGGTCTCTCACACAGGTGACAGGTACTCAAGTGCTTGAGCCATCACATGCTTCCCCCTGGGGTGAACGTTAGCAGGAAGCTGGTTCAGAAGCAGAGTAGCCGGGACTTGAAACATGTACTCTGATATAGGATGAGGGCATTCCAAGAGGTATCTTAACTCCTGCCAAAATCCCATCCATTTACACAGCTTTTATAGCTTCTTCCTGCTATACATTTGCTCTCATGGGGATATTTCACAGGCTCAGGCTTTTTAAGGCCCAGCTCATTGCTGGCATGATTCCTTAAGAAACATTGTTCCCTTAGCTTCTAGTCATATCCATAATTCTGTGCTACAAATGATTCTTAAGTCTGCTCTATTTCTTTCCTTAAACTTGCTTGCCTCTGTCCTTTTCTCTCTTAATTTAATGTGAGTAACTTCAGGCCTCTTGAAGCAATACGGTTGGTAGAAAGAGAATAGTTACCATGACCGCTGCTTCAGCCTTGCAAACTTCTGCTTAACACATGCAACTTAATGAGTATTTTACTCAGAACATCTTGGGTCTTATCTTCTAATGTTGGTGTATAGAAGCAGTCACTTTTTCAAGTCCGCAAGTCCCCAAACCCACCCAGATTTCTAAGTTCTGAATATTGCCTTTCATTTTTGTTGTAAACCAGCCAGTTCTTTCCTAAACACCTTTCTTGTAATTCTCTTAAATGCAGACGAGAACATTAAATATCCTTTATGGCTTGAATCTGTCCCCCAAATTCATACACACTGAAGCCCTAATCCCCAGTGTAACTATATTTGGAGATAGGGCCTTTAAGGAAGTAATTAAGGTAAAATGAAGTCACAAGGGTGCAGGACTCCACTAGGATTCCTGTTCTTAAGAGCAAGAGACCAGGAACACAGAAAAAAGCCCCTGTGGGATCACAGTGAGAAAGTGGCCTCATCAGAACCAGCCCTGTAGGCAGCCTGATCTTGGACTTGTTGCCTCCACACCCGTGAGACAAGAGTTTCTGTTGTTTAAATCACTCAGACTATGGTATTTGGTTATGGCAGCTGAAACAGGCCAACATAGCATCCATTGCATTCTGGATCTTCAAACTTGCTCTCATCCTGCAGGCTTCTTAGACTTGTCCCGTCTAAGTATCCACAGATAATAACATGCATAACATGAGACTCTGCTTTCTAGATTCTAATATCTATTTTGTGCAATGTGTTGCTGCCTAATTGCCAAGTTAATTCCAAACATTTTTTTTTTATTGTTGTTATTGTTTTCAATACATCACGTCAAGGAAATCAGTTCCAGGAACAAACAGACTTCAGAATTCCAGAAGATGAACACAAAAGAAGCTTATTTCTCTGTCATGTAATAACACAGTGCAGGTGTTCATAATTGACAAATGGCCTCAGCAATCTGTCTTCGTTATCTTACTGCTCCATCGCATGCTAGAGTTGCAGTGTCCTGTGTGTCCTTGATGGTGACATGGATGGAAATGATTACCTTGGATGTGGTTTGTAACACTTGAAATGTGCTACAAGTCTAAAGTACATTATGATTCTTGAAAAAAAGAGTGGGAAGTATCTCAGTAATATTTTTTACTTTGAATCCATATGGAAATACTATTTGGAAATACAGGTTCAAACATGCATTATTAAAATGAATTCCACCTGTTTCGTTTCTTTCTTTCTTTCTTTCTTTCTTTCTTTCTTTCTTTCTTTCTTTCTTTCTTTCTTTCTTTCCCTCCCTCCCTCCCTCCCTCCCTCCCTCCCTCCCTCCTTCCTTCCTTCCTTCCTTCCTTCCTTCCTTCCTTCCTTCCTTCCTTCTATTTACATGACCCCTAGAACATTTAAAATGACATTTATGGCTCACATTATATTTCTAATGGACAGCACTCTTCTAAATTCTCAGAGCCTCTGCTTGGACTGGAAGGAGGCAAACAGACAGTGGAGAAGGCATTCTAGATTCATTAAAATGCCAGCTTTGAGGTGAGACAAAGCATTTTACTCAAATCCCATTAATGAGGATTAGTTATGTAGCTTTGTCTAGATGCAAAAGGGGCTGTGATACATAGTCCAGGCTCTGAGTCCAGCCCCTAGCATCAAGTCTACACTAAGAAGAGGAGTATAAATTCTCACAGCCTATTATCTTCTCTCCCATGATGCCTTGCTGAAGTATCACCTCCTCAATTAGATCTTGCCAGTTCTTGCAAACACCTTCCAGCCCGCCACCCGCAGGACTATCAACCTTCTCTGGTTTCTTTCTCTAGAATGCTTCCACCACTTGGCATATCATATACATTGTTTATCCTTTTGTTTTCTGTCTTTATCTCCACACATAACCCCCAGAAGGCACTCTTTCTTGTTTGTATATTCAGTGCTTTGTCCCCAGTGTGTAGAACCATGCTGCTGTGTATTAGACACTCAACTTTTGTGTGCTGTGCAAACCAACGGTGGAATCTTACTGGCCTGCTGTGTCACAAATGAAGCATTGAGGAAGGAATGTAGGGTTCTGTGCTTGAGTTGATATGGCTCAAAAATGCATTAGTATAATTAAGGTAGATTATGTATCTTGGTCTGTCTGTACACAGGAAAAACAAACCAGAATGAATTGAATACAACGGCAATGTCAGTTTACATCATAGATTATAAGCTAGAGATCTTTGAGCTGGAATCTGTCATGCTGGTCTTTTATTGTTGTACAAAATATTAAGAGATTATTTTGAGAATTTTAATTTTTTATTTACCTACTTTTACTACTATTTACCTTAAAAGTACGAATAGTGTTATGTTAAAAAAATCGAAAGCTTGGACTGGCATTGTGGTGTAGCAGGTAAAGTTGCCACCTGTGATGCCTGCATCCCATATGGGTGCTAGTTCATGTCCTAGCTGCTCCACTTCCAATCCAACTCCTTGCTCATGGCCTGGGAAAGCAGCGGAAGATATCCCAGATGTTTGGGCCCTGCCACCCATGTGGGAGATCTGAATGAAGCTCCTGGCTCCTGGCTTCGGCTTGGCTCAGACCTGGCCATTGGGATCATCTGGGGAGTGAACCAGTGGATAGAAGATCTTTCTCTGTGTCTCACTCTATATAACTCTGACTTTCAAATAGATAAATAAATCTTAATAAAAAAATCAAAACTTGGGGCCAGCAGTGTGATGTAGTGGATAGAGCCACTGCCTGCAGTGCTGGCATCCCATATGGGCGCCTGTTCGAGTTCCGGCTGCTCCATTTCTGATCCAGCTCTCTGCTGTGGCCTGGGAAAGCAGTACAAGATGGCCCAAGTTCTTGGGCCTCTTTACCTGTGTGGAAGAACTGGAAGAAGCTCCTGGCTCCTGGCTTCGGATCAGCGCAGCTCCAGCCATCGTGGCCAATCAAGGAGTAAAGCAGCGGATGGAAGACCTCTCGCTGTCTCTCTCTCTGCCTCTCCTTCTCCCTCTGTGTAACTCTGACTTTCAAATAAATAAATAAACCTTAAAAAAATCAAAACTCATTTCTTCTTCTGTTTTATGTTACACGCTATACTCTGTAATTGTTATTATCTAAATTATATCATATAAAAACACCAGTAATAATAATAATGGTAATAAATACCTTGTGGGATTTAAAAGAATACAGAACCTAACTCTGCACAGCAAATCCTTGTTAGCTGGGATGGAGAAGACCTGAGTAACACTTCTAAACTCTTGGTAGCGTTTGGAGAGAGTAAAAATATCAACTTTAGGCTTTGTTTTCATTGAAGCAAGATAAAATTTAAACAATAACCAAATAAGAGTAGACATGGAGTCTGCAATCTTCAACCAATAGAAGGAAAAATATCAAATAAGTAAAGTAAATCACAAATCCACTCTTAGGTATATACCCAAAGGAACTGGAAACAGGAACTCAAATTTATGTGCCCCCATGTTTGTTGCAGCATTACTTAGACTAGGCAGAGGTGAAACTACCCAGGTATCCATCAGCAGATGAATGGCCAAATGAAATATAGTAGGGACACACATTACTGAGTCATAAAAAGGAATGGAGTTCAGATATGTGCTACAGCATCAGTGAACCTTGAAGACTTTGTTAAGTGAAATAAGCCATACAGAAAAGGACAAAGACCCTATGATTTCAGTTATATGAAATATCTAGAAGAGGCAAATTGATCAATTTATAAAGTAGATTAGCAGGGCCTAAGGGAAAGGAAGATTGAAAGGAGTTGTTTCTCAATTGTTAGAAAATTTCTGTTTGGACTGATTAAAAGGTTTTGGAAACAGATGGTGGTGGTGATGGCACCACATTGTGAATGCAAGAAATGACACTGGGTTGTGCATTTAAAATGATTAAAATAGCAGAATTGTACTTAAAATTTACCATACAATTAAAAATAAAAAAGCAAACTAACAATTTACCAGAAGAAAGCAAAAAAAATACAAAAAAGGAAAATAGAAAGCACAAGATGATAGAAATAAGTCTAGCTAACTATTTTATTAGCTAAAAGATAGATACATACAAAACCCTTTGTATGTTTTTAACAAAAACACCAAAACATGAGGATCAAGGACAATAAAAGTAAAATTAACTAAAAATTTAAAAAATTAAATAAAAGTTAAAATAAAAAAGATCTACCAGAGAAAAAGAGTAGACTCAGCATTGAGGCATGGTAGGTAAACCTGGCGTCCCATGTGAGAGCTGGTTTGTGTCTCTGCTTTGCCACTTCCTTAAAATATATACTGTTTCAAAAAGCAGAGAGAGAGAAATTCAGAGACAGAAATCTTCAATCTTCTGCTTAATTCCCCAAATGACTTGAATAGCCAGGGCTGGGCCTGGAGCCTGCAACTGCTAGTCTCCTACATGTGTGGCAGGTACTTGAGCCATTATCTGCTGCCTCCCAGCATGCGTTAGCAGTAAGCTAAACTGTAAACAGAAGTGGGACTTGAATTCAGGCACCGTGACATGGGATGTGGACATATCAGGATGTGGCTTAACTCCCTGAACCACAGTATCTGCCATTATTAACACAGACTGAGACCAGAAGAACTCAGAGAGGATCACAAGACACAGATAAGCCATTTGTTTCAACAGAAAGTTCTAAAACTCTGAATTTGCATAATTCAATAAAATATATGACGCAATGTAAAATTTATAAAGCTTCAAAACATAGAGGGCAAAATTTAACTGTAGGACAAATGGATATATCAGTATTCAAAAGGGAGATTTCAACACATCTCTCAATTACTGATAGTTGTGTAAATTAAAATTTTAATGAATGTATGGGAGACTGAGTCATATATTTAGAAACCTTGAGTTAATGGATATATATAGAATCATGGCCAGCGCCACAGCTCACTAGGCTAATCCTCCACCTAGCGGCGCTGGCAAGTCCCAGTCGGGGCACCAGATTCTGTCCCGGTTGCCCCTCTTCCAGGCCAGCTCTCTGCTGTGGCCCGGGAGTGCAGTGGAGGATGGCCCAAGTGCTTGGGCCCTGCACCCCATGGGAGACCAGGAGAAGCACCTGGCTCCCGGCTTCGGATCAGCACAGTGTGCCGGCCACAGCGGCCATTGGAGGGTGAACCAATGGTAAAGGAAGACCTTTCTCTCTGTCTCTCTCTCTTACTGTCCACTCTGCCTGTCAAAAAAAAAATTATAATCACGTACTCAATGATGAAAGAAACAATATTCTTCTCAACAACATGAGGAGTGTCAAAACAAATCTGGTTATGTACTAGATCATAAAGCAAGCCTTAACAAACTTCAAAGAGCAGGTGTCATATAGTTCATAATTTCTGTCAACAATGCAGTCTAGTATAACCATATAACAAACAATATTTAAAAATGTAAAATCCCATACATTTGAAAATTCTAAAAAAATATATTTTCAAGGAGCTCTAAGTCCAAAAAGGAATATTTCCGAAGAATAAAATGTGTTTAGAATTCAAGGATGATGAAAACAATAAAGATCAAAATTTGAGGGATTTGCAAAAAAAAAAGTACTAAGAGGGAATATTATTTTTAAGAAGAAGAAGGCAGAAGGCAGACTGAATTCAAGAACCAGGAATAGATAGAAAATGATGGAAGAAGCAAAAAAAAAATAATAAAAATTAAAAAAAAAGAAAACGAAGCAAGCTAAAAATCAATGGCAGGCATTTGGTGTAGCTGTTAGGACACTGCCTGAGACACCCATATCCCATTTTAGAGTGGCTGGGTTCAAGTCCTGGCTCCGCCCCCAATTCTAGCTTCCTGCTAACGCACACCCTAGCAAGCAGCAGTGATGGCTCAAGAACTTAGGTCCCTGCAACCCATGTGGGAGGCCTGGATTGGGTCTCTGCAACCTATATGGGAGATCTGTTCCTGGTTTCGACATAGCTGTTGTGGGCACTTGGGGAGTGAAACTGCAGATGAGAGATCTCTGTCTCCTCTGTGTTTCAAATAATTAAATTTGTAAAAGAAAACAATTATTGTAAAATTATTGTAAAAGAAAACAAAGGTATAATAGAAAAGACAAAATCCTTAAGTTTCACACCTAAGTATATATCCTAGAGAGATTTTTGCAATGCATATCAGACAAAATACGTAACTGGCAGGACTACATTACCAAATTTGTGATAAACAAAGATAAACATAAGTGAAATTCACAAATAATCAAAATTGGCTCAAAAAGAAATAGAAAATTGGAATGGCTTTCAATATCCTTTTAAAAGAATATAGTTTAAATAGTTTACAATTAAAAGTCTCTGGGGCCAGTGTTGTAGTTAGCAGGTAAAGCTGTCTCATGTGACACTCACATCCCATCATCTCCTATGGGTGCCAGTTCATGTTCCTGCTGCTTCACTTCTGATACAGTTCCCTGCTAATGTGCCTGGGAAAGCAGAGGAAGATGGCCCTAGTACTTGGGTCCCTACCACTTGTGTGAGAGACCTATAAGAAGTTCCTGGCTCCTGACTTAGGTCTGACCTAGCCCTGACCATTACCACCGTGTTGGGAATGAGCTAGCTGATGGAAGATATCTCTCTCACTCTCTCTAACTCTGAAATGTAAAATGTATCTTGAAATGTGTAAAAAAATCAAATATGAAAGACAAAACAATAAAAGTTCTAGAAGAAAATACAAGAGATAGTCTTTGTGAATGTGGTATAGGAAAATAGTTTAGGACACAAGCCAAGCAAACAAAATGATAGAATTTATTAAAACTAACAGTGTTTGTTCTGTTAAAGAACCACTAAGGAAATGAAAGGCATGCTGCAGACTGGGAGAACTTTTTTTAGTACGCATGTATAAAACTGTACTTGCGTCCAGAATATACAAAGAACTCTCACAACTCGAAACTACGAAGACAAACAATAATAAACAAGTAAAATATTTGAACAGATACTTGATAGAAGCGAAATACACACACACACACACACACACACACACACACACATATAGTCCATGAAAAGATATCAGCATTATTAGTCATCAGGAGCATGCAAACTAAAACTACAGCCATAAACCACTATTGATCCACGAGAATGCCCTGAAAAATGAAAAAATGATATTGGAATTGATAGTAAAGTTTTAAAAAATGTTGGCAAAGATGTGGAGCTTTTTGTAGTTCTCCTAAATTGCTAGACAGGAAGTGAAATGTTATGTCTACTTTGAGAAAACAGATTTTCAGTTTCTTATAAAGTTAAGCATGTAATTAAGATATTATTTAAGGCCGGCGCCGCGGCTCACTAGGCTAATCCTCCGCCTAGCGGCGCCGGCACACCAGGTTCTAGTCCCGGTTGGGGCGCCGGATTCTGTTCCGGTTGCCCCTCTTCCAGGCCAGCCCTCTGCTGTGGCCCGGGAGTGCAGTGGAGGATGGCCCAGGTGCTTGGGCCCTGCACCCCATGGGAGACCAGGAAAAGCACCTGGCTCCTGGCTCCTGCCATCGGATCAGCGCGGTGCGCCGGCCGCGGCGGCCATTGGAGGGTGAACCAACGGCAAAAGGAAGACCTTTCTCTCTCTCTCTCTCTCTCTCTCTCACTGTCCACTCTGCCTGTCAAAAAAAAAAAAAAAAAAGATATTATTTAGCAATTCCACACATAGATATTTACCCAGGTAAATGAACATATATGTCCATGCAAAACTTTTTTTTAATAAAATTCATAGCAATTCTATTCACCCAACTGGAAGAAACCCAAATGTCAATTAATAAGTGATTGAGCGAACAAACTGTTTATGGTATGGCCATACTGAGACAGGATAGAAACATTTAAGGAAGCCCCTCCCAATGTGACATGTGTCTGTCTCCTGACTGATGTATTCATCTCCAGCTCCAAACCAAGCTGATAGTTTCCTCCAGATCCTACCTGCCAGGTTAGGACCTTTTTACTCTGAGTTCATGCCCAGAATAGCAAGGTACAACTAATATGTTACTTTCCTGTGGTGGTGGTAGTGAGCAATGTGGATTTTTTTTTTTTTTTTTTGACAGGCAGAGTGGACAGTGAGAGAGAGAGACAGAGAGAAAGGTCTTCCTTTTCCGTTGGTTCACCCTCAAATGGCCACTGTGGCCGGCGCACCATGCTGATCTGAAGCCAGGAGCCAGATGCTTCTCTTGGCCTCCCATGCGGGTGCAGGGCCCAAGGACCTGGGCCACCCTCCACTGCCTTCCCAGGCCACAGCAGAGAGCTGGACTGGAAGAGGAGCAACTGGGACAGAATCCAGTGCCCCGACCAGGACTAGAACCCAGGGTGCCAGCGCCGCAGGCGGAGGATTAGCCTATTGAGCCGCAGCGCCAGCCGAGCAATGTGGATTTGTTGTGTGCAAAAAGTACAATAGCATTTGGATACCCAGCCATGTGCAAATTTGACATTTTGTCTGTACCCAGGGACCTACCATGCCTTCCCAAGATGATGAAAGCACTTGTTCATCTTCCCACTGTGCTATCTCCCTTGTGCTCAAGCGTAGGCCTCCAGTTACTCTTGCCTGGGTTGCACATCGGTCTCTTGTCTATTTCTATTTGTAGGTGAACCAAAGAACCTAGTTTTGATAGCAATATAATGAACTATTATTCAACAATAAAGTTAAAGGAATGTACAACAATATGAAAAAATGTTTTGTGCAGCAAAGAAGCTGGTAAAAATAATGTGATACCATCTATTTGAAATTCCAGAAAATGCATGACTAACTTACAAGGAGAGAAAGGAGGTAAGTAGTTTCCTAGTGCCAGAAGTGTGGTAGGGTTGATTACAGAGAGTTACAATGAACATTTTTAACTTGGTATTTATTTACTTATTAGTTTTGCGATAGCATATTTTTGATTTGCATTATACTCAAAGGCTTAACATTCTACCAAAGAGTTTAACAAATAAAGAGTTTAACAAATAAAAAGAAGACCATAGTTCAGCTATAAACAATAATCAAAACAGTGTTCAACTTCACTCATATAAAGTAAATTTTAAAATAGTCACAAAATCGTGAACATTTAAGGTAAAGAAATGATGTCTGTCTTGATTTGGGAAGTTATTACAAATTAAATTGTTAAAATAAATTGTTAAAATAAATTGTTAAAACTGTTCTAACAGGATATTTCCTTCTTTTTACCTTACAAAAGGTAGTCCTTGTTTAGTCACAAGCAGTGGCTGACTCAGGTGACTCAAGATCACAAAGAAACCATTTCTTCATTCCGAGTCCTGTGGCTGACACCAGACTGGAAGGAGTGCAGCTTGCGGCCCATTCACAGGTGCAAGTTTCTCATTGAGGACAGTCTGTGACTGTGAGGTTGGCCAGGTAGGTGACCAACAGGACACTGAAGCTGCTGTTGAGCATGCTCTCGAAGTCATTGGGTACTGTTTTGGGTACTTGAATAACCAGGCTCAAGAAGCAACCCACAGTGTTAAACGTGTACTTGAAGAACAGTTTATCATATACGCATTGAAGTGAAGTTGAGGGGCCTGCGCTGTGGCACAGTGGGTTAAAAGCCCTGGCCTGAAGCGCTGGCATCCTGTATGGGCACTGGTTCAAGGCCCGGCTGCTCCACATCCAATCCAGCTCTCTGCTGTGGCCTGGGAAAGCAGTAGAAGATGGCCCAAGTCCTTGGGCTCCTGCACCGCATGAGAGACTCGGAAGAAGCTCCTGGCTCCTGGCTTGGGACCTGCTCAGCTATGGCTATTGCGGCCAATCGGGGAGTGAACCGTTGGATGGAAGACCTCTCTCTCTCTCTCTCTCTCTCTCTGCCTCTCCTCTCTCTGTGTAACTCTGGTTTTCAAATAAATAAATAAATAAATAAATCTTTAAAAAAGTGAAGTGAAGTTGATAAAAGAGGATGGGTGATCAAAGGCCAGTAATATCAGATGTCATCGGTTTCACTTAAGACTCATGTTCTGGTATCCAACATCCAAACTTGTTCTGTCCCTCATGACCCCTTCCCCACCTTTAGTAGCCACTATTTTGTGTTCACATGCTGTTCTCTAGCTTCCATATATGGTGGAGGACATGTGTAATTGTCTTCCTTTAGCTCGCTTACTTCACTTACCCTGATGTCCTTCACTAAATTTGGCTCTAAACAGAGAACTTCGAAATTACTGAAATTCCCTTTCAGATATTTCTCTGATTGCTCTTTTCATTGTCTGATTTTATTTCACTGGATATGATAGAGTCTAAATTATCTAAAGTTACTAATTAGAATTTTATAAAAGTTCTCTTCCATTCTCTGGTTTATCTCTCTTTCTTTTGGGGCCTTAAGGATAAATAAATGGAGTAAAGTCTGAAATTATCAGTTTTTTCCCCTCCATTTTCCTGCTTGTTAAAATTTTTTTGAAAATTTTTTTTTAAATTTTATTGGGATGTGGGGAGAAAGGGAGAGAGGGAGAGAAAGAGAGAGAGCACTCCCATCTGCTGGTTTACTTCCAAATGTCTGCAATGGCCAAGATGTAGCTAGGGCCTGAGCAAGAGCCAGGAGCTGGAACACAGTGTAAATCTCCCATATGAGTTGCATGAACCCAATTACGTGTGCCGTGACTGCTGCTCCCAGGGTCTGCATTAGCAGGAAGCTGGCTTCAGAAGCCAGAGCTGGAAATCAAAGCCAGGTGCTCCTTGGAATGCAGACATCTCAGCCACTATGCTAAATCTACTCTGATTGTCCTGCTTTTTAAATCATTGCCTTGATACCAATGATGAAGAGGAATTGTCTTAGATTTTCTTACATTATACATTAACTTGGAATATAGGTCATTGTTTTTTGGGTCAAATTATAAGCCAGATTTCAGGTTCTGGAAATAATAGAGTATATTAAAAAGCTACATGGGGTCGGCGCTGTGGCTCACTTGGTTAATCGTCTGCCTGCGGCAACTGCATCCCTTATGGGCGCCGAGTTCTAGTCCCGGCTGCTCCTCTTCCAGTCCAGCTCTCTGCTGTGGCCTGGGAAGGCAGTGGAGGATGGCCCAAGTGCTTGGGCACCTGCACCCGCGTGGGAGACCAGGAGGAAGCACCTGGCTCCTGGCTTCGGATCGGCGCAGCGCACCAGCCATGGCTGCCATTTGGAGAGTGAACCAATGGAAGGAAGACCTTTCTCTCTGTCTCTCTCACTCTAACTCTGCCTGTCAAATAAATAAATAAATAAAAATTTTTAAAAAGAGTAGGAAAAAAAGCTACTATCAACTTATCACTGCATTATCAATTAGTTTACAGAATTAATCATTATTTTTACATTTTAAAATGTAACCTGTCTTGCCCTTTTTTTTTTTTTTTTGACAGCCAGAGTGGACAGTGAGAGAGAGAGAGAGACAGAAAGATCTTCCTTTTGCCGTTGGTTCACCCTCCAATGGCTGCCGCGGCCCATGCGCTGTGGCTAGTGCACCGCGCTGATCCGAAGCCAGGAGCCAGGTGCTTCTCCTGGTCTCCCATGCAGGTGCAGGGCCCAAGGACTTGGGCCATCCTCCACTGCACTCCTGGGCCATAGCAGAGAGCTGGCCTGAAAGAGGGGCAACCGGGACTAGAACCCAGTGTGCCGGCACCGCTAGGTGGAAGATTAGCCTATTGAGCCGCGGCGCTGGCCCCTGTCTTGATTCTGATGTTTATTTTGATTCTCCACTTCATTATAAGGTTCACAATTCATTTCTTCCTAAAAGGGCCTTGTCAAAAACTAATGATGAGATATTTTGTTCCATTTAAGTTTGTTTGCATTTTATTAAACAGTAAAGTATTTAATTTTCACATTAATTTTAATTCTGCCAAGAGTTACCTAGTACTTGCTCTTTTCTGTGTACTGATACTGGAACTGGAAGACTATAAAGATGAATTACTGGACCTGTCCTATCTGAGCTCATGTTCTTCACAGGGAGAGAGATAGTTACTGAAGTAATTTAATGAAATGCAATCTCTACCCGAGAAATAACACAAGAGGCTGTGAGGGCCAGGTGAAACAGCAGTTGATCCTGCTTCTTGAGAGAGACCTGGAGGGAGCAAGTGACTACAAAATTTGAATTATCTAAAGGACAACTTATATAGTGGGAAATTGTCTGCACAGGCAGAGAATCAGGGTATCTTTGTTCACATCGTCTGGGAAAGTTGAATCAAGGGACAAGCTATTTCAACAAACTATGTGTGCTATTCTCAAATTACCTTTTAGATTTTCACAAAGATTTGCAAAATCAACACTTCTAACTTACAGCACTAGACAATGGTGGCAAAAGGATTTTATAGCCAGTGCACTGGACTTCAGAGCCCCAGAGAGAAGCCTGTGTGAGGGCATCACTCACGTAAATGGCAGTCATGAAAATGTCATCATGCGCCTTTCAATGGGAAAAATGTAGAATCTTGGGTTTAGAAAAGATTTTCCAGACAGTCATTCAAAGCATTGCTGAAATCACAACACTGAGAACCATTTTATCATTTGGAGAAAATAAAAGCACACACAAGGTTTATGTTAATAGGCATACTATGATTACCAACACTTCACGCTGAATTTATGCTTTTTTTCTTCAATGCCCACACTTCTATGCTCATCTTTCCCAAAGAGAAAAAATCGTGTAATCCTTTATGTTTTAGATTCAGAATACCAATCACTACAATACTCACCTTAGTTATCAGCACAAGATTAGGGAAGCGGTTCCAGACCTGAGCATACACTTAAGAGAGCAAGTCACATCCAAAACTTAGTGTCTTTAAGTGATAGTAGGCTATTCTTTTTCAGTGTCGGTTTGAATTCAGGCAGGGTGAAGCTGCACTTTTTCCTGTGTTTCATGGGTATCTCTCTGGGTCATTCAAGTTGCTAAATTCACCTAGGAGTTCAGCTGCATTGGGACATGCAAAGCCTTTGTCTCTTAGGACCACTTTCCCACTTCATTCGGTGTTTAGCCTGGACTTCCTTTCATGGTGGTGGCTAGACAACAGTTTCATCTTTTCATCCAACCTTTGCTTTATCCCCCAGTACATTCCCTAAACCCTAAAGAAACATAATTTTTCCTGAGACCTGCTCATGAAGTTCTCTCTTACCCCTCTGCTTGCCTTCTGTTCACCAAAGTCCTTCTCCTGTTAGCAATGTCCATCTCACAACCACCCTCCCAAGGAAACCTGCATGCCATTTTCCACTTGCTGTATCCACACACCTTGCTAGCAGCACCTTAGTTTCTTCTTAGTTCTTGCAGAATGCTGTTTGTCATTCCATCCTGTGTTGTTGCATGTGTGTGCTATTTGTCACTCTGTCCTATGTCATATATTGTGTTCAGCTGTTTTGCTGTTCTGAGAAAAGCTTGGTGTTATCCACTAGCACTTATTTCAGGAATTACCTTTGTGTGGTCTTGAGACTTTGTCTTCAGACTCAAGTCCTATTTAGGTGTTTCAACTTTTATAAGACAGCATCAACTCTCTCCATTTAGACTAACCAATGAAACATAAAATTGAGCATTATAAAATAATTTATGCTTCAACTTCTTGTCAGAGGTTATAACTTCAAAATATCTGCTATCCAGAAGCTATCAAAAACTCAATTGTAGAAACTAACATGTATGGAGAATTGCCTGCAGGATATTCAGTCCGTCCTTTCCCTATATGCACTCAATTTTATTCTTGGATTAAGCCAAATCTTGAGAGAGTTGCAGCCTGAAATACTCTGTTTCAGTTCCCCTGGAAATTGTTTGAATGGAATTGCCTTTAGAATTATGCTATTGGCTTACATTTTGATGGACGTTATGAGAAAAATCCTGTTCAGTTTTTGCCAATAAATTTAAAAAGTGAGATGAAATAGACAATTTAAACAAAATTGACTCAAGTGGAGGTAGAAAAATCTGACTAGGATAATAATAATGGAGAGAATTATAAAAGTCATCAGAGATTTATTCCCTTACAGAGATAATGCCCCCCCCCCTTTGGAGTGGTTATCTACCATGTTTATTTGCCTAGCGATTGCCTGTCTCTCCTGATAGCTTTCTCTCTCTGTCTCTTTTTCCTGTGTCAGAATCACACTTCCCTTTGGGGATGAATTCTTCCCCACTATAATTAAGTGACTACTATGATAGCAGAAAATCATAGCACACTGACTCTTGGTCATAGGAATTAAACCAATGTTTGGCCATATTATTATCTATCTTTGTATATATTGATCCAAAGTAGGGCATGTGACTTACTCATATTTGTGCAAAAGTGTCTTTCCTTTTGGGTTGCTGAATGGGTATGGTATAAGCCTAGAGTTTAACATAGTCACAACTATTCCCTCCCTCATAAGTTAAGCCCTTCTGCCATGAGAGGTAGGGATGTGTGTGTGTGTGTGTGTGTGTGTGTGTGTGTGTGTGAGAGAGAGAGAGAGAGAGAGAGGAGGGGCAGGTTGGGAGTGTGCAGTCACAGAGACACACAGACAAAGTCAGAAACACTATTGACTGACCAAGAGGTGGAGACTGAGACAGGCAGAGAAACACACATTAATAGAACTCAGACACAGGAACAAAAATAAAGAGGAAAAGATCCTGGCTTCAGTTCGGTCCAGCTCCAGCTGTTGCAGCCATCTGGGGAGTGAACCAGTGGATGGAAGACCTCTCTCTCTCTCTCTCTCTGTAACACTACCTCTCAAATAAATAAAATATTTAAAAGTTGCCTTTACATAAAGTTTAAAAAATTTTTTTAACTTTTATTTAATGAATATAAATTTCCAAAGTACAGCTTATGGATTACAATGGCTTCCCCCCACCATAACTTCCCTCCCACCCGCAACCCCTCCCCTTTCCCTCTCCCTCCCCCCTTCCATTCACATCAAGATTCATTTTCAATTCTCTTTATATACAGAAGATCAGTTTAGCATATATTAAGTAAAGCTTTCAACTGTTTGCACCCACATAGAAACACAAATACTGTTTGAGTACTAGTTATAGCATTAAATCACAATGTACAGCACATTAAGGACAGAGATCCTACATGAGGAGTAAGTGCACAGTGACTCCTGTTGTTGACTTAACAAATTGACACTCTTGTTTATGGCATCAGCAATCACCCTAGGCTCTTGTCATGAGTTGCCAAGGCTATGGAAGCCTTTTGAGTTCACCTACTCTGATCATATTTAGACAAGGTCATAGTCAAAGTGGAAGTTCTCTCCTCCCTTCAGAGAAAGGTACCTCCTTCTTTGATGACCTGTTCTTTTCACTGGGATCTCACTCGCGGAGATCTTTCATTCTTTTTTATTTATTTATTTATTTTATTTTTTTTTTTTTTGCCAGAGTGTTTTGGCTTTCCATGAAAAATTAAGGACAGAGAAATCCTTTCTTCCTTTTAGTATTCCAAATCTTAGCGGGAAAAAAAACCTCCTACAAAATCTTTGTGTACATTTTATAAGTATAATGTTATTATTATATAAATACTTAAAAATCATAGGAAAAAGAAACAATTAGGAGCCAGTGCTGTGGTATAGTAGGTTAAGGCTCCTCCTGTGGTGCTGGCATCACTTATGGGTGCCGGTTCATGTCCCAGTTGCTCTGCTTTCAATCCAGCTCTCTGCTTATGGCCTGGAAAAGCAGTGGAAGATGGCCTTGCACCTTCGTGGGAGACTTGAAAGAAGCTCCTGGCCCCTGGCTTCAGATCAGCCTAGTTCTGGCTGATGCAGCCATTTGGAGAGTGAACTTGCAGATGGAAGACTTTTCTCCCTGTCTTTCCCTCTCTCTGTCTATAACTCTACTTCTCAAATAAATAAATTTTTCAAAAAAATAAAACAATGAATGTGAATGTATATATTGTAAATGTAACTCAGAAGACATCTGTCTCCTTGTCATCAACAGGCTGACTCTATTTGGCCCTGCACTACTGGTGCAGAATTTGCTTCCTTCTCTGGTTAATACAGAAAACCCAGTCGCATTATATTTGTCAGATTAGACAAGGTTTTGCTGTGGTGACAAATAAGCCCGAATTCTAATTGATTGAGAATATTTCTTGCATACATTTCAAGTGGGATTTGTGTATTTCCTCTACTAGTGATATAGGATTTCAGAGTGCCAAACATTTGGAACATAACCTGGCAACTGCTACAAAAGGCAGGGAGTGTGTGTGTGTGTGTGTGTGTGTATGTTTGTGTGTGTGTTTGTGTTGGGGGTATATTTTAACTGGAAAGCAGTGTCGCATGGATGATATAAATAATTTCCTTTTACATATCCCTTGGCCAAGACAAGTCAAATGGTGCACCTAACATTGATTAAGAACAATTCTACATTTACCCTGTCTGTTTGCAGACAGCCCTAATGACTACAAGATAATTTTTTTCTGTTCACCAATTATCTGGTTCATTCTCTTTTCTGCTTTTAAAAGACTACTGGTTTCTTTCAAGAGGGAGTACTCAAAATTTCATTGGTGTAACAAGATCAGACTCAACGTCCAGGGTCGCTGGGCGGTATGTGATGAGCTCTTCTTCATCGGGGAGATGATGCCTAATAGTCTTTGTGATGCCTGGATATGGATCTTTTTGATCTGGAGACTCATGAATTAAAATAAAATTTGCCCCAAATAAACTCAGAGACCCAGCAAGTTAATAAACACTTTCAGATGAATGGGAAAAGAGCCCCTTTTCTTCTGGGTGTTGAGATATTTCTTGATCAGATTCTGATTTGGCTCTCTTGACTGTTGCTGTTCTTCATGGTTCCTTACTTCTATGTCTAAGAACTTCTTCCTTTCCCATTATTGTCTTTGCTGGCTTCAGAAATGGGCATCAGAAACAAATGGCTTTAACAGCTTATTTCCTATTAATTGATGATTGAGGTTCATGGTTGTCTTAAATATAGAACAGTCATAATCACTTTTAGTTTATGCTGGTGGTACTTTGGGAGTACAAATCTGTCAAAAACATTGGTGGCTTATTTCCTATTAGATTTCAGTCAGTCCAATGCAAGTTTGGTCCCCGCTTGTTTGGTTTCCCATGTTCTCTTGCCCTTCCAACTTCTTTCATAGGATGGTGTGCAAGAAGGCCTGCACTAGATGCTTGTGCCATGTTTCTTAGACTTCTCAATCTTCAAAAACTGTGAGTCAAATAGCTTTCTATTGTTTATAAGCTTTCTATTGTTTACAGTTAACCGAATTGTGGCATTCTTTTATAGCCCCACAGAATGGATTAAGACAGGGATTTTCATCTTTTCATGACTAAGCAATACTTTCTTCACCATCTACCTTCCATTCTTAGTTCAATGCCAAATATATTTTTAATGCAATAACACTTTACTACAATATATCCATTCCCATAAAGGTTAGGGTATACTTGATTATGCTATGTTAAGAAACAGTCTGTGAATTTTGGTAGCCTGACACAGCAAAGATTAATTTCTCATTCACATCACATCCATCAGTGGTTAACTACCGTTCTGTTCGGTATTTTCCTCATTCAAGGACATAGCCTACCAGAGAGTTTACTATCTGAACATGGCCAATAACTGTAACAGGGGAAAGGGGATGTGGGTAACCATGCACAGGTGCTTAAAGCTTTGGTCTACCAATAGCCCGCATGGCCTCCACTCACATTTACTGGTCAATGCAAGTCTCTAAATTTTAAGAGTTGAAGAAAAGTATGTCTTAATATATACCTGGAAGAGCAGAAAAATAAAATATCTATGAACACATGCAATAAAACACAGACACAAAAACCCCCTCCCCCCCAAACATTAATGATTTTGGTGGCTTTCAATGAAAATTTGTAGATTTCAAACAGGGAATTATATCACATGGTATGCAGAATTTTGCTAGAGAAATCTTCATCTGAGATTCCTCTTCTCCATAATTCTTTTTCTATGGTGTTGTGGATGTTTTGTTTTTCTCTTCTTTCCTCATGCAGTATGCAGTCTCACTGGCACCACTCCATTCCTCTCAGTTTTTTCTTTTTGGGACTTAAAATTCCATACTCCTTCATGATGGGAAGCAAATTCCATTATCTTTGTTATTTGCACATTCCCTCAAGGTCTTGTTTACCACCCCAAGAGACTTACAAAGCATTTCTTCTGAATAAATACAGTGCTTTCTCTAATAAGAATTCTAGTGAATGCAGTTTTCCCCATCTTACTACATTAATAATATATTAGCAAGTCAAATATAACATTACCAAGTAGGTTTTTTTTTCTATAAATGAAAGATGGGTAAGCAAAGTTAAGTATTTCAGTATCTTGTATGAACAGATTAGAAAGAAATGCTTATATGATATCTGGGTTTTATCTGTCCACCAGTGATATACACTAGCCTCATGTAGCTACTTCAGCTGGAATCTAAATAGCTGAATTATTTTTAAAAAGTTTCTTTCTCATTCTTATTAGTCACAGTTCAAGTATTAAATGGCCACATTTTGATAGTGCTTATGATATTAATACAGAAAATGAACATTTCCCTCACTGAGAAAAATTCTATTGGACGGCCTTAATATAATACAAGTAAATGCTAGAGAGCCAATTGATGAAAGCCATAATCATTTCTGATGAAAAACTTTTTGTAAATTACACTTAATAGGAAACTTCATTAAGTTGAGAAGCAGTATATATTAGAAACAAATTATAAACCTAGTAAGTAAAGAAAACAAAGTGGAATTTTCATTATATTCAGGGAAAAGGTTGATCATTACTATCACAACTGGGTCCATTAGGATTAAGTTTGATTTTGATTTAAAAAAAACAATTATTTTGCTCTTTTCAAGAGAACTGGAGAAAAGCAGTTCTACAATTATAGAGTAGATCTAATCCATGGCCGGTTTAGGGATCCAGATTCAGTCTATGAGTCCTGGTATTTGATCTTCATTCTTGTATTTGACAATTCAAGTTTTAGACATCACATATATAGTTAAGGAAGAAGAATGGAGAAAAATAAAAGGACAAAGAAGAAAGGAAGCCTATGTGGTATCTGTTGTTTTTAGAGAATGCTTATGGCGATTGCCACAAAATACTTCTGCTGACATTGGCCTGTGATTGGTTATATGGCCACACTTTGTTGCAAGGAATGCTGGAAACTGATGCCTTTATTCTTGGGTAGCCATGTGCTTATCTAAACAGTAGGATTTTCAATGAGTAAAGAAGAGAATGTATATTAAGGGACAACTAATAGTTTCTGCTTACTACATCTTAAAAACAAGTCTTATCCATTATATATATATATATATATATAGAGAGAGAGAGAGAGAGAGAGAGAGACAGAGACAGAGACAGAGACAGAGACAGAGAGAGAAAGCAGCACTCCCATTTGCTGGTTCATTTCTGAAATGCCTGCAATGGCCTGGGCTGGGTTGAACCAAAACTGGAAGCTAGGGATGCAATCCAGGTCTCCTAATGGGAGGCAAGAACTCAGTTTCATGAGACATCATCAGATGCTTCCCAGGGTCTGCTTTATCAGGAAGCTGGAATCAGGAGCCAGGACCTGAAATGGAACATAGGTACTCAAATATAAAATACAGGCTGTGTGGAGCAGGGCAGTGGAGGGAGCTTAGGACCCTGTCTTGTTACTCAGAATGCAGCCTTCCACAGTGAGACTCAACACTTGATTAAGCCCAAAGACCTCTGCTCCCAGGCCCGTGTTCCAAGATGGAGCCTCTAGATTTGCCAGGCATCAGACTGAGACCTGTGTTCCGGTGGCTTCTTATGTTTGTCGCTGCCAACTTCAAGTCAGCCTGGCTTGCTTCTCTGAGACTTTGTAGGGTGCAGTGACTGAGACCAGGTGTGACTAAACCTAGTATCAGTCTGGGTGGCTAGTGGGCTGTGTTTATCACCATCTTCCAAACTTGGACAGACCACAAGGGATCATAGGCCTCTGTATTACATTGTGTAATATGCAAAAGTCTGAGCTAAACTTCTGTAAGACTTGAGTGCGATGTCATATAGCACAAAATGATCTTTACAGAAAAATCAAATAACTTAGGTTGTTTTCTTTTTTCCTTCCAAATGTCCAAGAGTTTGAATCTCATGTGTAACATTAATGGACTTGGACATTTAACTTAAAAATTTCTCATCAGGACATCAAAGTGATGATAGCTACTAATAAGTATTATCTTTAGATAAATATAAGTTGTCTGTAGATGTTTGGATTGATTTCTAGTGTTTCTATTCTGTTCCAATGGTCTATCCATGTGTTTCTGTACCAGTACCATGCTGTTTTGATTACAACTGCCTGTAGTATGTCCTGAAATCTGGTATTGTGATGCCTCCAGCTTTGTTTTTGTTGTACAAGATTGCTTTAGCTATTCAAGGTCTCCTGTGTCTTCATATGAATTGCAGCATCATTTTTTTCCAGATCTGAGAAGAATGTCTTTGGTATTTTGATTAGTATCGCAATGAATCTATAAATTGCTTTTGGGAGAATGGATATTTTGATAAACCAATTCGTGGAGTTAGGTCAGTCTATTCAATAAATGGTGCTGAGAAAACTGGATTTCCATATGCAGAAGCATGAGCCAAGACCCCTACCTTTTACCTCACACAAAAATCCACTCAACATGGATTAAAGACCTACATCTATGACCTGACACCATCAAATTATTAGAGAACATTGGAGAAACCCTGCAAGATACAGGTACCAGCCAAGACTTCTTGGAAAAGACCCTGGAAGCACAGGCAGTCAAAGCCAAAATTAACCATTGGGATTGCATCAAATTGAGAAGTTTCTGTACTTCAAAAGAAGCAGGAAAGTGAAGAGGCAACCGACAGAATGGGAAAAAATATTTGCAAACTATGCAACAGATAAAGGGTTGATAACCAGAATCTACAAAGAGACCCAGAAACTCCACAACAACAAAACAAACAACCCACTTAAGAGATGGGCCAAGGACCTCAATAGACATTTTTCAAAAGAGGAAATCCAAATGGCCAATGGATACATGAAAAAATGTTCAAGATCACTAGCCATCAGGGAAATGCAAATCAAAACCACAATGATGTTTCACCTCACCCCAGTTAGAATGGCTCACATACAGAAATCTACCAACAACAGATGCTGGAGAGGATTTGGGGGAAAAAGGGACACTAACCCACTATTTGTGGGAATGCAAACTGGTAAAGCCACTATGGAAGTCGGTCTGGAGATTCCTCAGAAACCTGAATATAACCCTACCACACAACCCAGCCGTCCCACTCCTTGGAATTTACCAAAGGAAATTAAATTGGCAAACAAAAAAGCTGTCTGCACCTTAATGTTTATTGCAGCTCAATTCACAATAGCTAAGACCTGGAATCAACCTAAATGCCCATCAACATAACACTGATAAAGAAATTATGGGATATGTACTCTATAGAATACTATACAGCAGTAAAAAACAATGAAATCTGGTCATTTGCAACAAAATGGAGGAATCTGGAAAACATTATGCTGAGTGAAATAAGCCAGTCCCAAAGGGACAAATATCATATGTTCTCCCTGATTGGTGGCAACTAACTGAGCACCAAAAAGGAAACCTGTTAAAGTGAAATGAACACTATGAGAAACAGTGACTTGATCAGCCTTGCCCTGAATGTTGATGAACAACTTAATACGTTATCCCGCTTAGTATTTTTTTGTTTGTTCTACTTAATACTATTGGTTGAATTCTGTAATTAATACACAGTTATTCTTAAGTGTTGAAACTTAACTGAAAAGTGATCGCTGTTAAATATAAGAGTGGGAATAAGAGAGGGAAAAGATGTACAATTTGGGACATGCTCAAGCTGACTTGCCCCAAATGGTAGAGTTAGAAACATACCAGGGGATTCCAATTCAATCCCATCAAGGTGGCATGTACCAATGCCATCTCACTAGTCCAATTGATCAATTTCAGTTCACAATTGATCATAATGATAGGACTAAGAGTCAAAGGGATCACATGAACAAGACTAGTGTCTGCAAATACTAACCAATAGAATAAAAAAGGGAGAGAACGATCCAACATGGGAAGCGAGATACACAGCATACTTATAGAATGGCAGATGTCCTAAACAGCACTCTGGCCTCAGAATCAGCCCTTAAGGCGTGTGGATCTGGCTGAAAAGCCCATGAGAGTATTTCAGGCATGGAAAGCCAAGACACTCTGGCAAAAAAAAGTGACCTAAATGAAAGATCTCTGTGAGTGAGATCCCAGTGGAAAGAACGGGTCCTCAAAGAAGGAGGTACCTTTCTCTGGAGGGAGGAGAGAACTTCCACTTTGACTATGACCTTGTCTAAATATGATCAGAGTCAGTGAACTCAAAAGGCTTCCATAGCCTTGGCAACTCATGACAAGAGCCTAGGGTGATTGCTGATGCCATAAACAAGAGTGTCAATTTGTTAAGTCAACAACAGGAGTCACTGTGCACTTACTCCTCATGTAGGATCTCTGTCCTTAATGTGCTGTACATTGTGATTTAATGCTATAACTAGTACTCAAACAGTATTTGTGTTTCTATGTGGGTGCAAACAGTTGAAAGCTTTACTTAATATATGCTAAACTGATCTTCTGTATATAAATAGAATTGAAAATGAATCTTGATGTTAATGGAAGGGAAGAGGGAGCAGGAAAGGGGAGGGTTGCAGGTGGGAGGGAAGTTGTAGGGGGGGAAGCCATTGTAATTCATAAGCTGTACTTTGGAAATTTATATTCATTAAATAAAAGTTAAAAAAATATAAAAATATCTTACAAGATACCAAAAAAAAAAGAAATTATGAGACATGTACTCTATAGAATACTATACAGCAGTAAAAAACAATGAAACCCAGTCATTTGCAACAAAATGGAGGAATCTGGAAAACATTATGCTGAGTGAAATAAGCCAGTCCCAAAGGGACAAATATCATTTGTTCTCCCTGATCGGTGACAACTAACCGAGCACCAAAAAGGAAACCTGTGAAAGTGAAATGGACACTATGAGAGACAGTGACTTGATCAGACCTTGTCCTGACTGTTGATGTACAACTTAATACTTTATCCCTTTTAGTATTTTTTTGTTCTACTTAATACTATTGGTTGAACTCTGTAATTAACATACAATTATTAGGTGTTTAAAATTAACTGAAAAGTGATCCTTGTTAAATATAAGAGTGGGAATAAGAAGGGGAGGAGATGTTCAATTTGGGACATGCTCAGTCTGACTTGCTCCAAATGATAGAGTTAGAAATGTGCCAGGGGATTCCAATTTAATCCCGTCAAGGTGGCATGTATTAATGCCATCTCACTAGTCAAAGTGATCAATTTCAGTTCACAATTGATCATAATGATAGGACTAAGAGTCAAAGGGATCACATGAACAAGACTAGTGTCTGCCAATAATTACTGATAGAATTAAAAAGGAGAGAATGATCCAACACAGGAAGTGGGATACACAGCATACTCATAGAATGGCAGATGTCCTAAACAGCACTCTGGCCTCAGAATTAGCCCTTAAGGCATTTGGATCTAGCTCAAGAGCCCATGAGAGTATTTCAGGCATAGAAAGCCAAGACACTCTGTCAAAAAGAAAAAAGTGACCTAAATGAAAGATCTCTGTGAGTGAGATCCCAGTGGAAAGAACAGGTCTTCAAAGAAGTAGGTACCTTTCTCTGAAGGGAGGAGAGAACTTCCACTTTGACTATGACCTTGTCTAAATAAGATCAGAGTTGGCAAACTCAAAAGGCTTCCATAGCTTTTGCAAGAGCCTAGGGAGATTACTGTTGCCATAAACAAGAGTGTCAATTTGTTAAGGCAACAACAGGCGTCACTGTGCACTTAGTCCTCATATAGGATCTCTGTCCTTAATGTGTTGTTCAGTGTGAATTAATGCTATAACTAGTACTCAAACAGTATTTTTCACTTTGTGTTTCTATGCGGGTGCAAACAGTTGATATCTTTACTTAATATATGCTAAACTGATCTTCTGTATATAAAGATAATGAAAATGAATCTTGATGTGAATGGAATGGGAGAGGGAGAGGGAGAGGGGAGGGTTGCGGGTGGGAGGGAAGTTATGGGGGAGAAAAAGCCATTGTAATCTATAAACTGTACTTTGGAAATTTATATTTATTAAATAAAAGTTAATAAAAAGATAAACAACACAAAATAATTTTTTAAAAAAATATTACAAGCAAGACAGTTTTGTATAATTGACATCCTCAGTGTCTCTACCTACCCCAGGATGAGCTCTTTGCACAATTCATTCCCTGTAAGTTCCATGGGTAAAGAATCAGGTGCCCTTTGTTGCCAAGTAGAGCTGCTAATTTATTAATGCCCTTCTGAGAAGCATTGATTCCCCCCGCCACACACACAACTTAGACGATCACTTGTGATGGGGTCATCGCACCCACTGATCTGTCTCCTTCTTCTTTAGAATTAGAGAAGCTTCACAGCATAAGTCACATCATGGTACTCACTGTGGCACTGTTACTATTTTCACATTGGAGATTTCATTTCTTCAACCTTTCTAATTTATTTCCTAGGCCCAGCCCCTCAGGCTTGTGTGCATTGTGGTCATCTCCACTTTTTCATGGACATGAATGATGGATGGATAAAAACTTTTCTCCAAGCCCACATCTGTAACCTTTATCCAAATAACAAACATCAAAATAGGCCATTAACCTCCCCTCTTCTTGTCCTAACTGAAGTTGTTTCCTCAGTGTGGGACATTCTCTGTGCCTCTCCTGCAGACGTTTTGCATGGAAACTTGTTAAAGTGTTCTCTCTCCTCTTGCAGAGACCATGGAGTCTGGGGCAGCACAGGACTCCTCAGTGTTACCATTGACCCTGGTAAATTGTCTCCCATTTTTGGCAAGGCCCCTTTCTGTTTCAGACTCTGTCTCTGTCCATACCACTAACCAACCACGTTCAGGCTGTCCTGCATTCTAGTCACTCCTCGTTTGTTGAGATATTGCCAATTGGATGACAGTCTTCCAAGTCATGATTCTGAGTGACTTTACTACCTATGGGAATGATCAGTTCAACATGTGGGCATTCGAATGATCATGATTTCCCTGTAATCCCGCTACCATTACAACAATGTGCTGGATCTAATTAGCGTGACATCTGAAAACTGCAATTTAGTTTTGCCTCTAACCTTCTGTCTTAGTCTGTGCTCTGTTGTTATAACAAAATATCAGAGACTGGGTAACATATAAAGAAAAGAAGTTTATTTGGCTCATAGTTTTGGAGGCACCAAGAGCAGGCTCCTGAAGAGGGCCTTCTGCTGTAGGGTAACAAGGAGGAGGGCGTTCCATGGTGAGAAAGAGCACACTGCTAGCGTGGGTCTTTGTTCCTCTTCTAGTGGGCTCACTGATGCCGTGATGGGGACCCCACCCTGATGACCTCATTTAATTCTAATTACCTCTGAAAGGGCTTGCCTCAACATAGCATTAACATCAGTTTGGGGATTATGTTTCCAACACGTGAATTCTGGGGGACACATTGAAACCCCAGCTCCTTCAATCACTCAAACCTGATGCTTCTTACCTGTTTTTCATCCTATTCTAAATTTAATTCTTCCCCATTAAAATCGTTTTATTTGTTTCTATTTCATTTGAAATGGAGAGAGATACATAGAAAGAGATCTTCCATCTGATATTTCACTCCCCAAATATCTGCAACCTCCAATGCTGGACTAGGCATAAGCCATGAGCCAGGAACTCAATCTGGGAATCACATATAGATGGAAGGACCCAACTACCGATCTGTCAGTGCTGTCCCCAGGTGAATTAGCAGGAAGTTGGATGGGAAGTAGAGCCAGGACTCAAACCAGACACCCCAATATGGGATGTGTTCATCCTATGGACTGTCTTAACAGCTGTGCCAAATACCTGTCTCTTCTTAACAAACCTAAATCTCTTCTATATAAAAGACGTCATGCTTGATCACAACTTATAGCAGACTCCTTATATATTCTATTCATTTTCAGTTAAAATGCCTTACAAAAATTATTTTTTTTCCTGCTTTGGGTCATTATTCAGGAGTCAGAACTGTTTCCACCAAGTCAATGGAGTGACTCAGGCCTTTAACTCCGAATCACTCAATCCAGTGGACTGCTGCCAGACTTTGTCATTGTTCATCTGTCTGCAGAATTTGACCCACAGCCAGTGTTTCCTTCTGTGGCTTCTGTGGCACAGTTTTCTGGGTTGTCTCATGATTTTTTTCCAGTCTCCTTTGTTAGTTAAACCCTAAATTGTAGATGGTCTGTTCTTCCTTCACTTCTATGTGCTCATACTGGACACCTTGTCCTCTTCTGTGACTTTCATCCATGGGCTGAGAATTCCTGAACTCTAAACAGCAGTGGTTGAATCATTACTTTTAAATAATACATTTTGTCTAAGAGATAATTTTGAACTTCTAATAGAGGTATAAATATCCTGCTGGTAAGGAATTCTGAGCATAAAATAAGTATGAAGTAAAAGAACTAAGACAAATAAGCATGAAGACAAAATATAAACCAAGAGGAGTGAGGCTAAATATGCTATCAGCTCAAACTTGGTTCCTCTTTTTTAAAGATTTTTTTTTTTACTTGAAAGTCAGAGTTAGAGAGAGGGAGGGAAGGAGGGAGGTAGGGAGGGAGAGAGAGAGAGAGAAAGAGAGAGAAAAAGAGAGAGAGAGAGAGAGATCCTCCATCTGCTGCTTCACTTCATAGGTGACCTCAATGGCCAGATTGGGCCAGGATGAAGCCAGGAGCTTTTTCCAGGTCTAACATGTGGATGGCAGAGGCCCAAGCACTTGGGCCATCTTCGGTTGCTTTCCCAGGCCATTAGCAGGGAGCTGGACCAGAAGTGGAGCAGCTGGGATCTGAACCAGCACCTATATGGAATGCCTGCTATGCCATGACACCGTCACTACCAATTTGGTTCTAAACTTGTGAGAAGAGGGTGACATCTCATGGTTACGAAATCTAAAATGTCTGTAAATTTCATAGTCAAATAGTTTAGATGTACAACCATTCCTGCCACTGAAATGAACAACAAGTTCTGTCTTGATGGGGTGATGAGGTCATCAAACAATGTGAATGAATCGTCAATGCCATCTTTCCAGAAGATGCACTCATTAGTTCCCAGGGCCTGAATTTTATAAAAAATCTTCCATTTAGGTAATGGGTAAGAATAAGGACTCAATTTAGTTAAAGCGTTTCTGTGATGGACCAACACAACATGCTCTATATTCCTAGGGAAATGTTTTAGAACATTTTGAAGTGAGTCATTTATGGTCTTGCCAGAAATTCTCCTCAAATGTTATCTTCAAATAGCTTTGGATACCAACTGATGACATTGAGCATGAAATTCTACTCTGTGACAGTATCTAATCTCATACACTTATATGTCCAGTTTTATTCTAAGAATTTAGCTGATATCTCACAGTTGTCTGAGTTACTCAACTGTATCTATTATTTCGCTCTGAACCTATTTGTTTTTGTCCTTTGAAAGGGAATGATATCATATGTTCAGTCTCATCAAGAAATCTTGTTAAATGAAGAAAGGCAACACTGCATGTTGTCTCTCAAATGTGGAAACTAAAACCAACCTGAATCTGAACACAGAACGGTGATTACTAAATGCTGGGAGAAGTAGGGGGATTAGAGAGAGTTTGGATAATAGATACCAAATCAGAGTTTGACCGAAGGAATACATTTCCAGTTTTACACAGCCAAGTAGGGAGATCACAGTTTACAATAACCTAGTATATATTTTATGAACAAATAGAAGAAAGATGCTCCAAGCCTCCAATCATAATGTTGCAGGGGTGGGCATTGTGGTGCAGAGGCTTAAACTGCCACATGAGGCTCCCACATCCCACATGGGAATGTTGGTACAAGTCCCAGCTCTTCCATTTCTGATCCAGCTTCCTGCTAATGCATCCTTGGACGCAACAGATGATGGCTCAAGTGCTTGGGTCCTTGCCACCCACACAGAAGACACAGATGGAGTTCTAGGATCCTGGCTTTGATCTGGCTCGGCCCTGGCTGTTGGTAAGCATCTGGGGGAATGAACCAGTGGAGAGAAGATCTTTCTCTTTCTCTCCCTGTCATACTGCCTTTCAAGTAAACTAAAATAGATTAAAAAATTTTTTTTAAATTGAAAGTAATGTCAAAGAAAGGAAATACTTATTACTCTGATTTGATGAGGACATATTGTATATATGTATTGAAATGTCACAATGTGACCCATACTTCTGTATAATTATTAATGAAAAATAAAGAAAAAAAGAAATCTTGCAGTCATCTGAGACTTTACTAGCCTGTTCCTTTTGTTTTTCACGGTATATAATCAAATCATTCCAGTACAGCTTCCTTAATATCTTGAGTCTCTGTTTCTGCTTCCTAGCTCTGTGGACACTGTTTGAGTTCATTTAGGGCATTAACATTCTTTTTTTTTTTTTTTAAGATTTATTAACTTATTTATTTGAAAGGCAGAGTTAGAGAGGGGGAGATAGATGGGAGAGAGAAAGAGAGAGATCTTCATCTACTGGTTCACTTCCCTGGTAGCCACAACAGCTGGCGGTGGGCCAGGCTGAAGCCAGGAGTCAGGAGTTTCTTCTGGATCTCCCACATGGGTGCAGGGGCCCAAGTACTTGAGCCATCTTCTGCTGCTTTCCATGGCACATTATCAAGAAGCTGGATCAGAAGTGGAGCAGCCAGGTCTTGAACCAGTGCCCATATGGGATGTTAGTGTTGTAGGTGGTGACTTTTCCCAATATGCCAGCCACAACACTGGTCCCAGGACTTTGCCATTTCTGGCCTGAACTACTGCCTTGTTGTCATACCTGGCTTCCTTTGCTGTAATCTTGTCATTCCTCCTCCAATTCAGTTTTCTTTTAAGGATTTATTTATTTAATTTGAGAAGAAGAGTGACAAAGAGAGAAGGAGAGCAGAGCTATTTCCCACTGGCTGGTTCACTCCCCAAGTAGCCATGATGCTGGGCCGGGCTGAAGTAGGAAACTGCATCTGGGTCCTCCATGGGGGTGGCAGGGCCCCAAGCACTTGGTCCTTGTGCTGCTTTCCCAAGAGCATTAATAGGGAACTGGCTCTCTGTTATGGGGTGCTGGCATCTCAGGCGGCAGCTTTAACAGGCTGTACCATAACATTAGTTGCTCATCCAGTTTTATCTGGTTTACTTTTGTGTATCTGGTATTGACTGCAGTGATTAAAGCATAGTAGGCAGGTGAGGTCTTTTCATTGGATGGGTGCAAATATGGATGAATGGATGCACACGTATGTGGGTCTTGTGAGGCACACTATCGTAGTGCTGCTTTGCGTTATCAGAATTCCACCTCACCTCATTCATGTACTCACAGGATTATGGCAAATAGTTGTGTGGAGTGGTAAGAAACTGTTGTTTCACAGATTCAGAGCTTCTTTTTAACTTTCATGTAGACCAACAAATGAAACGGAGATCAAAGACCTCCTTTCCCCCATTATTGATAGAAGAAACACAAAGGCCCGGAAGGGAGATCAAGAAATCTTACTGCAGCTGTGCGGCAACCAGTAACTCCTGGGGTGGGATGATGAGGAAGGGCCTCCGAAAAGCAGTCAGGAGTTAAGTGGCATCCCAGGCATGGGTATGCTCAAATGAGCAGGGAAAGAGAAGACAATGTGTCTCTAACTGGATGGTATTTGTTGGGACATGATGAAGGTAAAGAATTTTTACAAATCTTAAGAATATCCTATAGGAATGCATGAAGTAGGCCATAAGGAAAGTTGTAAGCTAAGAGCATGAAACATTAATTAGTTCGGGGTATAAAGTAACATTATGGGAGACTCTGGATGAGAATGATTGTGTTAAAGTAATTGATAACTATGATTCATCATTGTCTAGAAGTAGGATCACCATTTTGTTTACATCCAATCAGAACAGTACTGTGAATAGGCTATTCGAAAAGGGCCAGAAATCCATGCCAAACACAATGAGGGATCACCTCTTCTCAGTTCGAGCATGGAAGAAGGAAATGAGTGAGAATGCAATGCTTCAGTAACTCCTAGGAAACTCCTAGGAGGCAGTGTGGCAGTGCACGACTTTCCATTCTGTCTTGCCAAAGGACTAAGCCAGTCTGGAAAATAGATTTCACAACTCTTGTGAAATACACAGGTTCTGACTTTAAAACAGGCTTTGGCCAATGGAACTGTTCACCGATTAGCAGAGATGTCCTGGAGCAAGAGTATTTGCTTAAATCTCTTAAGTCATGGAGCCACCCCTTTTGACTTAAAAGGCCCATTGAAAATCTCTCTTCCTTTCATCCAGGGAAGAAGGAAAACTAAAAGGAGGGAAGGAATGATACTGGCTTATTGACAGTAATAATCGCATTGAGAGCTAGCATGTGTGAAACCCTCTGTATATTTAGGGCACTGGACTCAGCGCTTTAGTTGCATTATCTTATTCAATCCTCGCAACAACCCTATGAAGTAGGTATAACTTGCTGTTTCTGAACACATCTTCTCTGGCAGTAGAAGATCATCCACACTGGTGCAGGGGAGTTGGCAATTCGAGTGGGTCAGACTGTTTCTGGGGCTCATCAGGTGACCTGGGTAAGCTTGGTGTGCCCACCTGCAATTCGTAGTTATAATAACTATCTTGAAGAGTTGCCTTGAAAGTTAGTGATATATTTTATGCTGGGTCTGACACAGTGGCTAACACAGAGAAAATATACCAGCAAAGGGGACTAATGTCAGGCCCTATATGATTAAACTCTGTTCTCATATTTTAAAGTTAAATAAAATTATTACTGTCAGCATCTTCCTCCCCACACTGCCTTTTTAATTTAAGTCCACAGAAAAGAGAGTGCTGGAGCAGGTCAACAGACCAACTCAGGATGAAATGGAAAATGCGCTTTGTTCTGGCTAATGATTTTTTGCCACTCTGTTAAATAATAGCAGATTTTGAGCCCCAAGAGTTAGTATTAGAAATAAGATCCTAGTTTCCCACAAGTTCATGCCTGAATATCCAGCAGAGACTGAATCAGAAAGAAAAAGTTCCTGGAGTCTAGAAGCGAAACAGGCCAGATTATTTTCAATTAATATTTGAATTTCCAAAGAGCAGGGCAAAGCTCAGATAAGAGACATCAAGCCACAGGCCGTCCTGGTTACGAACGAACCTCCCTAACAGGATTCAGGTGATATTAGGAGAATGGGTTGTTTTAGGTTGGTTTTTGTTAACTTCAGATGTCAAAGGCTGTTTGAGTGCTTTCAGGAAAATAAAAGGTAAAAGTGATGAACAGTGACATGGTGCGAATGGTTCATAAACAAACTAATAATACTACCAGTTTATGTCATTAGAATCCTGGGCAAGCTACAAAATTGTTCTGGAGGTTGATCTTAATTATTTTCTCGTGAAGATTTGTTTTTAGTTTCTCTTTATCATTTTTCACTCTTATTTTTCTTTCCATATGTTTTCCTTGTTTTAAATTTCATATATTAAAATGTCGTGTAGTTAATATTCTCAGTTCAGCAGTTGCCCTTTTCAGAGGAAGTACTTTGCCAATATTATAAGTAACATAGCAAGTAATAAGGTAATAAGAGGGCCTGGAATTACTGCAGCTAGCCTTTTTTTTTTTTTTTCTTTTTTGGTTTTACATCTCAATGAAAGGAATGAGGGAGGGGTTCAGAGAAAGCAATGTATATCCACATCTTTTTAATACATTTTTATTAATTTGTTTTCATTTGAGAGAGAGAGAGAAAGAGAATCTTCCATCTGCTGGTTACTCCCCTAAATGCCTACGCTAGCCAAGGCTGGGCCAGGTCAAACCAGGAGCCTGGTTAGGGTTAGGGTTAGGGTTAGGGTTAGGGTTAGGGTTAGGGTTAGGGTTAGGGTTAGGGAGCGGCAAGGAACCTAGTACTTGAGAGATCTTCTGCTACGTCTTAGACTGCACCTGAGCAGGAAGCTGCAAGCGGAAGCAAAGGAGCTGGGACTGGAACCCAGGCACTCTGACAGGGGATGCAGGCATGCTGGGTAGCGACTTAACCACTCTGCCAAGCTCCTCCCCCAGTGTGGTACCCATTTCTATAAACCTGTCCCACTATTGATCTCTGAAGTTGTTTAAACTTTGTCAAAACATATCTTTCAGGGGACAGCATTTAGCCTAGTGGTTAAGGGGCCAGTTACGTCACCCTTGTTCCACATCAGTACCTGAGTTGGAGTCCTGGCTTCTGGCTTCAGCTTCCTGCTAATACAACCCCTTGGGAGGAGGTGCTAATGGCTTTCAGGGGTGGGGAACCTTTCTTCTGCCAAGGGCCATATTCATCTTTATAGCATCATTCGTGGGCATACAACATTACCTGCTTAAATTTTAGCCTTGGCAGGGCTAGACCAGTGATTCTGTGGGCCTTATGCGGCCCTGTGGGCTGGATGTCCCTTACCCCTGGTTAAGTAATTGGAGTCCTGCCACTCACGTGGGAGATCTGTATTGAATCCCCGGGTTGTGGATTTGGCCCTAGCAGGGAGCCATTCTGGACATTTGGTGAGTGAAGCAGCAGTTGGGAGCTCTCTTTCTCTTTCTGCTTCTCTCTGTCCCTCACTACCTGTCTGTCTCTCTTCTCTCATTCATACATTCGTAGATACCTTTTAGGTCTTCGTCATAGTTTCTAAATTCTAGAGAATTTTCTTTATATCAGTGCTTCACAATGCAATTGCTTAGAGAGTCTAAAAGTTCAGTAAGGCTCATTATGAAATCCCCATGCCTGACCAGTGATACTCCTTCGCCCGCATGTTCTCCATCATTACCCACAGCTAATGCTTTTGTCTATTTTTAAAGATAACTTTGTCATTGTTGTGTATCTGGACATCTCAGGACCTTCTAATGTGCTCAGGTGGTTGATTTGAAGACCTGCCTCACAGCCGTCTTCCCTCAATTCTTTATTTCTTGGGTTGTTTCATAGCTTCTACCATTGTTAATGAGAGGACAAAATGCCATCATTTTGTGTGTTTGTTCTCTCTGGAATATTTTCTTAAATAATATCTGCTCTTTCTCCTCCTGTCTTTAAATTTGACAATCATTTGTGATAATGTGGGTGTATTTTTGTCCATTGTGCTGGGCATTCAGTCTGGAGTCCTGGCTCCTTCCATTTTTTTTAAATTTTAATTTCCTCCCTCTCATGGCTTTTTGGGAATCTACTTATTACATTACAATGAGATCTCCTGAATTAATCCTCTGATTTTTCTATTTTTGTTCTACTGTTTACTACTTTTGTTACTTTTTTTTCTGAAAAATTTCTATAATATTTCTTTCAGTCTTTGTTGCTTTTATTTTCTACAATCATCTTTGTTAACTTTTCATACATCAGCTTTATGGAGGTATAATTTACATACACAGACTTAAAATTACACTCATTTTAGGGTATAGTTTGGTAAGTTTTCACAATATATATTCAGTCAATACATGGACTGTTTCAGACAAAAGCAGAAATTTTCCTTGTGCTCTCTTAGTTTTATTGTATATATTTTTCATTATTTTACTTTTAACCTGTCAGTTTTTAAATTTAAAGTAGTTTCTTATTCATAGCACATGGTTATATCTCTCTTTCCTCTTCATGTAGACAATCTCTGCTTTTTAATCAGAGTGCTTGATTTCATTTAATATCAATACATATGTGGTTGAATTTAAATTTACCCTTGTGCTGTTGATTTTCCCTTGTTTGTCTCATATAACCTCTTAAAATTATTTAATTAAATCAATATTTATAATTTATTTAATAGATTTATTTAATTAAATAAAACATTTCATAGGGAACAAATTTCACACATACAGTTTTAATAGCATAATTATACTTTCCATCCTACCTTTCCTCCCTCTTTTTCTTTTAATTTTTACAATGGCATACTTAAAATTTTCTTTATAATTACAAACTTGACTGTCTAACTAAATAGAGAATTCAACAAGTAGTAAGCAGAAAAACCACTGTTCCTCAGGAGTATAGACAAGAACTACAAACAGTCATCTCAAAATGTCAATTTTGCTCTTTTCCATTATGTCATGTGTAATCCTCGTTCATTTTCCCTGTTTTTATACCAATTTTGAATTAACTGAATTCTTCTCTGGGATTTCACATTATCATCCCTCTTGGCTTATTCATCCTTAAATTTACTATCTTTTCAGCTGCTCTTTAAAATGTTGAGATAATCTTTTTATATATTCTGTTTTTATTTCATGGATGTGTTTTTTTCTTTTCATCTCTGTAAACACATCAATCGGTTTTTGAGATTTCTTCCTCTGCACTGTCTCTCCAATTTGCTTTACTGTCTGTTTTGTCTTTCTTTTAAAGGGTCAGCATTCTGGCGCAACAGGTTAAGGTGCTGCTTGCAACATCAGAATCTTATTTCAGAGTGCCAGTTCGAGTCCCACCTGTTTTGCTTCTGAACTAGCTTCCTACTAATACACCTGGGAAGGCAATGGGAAATGGTTCAAATACTTGGAGCTCTGCCACTCATGTGGAAGACCAGGATGGAGTACCTGGTTCCTGGCTTTGGCCTGGCCCAGCCTGGCTGTTGCAGCCATTTTGGGTACTGAAATAGTAGCTGGAAAATCTCTGCATCTCTCTTTCTTGCTCTGCCTTTCAAATAAATAAATATTAAAAATATGGTATTGGAAAAATAAAATTGTATAAATATATAACATTTGGGGCTGGTGCTGTGGCTAAGCGGGTTAACGCCCTGGCCTGAAGCACTGGCATCCTATATGGGAGCCAGTTCTAGTTTATGGCAGACTGTGTGATGAGACAGGACACATGGAAACACATCCCTGGGTATAAATAAGCATTTTGTGGTCTTCATAGACATCTATGACTAAAATCATGCCATTAATCAAATCTTATAGAATGGATTTCTCTTATTCTTGTCCAATCATGAACAATCATATAAGTTGAAATGTAGTTTTTAAAAGCTGTTGTTGCTAAGGCTAAATGAATGAGTGGTCCTTGAGTCAGAATTACAGCATCTATTTTGCCTGATCCAGCTAATTAACATTTATGGGAACACATACTCACAGACCTTTGAGTGAAATCTCCTTCCTCTTCACTCTCGCCAACTCACTTTACTTCCTGCTTTTCCTTGCCTGGATTTGGTGGTGTTTTGATTTGGCTTTACTGATTAGGTTTCAGTTTGTTTCGCCCTTTTGGTTTCATGAAGTCCTTAAATAGAACTCCTTTGTGCAAGAGTACACACAACTTTGACTTGTGCTCCTTAGAAGAGGCCCCTGTTGGGGCCGGTGTTGTGGCATAGTGGGTCAAGCCTCCTACAGTGCCAGCATCCTGTATGGGTGTTGGTTTGAGTCCTGGCTGCTCACTTCTGATCCAGCTACCTGCTAATGTGCCTGGGAAAGCAGCAGAAGATGGCGCCCCTGCACCCATGTGGGAGACTTGGAAGAAGCTCTAGGCCACTGGCTTTGGATTGGCTCAGTTTCAGCCATTGTGCCCATTTGGGGAGTGAACCAGTGGGTGACAGACTTCTCTCTTTCTGTGCCTCTTCCTCTCTGTAACTCTGCATTTCAATAAATAAATAAATAAAAATAAAAAAGAAGAGACCCCTGTCGTTGACCCTCCGTTGAGCAACATGTTCTTCCCTTTTCCTGCGTTGGAAGTGGGAGAGCCAGACATTCTCCAAAGTTTAAGGAATCTGCCTATTACTAGGATTACTAACTTTCCTCTTGGTGTTTGCAACAAAATGGATGCAACTGCAAAACATTATACTTAGTGAAATAAGCCAGTCCCAAAAGGACAAATACCATATGTTCTCTCTGATCTGTGGTAGCTAATAGAGCACCTAGAAGGTAATTTATAGAATGATAACTTTCACACAATCAACAGTCTCCAGAGTGTAGTTGGATTTTATGAAATTTCTATATTAGAAATATCTTTACTTCTTTCTTTTCCACTCAAGAATCCAACCAGAAATGTTAGCAACAGGGATGTTAATGGAGTGTCTTTAAATCTTTTCTTTGTGAATCATAATAAGTTTTTTGATTTGAACTTCATGATACTTGACCAAGACACCTCAATGAATTTTTAAAGCTTTTTTTTGGGGGGGAAGGGAGTCTTATCAATGGAAGCAATGGAATTTTTATTATGAGCTTGTGTCTGAGAAGCCCACATTGGGGAGAAAATGAAGCAAATTTTATTAATTGGATTAGGATCAGCCACAGAACTCATTTCTTTGAGTGTTTTTGGACCCAACGCCCTTCTTGGAGCTTTGCACAGCACAACTAGAAAACCTGGTAGTCTTGCTCATATCTTAAACTACAAACAACAATTCTGTGAAGTCGAAACCATTGACCAATAACAGAATAATGCCATTTGGAATGTTGGAACTGGACTTTTATGCACTGCCCTTCTTCATCATTACTATGTCCCTGTAGGCAATTTGGTAATTTTTTGGCTCTTTTTCTTGTGATTCATGATGATGACTCAGGAGGCAAGGATGCCTGATCTTCTGCCCTCTCCCAAACTCTCTGCTCTCTCATCTTTATCCAACTTGGCCTCACCTGCCTGGTTCTGGTCTTACGTGTTGCCCAACTCTCCACTTCTCTGTGCCTTCGAAATCTCTCTTGTTTATCAGTGTCCTCTATTATATAATATCCACCAAGTTTGCACTTATGTGTTCTGTTACCTTGTGAGCAACACCACCATCCCACCCTTGCTCTGAGTCATCATCTCTGATTACTTCCAGTCACGTACTCTTTACTTCAAATTAATCACCGATTCTTAGAATTTCTAGGTCTAAAATGTCTTTTTATCATTATCTTTCCTTTTTGGACATAGCTTTGAGTATAGTTCATAGTAAAAAATTTGCTGAACACAATACATATTAATTGTCTTCTTTTCCAAATGTCTGTGTCATCTTTCTGGCTTCCTCCTTGCTCATTTGTACTCATCCTGACATTAATATTTGGATAAAGATATTAAAACTTATTTCCTATGCAATATTTATGATGGCCTTTTGAAATACTATTAGTTTTAATCTTTTTCTTAAAAACATTGATTGATTGATTTGAGAAGCAGAGTTAGAGAGAGAGAGAGAGACAGAGAGATCTTTTATCCCCTGGTTCACTTCCCAAATCACTGCAATAGCCAGGGCTGGGAGGCCAGGAGCCAGGAGCTTCATCTGGGTCTCCCACATGAGTGGGAGGGGCCCAAGTGCTTGGGCTATCTTCTGCTTTATTCCCAGATGCATTAGTAGATCGCTGGATTGGAAGTGCAGCAACTAGGTCTCCAACTGGTACCCATATGGATGCCAGCATTGTAGGCAACAACTTAACTGGCTACACTGCAATGCTGGCCCCAATAGTTTTAATATTTTTTTTAAAAAAAGATTGATTTATTTATTTGAAAAGTAGAGTTAGAGAGACAGACAGACAGACAGACAGAGACAGAAAGATTGCATCCTCTGGTTCACTCTCCAAATGGCTGCGAGCCAGGGCTGGGCCAGGCTGAAGCCAAGAGCCAGGCGCTTCATCTGGTTTTCACATATGTGTACAGGGTCCCAAGAACTTGGGTCCTTCTCTGCTGCTTTCCCAGGTTCATTTGCAGGTAGCAGGATTGGAACTGGAGCAGCCAGGATACAAACCAGTGGCCACATAGGGTGCTGGCACTGTAGATGGTAGCCTAACCTGCTGTGCCACAGTGCCAGCTCCAGTGGTTTCAATCTTCAGGTAGGATTTCCATCTGGTAGACAGCCAAGTTTAGTAATTTTTCTTAATTTTATGTTACAAAGATTCAGTTTTAAACTGTGGTTTTGTTTTGACCAAGTATTCAGGGATTACTGAGAGAGAAAAGGAGTTGAAGCATGTTTGTATTGTATATGACAGTGTGTATGGCATTGTGTATGACTCAAAGCCATTTTTACATTGCAGCCAGTCAAAAATCTGAGTTTACATATGGGAATGTGTCATGTTTCATAATGTCAACTGATGTGTACTCATAATTTAACTTTCTAGTCTCTCAATTTTCTTTTCTATAAAGTAGACGTATTAGTTTTGTTTTTCTTTCTTAAAAATTTTGTTTTCATTTTATTTGAAACACAAAAAGAGATAAATGGATGTATAGTTGGATCAATAGATGGAAAGGTAAATAGGTAGATAAGAGAGACAGAGGCAGGGAGAGAGATTTTTCAATCTGCTGGTTCACTTCCCAAATGTCTGCAACTTCCAGGCTGGCAAAAGGCCAAAGCTGGGAGCCCAGAACTCTGTTGGAGTCTTTCACACAAATGGCGGAGATTCAAATACTGAGCCGTCACCCACTGCCTCATAGGATGCACTTTAGCAGTAAGCTGGAATTGGGAGCAGAATTATGACTCAAACCAGGCACTCCCATATGGAATGCTGACATCTCAAGTGACATTTTTTTTTAAAGATTTATTTATTTATTTGAAAGGCAGAGTTACAGAGAGGCAGAGGCAGAGAGAGACAGAGAGAGAAAAGTCTTCCACCTGCTGATTCACTCCCCCAATGGCTGCAATGGCCGGAGTTGAACTGATCCAAAGGCAGAAGCCAGGAGCTTCTTCTGGGTCTCCCATGTGGGTGCAGGGGCCCAAATACTTGGGCCATCTTCTACTGCTTCCCTAAGCCACAGCAGAGAGCTGGGTGGGAAGAGGGGCAGCCAGGACTTGAACCAAAGCCAATATAGAATGCCGGTGCTACAGGGGGGCGGCTTTATCCACTACACCACAGTGCTGGCCCCTTAAGTGCTATCTTTTTTTTTTGACAGGCAGAGTGGACAGTGAGAGAAAGACAGAGAGAAAGGTCTTTCTTTGCCGTTGGTTCACCCTCCAATGGCTGCTGCAGGCGGCGTGCTGCGGCCAGCGTGCTGCGGCCAGCGCACCACGCTGATCCGATGGCAGGAGCCAGATGCTTCTCCTGGTCTCCCATGGGGTGCAGGGCCCAAGGACTTGGGCCATCCTCCACTGCACTCCCTGGCACAGCAGAGAGCTGACCTGGAAGAGGGGCAACCGGGACAGAATCCGGCGCCCCGACCGGGACTAGAACCTGGTGTGCCGGCGCCGCAAGGCGGAGGATTAGCCTAGTCAGCCACGGCACCGGCCTTTAAGTGCTATCTTGACCACTATATCGAATGCCTACCCCAAGATAAAATTTCCATCTAGTATCTTTTCAAGTATCGTTTTTCTTTTCTCTCTCCTTCCCCATCAGGACACCAGTTAACTACATTCTAGCTTTTTGTTTTTACACTATTTCTTCAGTGCCTTTTCTGTGTGTTTTATCATTTTTTTCCCTCTCTGGGCTATGTTCTGGATATTTTCTTATAACTAGCTGTTGGGTTTCTAATCCTCTGTTTATCTGTGTCTAATCTGATCTTATATTCATCCATTTAGCTTGCGATTTGCATGATTTTACTTTTACAATTTCTATTAATACTTTTTTTTCAAATTTGCCAGCAAATTTTTATAGTTTTCAGCTCATGGCCAGATTATCTAATCTTTTTAAAATCTTTTTATTTTATTTATATAAGCTGAACAAATTTCATGTATTTCATATATATAAATTTAGGAGCATAGTTATACTTCCCTCCCTACCTCCCTCCTACCTACACACCCACTTCCCTCTTCCTTTCTTTCTTATTCTTTTAATTTTTACAATGACATACTTTCAGTTTATTCTATAGTCATAAGATTAACCTTCCACTAAATAAATAATTCAACAAAAAGTAAGGAAAAAAAGCCAAAAACACTGTTCCAAGCTGTAAAAATGAGGGCTATAAACAATATCTTAATTTTACCCAGGTCACTGATATCTAGATCCTAGGAATGCAAATTTAATTGTGTAATTAATGCAAACTTTTTAGCATAGGGCTATGCTCAAAATATCCCTCCATAACTAGCAAATATTATAATCAATCCAGAGATAATACTTTTTTTTTTTTTAAATGTCAGGCTTCACCTGACCCATAGATGTATTGGCTTGCATGGTGTTTTGGTTGTTTCCCAATATTAAAAACATTTGAGCAGTATTACATGAAATATGTTTTGGGCTTCTTTTGAAAAATTTGAAGATTTGATTATAACATTTGACCATGGTCAAAAATTCTATCAAGTTTACCCTAGTTGCCACAACAATCTATTGTTTTACACTAAGGATATTGCCTTAGTCTGTTTTTCGTTGTCACAACAAAACATCCGAGACTAGGTTTTATAAGAAAAGAGACTTTATTTTGGCTCATAATTTATGGAGACTGGAAAGCCCAAGATTGAATGGCTGTATCTGCTCAGGGCCATGTGCTACTTCAACTCATGGTGGAAAAACAAAAGAGGAAGCAACACTTGGCAAAGAGACAAAACAGAGGTGCTGTTTCACTTGATAAACATCTACTCTCTTGGTATCCAGCTGCTGCAAAAAAGGACAATAATTTCTCTCAACAATTTAGTGATCCAGTTGCCTCTTAAAAGACTCTTCCTCCCTCTACTGCCACAGTGGTAATTATATTTGACTGTGAGTTTTGATGGGAGGAAAACCCCACAGACCACAGCAACTGTGTCTAGTCTTTGATTACCAGCTGGTTTCCAACTCCTGGTCTGGGGAGTTTTGGTAGACCTGTCTTATTATTGTAGCAATTTAAATATTAGATAGATACTGTGCTAACTTCTGTGAATAATAGTAGTATCTCTTAAAAGAATGACTGAGGGGCTGGCGCTGTGGTGCAGCAGGTTGACACCCTGGCCTTAAGCGCAGGTATCCCATATGGGCGCCAGTTCGAGACCTGGATGCTCCACTTCCAATCCAACTCTCTGCTGTGGCCTGGGAAAGCAATAGAGGATGGCCCAAGTCCCTGAGGCCCTGCGCATGCATGAGAGACTGGGAGGAATCTCCTGGCTCCAGGCTTTGGATTGGTGCAGCTCTGGCCATTGCGGCCAAATTGGGGAGTGAACCATTGGATGGAAGTCCTCGCTCTTTTTCTCTGTCTCTCCTCTCTCTGTGTAATTCTTTCAAATAAAAATAAATAAATCTTTAAAAAAAATAAAAGAGTGACTGAACTGCACTTTTCTGATGGCCTTTCTGATATGGTTTAAAGAGTTGTAAAGCTACTAATACTAAGCAGTGACTGAGACACTATGGTAGGTGCAACCTCTTTCTTGGGAAAGACCCCATTCCTGCTCTCATGGAATTGGGTGTCTAGTTAGAAGAAAAGACAAATACACAACCACACATCAAAGAATAATGTGGTTAGTTAGTCCAGTCATAGAGCTACAGAGAGTTGAGGTACCACTGAGATAAGAGATTCGTTGGGATGGAATCTGTGAATTCTTCATGAAGAGGTTTACTCATCTGCAAATACATTTATGGACACTATGAAGAGGAATGGGTGGTATGTGTCAGGCAAACAGAAACTGCCCTTAAAGGACACGGAGTCTAATGGGAGAGATCAGAACAAATTGAGACCAGTAAAGGATGAAGAGCAAAGATTACAAGGGGAAATTTGCCAGGTAATTAAGTACAGCGCTGATTTTTGTCTGAGGCTAGGGATGTGGAGGATTTTGAAATAACTCCCACATTTGGAGTTTGAGTGACAAATGAGTGCTCAGGTGATAAGAATAGGTAGCAGTGAGATTCAGGTAGATTAAGTCAAGGAAAGTAAGATATGTTATTTGGATTTCAAAGAAAGGAAAGGATTTTTAATAGTTATAAATGGAAATTTGGTGTAATAGGGAAACAGCAATAATTAAGGCATGGGATATAATGCAAGTTCGGGCCTGATCAATAACTCTACTTAATCTCTTGATAGGATGGAGTGAGAGAGTAGAAACAGAGGAACATGGCTTCAAGTTAAGTAAGGCCATGAGAGCTGTGGTAAGGAGTTTAACTTCAGGAAATTGGAAATTCCAGAATATTCTCAAGCTTGGGAAGACAGGCAAAAGCTAAATTTAGTAAGAATTCTGATGATAAGTTTGAGGGCTGGACTGTAATGATTGTGTGTGTGTGTGTGTGTGTGTGTGTATGTATTTGTATTTGTGTATGTAGAGGGTGTTAGCTAGACTGAGACTGATGAGTCTCTTAATGATTATTGAATATTTTGGTGAGTGATGCCCAGATATTGCCACACCTTATCTTTTGTTTTAGGATGAAAGTATTATGTGAAAAGAAAGAAAAACTCACAAATAAATGTTGTGCATGATACTCTGCAGTTTGAATTTTCTAGGAGACTGGTGTTATTGATGAACCTTATTTGTCATGAGGACATGGAGTAGGAAGAAGAAAGAAATAGGGGTGGAAAATATTGTTACCAGTTGCAGCAGCTACCTGATTATCTGTTAAGATTTGCATAATGTTTTCCCTTCATTGTCTCCCATTCTAGCCACCAGTGTCTTTAACAAAAGGGAAGCAAATATAGAAGAAAATGTAATGAAAGCATTAGCTAGATATTTATTCCCATCAGCTGTACTCAACATTTTACAGATACTAAATTACTTAATTTTCATAACCACATTAAGTGGTAGAATTTAACATCTCACTTTAGGTTTGCAATAACCAAGACTCTGAGAAGGCAAGTCACTCTTGCAAGGTCAAGTAATGAATCGGTGGTAGAACAAAGATCTAAATCCAGGAATATTCAGAGTCAAAGGCCATTCTCCCTCCAAAAAAAAGTATCATATTGTTTTGCATCCTTATAATAACTCAGAAAATAATCTTAGGAAAAGTAATTGCTAATCTGTATTTCCCAAACTGACATAGCATAGCCCAAATCTGGGTGGTAAGGAAAGGAGCAGATCATTAGAGCACAACCTTTTTTGATTTTGGTCTAGCTTGACTTTCACTTACTAAAAGACCTGCTATCACTAAACTAGGCAGCTTTAGTGTTTTTTTTTTTTTTAAGATTTTATTTGTTTATTTGAGAGGTAGAATTACAGACAGAGGAAGAGACAATGAGAAAGGTCTTCCATCCGTTAGTTCGTTGCCTTATCTGATTATAAGAGTCAGTCTCTGCTAAGATTAGAAAAGATTAGAAAATAGTTTGGTATAGCACCTCTCAGAGGAACATAAAATTTAAATTGATAAATTTATGCACCACTGTGAATTCTTTATGATTGAGTTGTCAATTGCTTCCTTCAGGCAGTAAGCCAATGTTTATTAAGTAGCTATAATGGGCAGAATGCTTTGCAAGCCTTGTGGAAATTTTCAAAAGAAATATCTGTAGACATGACTTCCATCACAAAAGTTATAATCTAATGAAGATTGACAAAATGTATAACAGTGGAGGAGATGAGAACATGCATAGCTGTAAACTCTATAACATGAGATCATGCATGGCTCCCTCCAAAACAATGATCAGAGACTATAAGAATGCTCAGAATTAAGTGGGTGTGTTCTTCATAGTCATTGAATATGGTAATAAATTCTGAAAAAATGCTCAAGTCTTTATAAAATTGGAAATCAGAGAAGTCTGTAGAACTCAAATGCTGAGACGTTTTTATGACTTCTTGCAAGCATTATGACTTTTTAGTTTTTTCCCAAGTTATACAGCCTGTGATGAATAAGTGATATAAAATAGGAAAATTTCAATTCAAACCAATTTAGTATGCAATCTTTGACATTTTTCATAGAGCTTATAAACTCCATTATTTTTCAGAGTTGCAAATTTAAACAGAAATACTTGAAGGCTACTAGGGCTAAATGAAGTGGTACATAGAATTATCAGAACAAATATTTATGATATCATAATAAATGGTGCTCAGATTAACTCCTCATTAGAACATTTATTATTTTGAATTTAACAGTAAAATGAGGCATCATATTGATGGCATGGTTCAGTGAAAAATATATTGAAGCAGCAACTATTCTCTGGGCCTTTTTCAGAGTTGAATATAGCTGTGAATAATTGCTGATTAAAAATTAATAGTCATTCAAAATAGTTGAAGCTACAGTAGTGATGGTGCATGACTCGCATCAGTCATGGAATGAAGCAGCTTTGGAATTAGGGTTTTGAATTATGAAAATTCTTGGTTTTCACAGTTCCACTCCATGTAGTACCAGAAAAGTAATACTTGAAAGAAAATGATGTAATAGCTCAAGCTAGATGAAAACAAGGAATTACGGTTCCATTTCTGACTTAGAAGAAAATGATTAGCTCTTGGGGTGGGCATTTGGCACAGTGATGAGGTGGCTTCTTGGGACACCTGCATCCCTTATTAGAGTACCTGGGTTCAAATCCTAGCTTTGCTTTCAATTTCATGTTCCTGCTAATGTGCATTCTGTGGGGCAACAAATAATGGCTCAAGTCCTTGAGTCTCTGTCACTCATGTGGGAGATGTGGATTGAATTCTAAGCTCCTGGTTTCAGCCTGATGCAATCCTGGCTGTTGTGGGCATTTGAGCAGCTAACCAGTGAGTGGGAGATCTCTCTGTCTCTCTCTGAAATTCAGATAAATACATGTAAATAAATAAAGGTTTTAGAAAATGATTCACCTCAAACAAATATTGTATCTCTATGTTTATTGATCTTTTTACTTATCTTCTCTTCAATTAGCTTTTTAAGAGGGCCTAGGGTATGTTAGATACTGCTAAAAAGTGATAAAGTAAGAAAATCATCTTTGCCTTATTAGAACTTATATAATGGTGGTAAAATAATTGAAAATAAATGAAAATGAAATTTTGTAATGTGCAAGGTTTTTGAAGGAAAATATAGGATGCTGTAATGGAAAGCCAGAGGCTGATGGTGAACCAGTTTGGGGTCAGGTGGTTAATAAGGTCTCTCTGAGGAAGTGCATTTGAGTAGACATGAATTGGTCAGTTCCAAGAGCTGGAAAAATTCAAGAGCAGCAAAGGGTAGGGCTATGCCAGGCCCAGGAAACAACACATACAAGAGATCTTAGTGAGAAAGCATGTGGCACGTATGAAAGAGAGGAGACTCATGTGGTTGGAGCTTAAGAAATAAAAAGAGTGGTCATGGGTTGAAATGGGGTTCAAGAACCTAGATCAGTGCAGGGCTTCTCAAACCTTAGTTGGGATCAGGGGATTGGATTTGTGTTAGAAGGACATGGGGAGCCATTGAGTTTTATCTGAGTACTTCCGGGAACCCAAGAGTTGTGCAGAAAAAGGATTGAAGGGATCCAAAAGGAAGCAGAGAGAACAAATAAAGGAAAGAAACTTAATGAATTTCCCAGCTGGCAGATGCTGATGGGAGTTTCCTAGAGGGCTGATGGTGTATTTGGACAGGAGGGGCCACACCCAGGAAGCAAAGTGGATGAAAGTCATGAATCAAGTGCTGGGATGAAGGAGAAAGAGATTTTGAAAATACCCAGCTTTTTGATTTGAGAAACTGGTAGCCTGAGATGCCATTATTTAGATGGGCGGGGCTGGGAGTAATGATAATACCTACTCCACTAGGCAGCCTTGATGTAATCTGGAAAGGTCTTCACATTTTCTGGGGCTGATTGGCACATAAATAGGAGCTATTTATAAAAACTATATTCTCTATTAATATGTCATGGACACTGCTATAGTATTTATAAAAGTACTAACAATTTTTAAATTAGACATTTTTGAAACATTATTAGTTTCATAAGCAAAATTTATTGGAGGGGGAAAGATTTCCCCTTTATCTCCCACTCCCACATGCATATAGCCTCTCCCATATCAATATTCCCCACAAGAGAGGTACATATTTTGTAATTAATGAACCTCTCATTTCTTCCAGTGCTCTTAGTTAATATAAAGGTTCATTCTTGATGTTGTACATTCTATGGGAGTAGACAAATATGTTTCTACCATTCTAGTATAATGCAGAGTATTTTCAGTGTCTTGAAAATCCTCTGTCCTCTGCCAAATTATCTCCCTCTCCTCTTTAACTCCTGGAAACTCCTTGTCTTTTCATTGTCTCCACAGTTTTACCTTTTCCAGGATGTCATATAGTTGGAACCCTATAGCATATAGCCTTTTCAGAATTGCTTCTTTGACTTAGTAATATACATTTAAGTATCCCATATGTTTTTTTTTCATGGCTTGATAGCTCATTCCTTTTTCTGATGAATAATATTCCATTTTCTGGTTGAACATTTCCATTATTCATTAACCAGATTACACACTGAGGGACATCTTGGGTTCTTCCAAGTTTTAACAGTTATGAATAAAGCCACTATAAACATCCATTTTCAGGTTTTTGTGTAGTCATATATTTTAAGCTTATTTGGGTAAATATCAAGAAATACAATCATTGAATCATATGGTAAGAGTATATTTACTTTTGTAAGAGGCCTCTAAAATATCTTCAAATATGGCTGTACCATTTTGCATTCCCAGCAAAAGCCAGTGAAATGTTCCCATTCCTCTGTGTCTTTGCCATCATTTGGTGATGGGAAGGTTTTTGCCACTGTAATGGGTATGTAGTTGTATCTTATTTTTCTTAATCTGCATTTCCCAACACTTTTAAAAAAACTCAGATAAGTGATTCATTTTTTCCCATTGGGAAGAAATGTCTTGGAAAAAAATTGAATATCAAACAGTACACACCACTGAATTGTAAAGGAAATAGTGCATTTAGAGATAACCCACCAATCAGAGGTTGCAACCAGCTAACGGGACTTAACATATAAATAAATTGGCCTAAGAAGCCCTTTAAGGGCTCTAAGGCCCTAAGAAGCCCTCCTCTGTCCTTGAAGAAAATTGCTACTATTGAAAGTAATAGGGTTCAGAAGTGCTGCAATATTTGACGTTAATTATGCTCCCACAAACAAGTTCCTTTGTAGAGGATGGAGGGAATATGGATTATTAGAAAAATTGGGGGAATAAAGAATAAAATTGGAAAATAAAGAACTGATAAATTCTAGTCAGAAAAGCCCTGGTCATGTATTCACTCCTGGGAACATCAGCTGTCTTTGCTCCCAGGTCAGGGCAAACTAGAAGTGTTCATGTCTTACGTTAGAGAAAGGATTTTAGTTATCGCAAGTATGGGCATTACTTTTATTATAGGATGAGTGGGAATTCTAATGGCTTTTAAAGCAATCAGATTCATGAGTGTATGGCAATTTTCTTTGATGTCCTGTGGCCATTGGTCAGTGAAGACCCAGAGTGAAACCTAAACTGGCAAGTCAGAAAACTCAGGTTGGCTTAATTTTAACTGTTATATGACAAATAGAAATCAAGTAAATGGAATAAGCATCCACAAATGCTCCAGGGACAGTATTGAACTTCTGAGGTCAGTGTAAACACCCAGAAGGTAAAGGAAATCCTGTAGTCTTATTGTAGGGGGCTCTAAAACTCAAGAGCAGACCCTTGGAGTCACATAGAGAATTGCCTTCTTCAAGAAGGACAGGAGCTAGAAGGAGGTTTGGGGAGCAGAAGGGAAACTGGGGCCCAGGTTTGAATTCTGAGGGAATCAGGCATGGAGAGGGCTTGAGCATCTCACAGGAGAGCTGGTGCCATCCAGAATGTGTCTCAGCTCACGACTTACCACTTCACATCCACTAGGATGTGCAGAATAAAAAATACAGATAACAACTAGTATTTTCAAGGATGTGAACTGGAACCCTTTTATATTGCTTGGGATAATGGAAAATGGTAAAGTCACATTGGAAAACAGTCTGGAAGCTTCTCAAATGTTTTTTAAACTATTTTATTTATTTAAAAGGCAGAGTTATGGAGAGAGGTAGGGAGGGACAGAGAAAAATCTTCTATCCGCTGGTTCACTCCACAAATGGCCGCAATGATCAGGGCTGCGCCAGACCAAAGCCAGGAGCCAGGAACATCTTCCAGATCTTCCACATGGGTGCAGGGATCAAGGACTTCAGCCATCCTTCAGTTCCCAGGTGCATTAACAGGGAGCTGGATCGGAAGTGGAGCAGCCAGGCCTCAAACTGGCACCCATATGGGATGCCAGCATCACAGACAGTGGTTTTACCCACTATGCTGCAATGTCAGCTCCTCCTCAAGTGTTTAAATGTAGAGTTATCATGTAACCCAGCATTTCAACTCTTAGGTATTTACACAAGACAGAAGAAAATATATGTCCACACAAAAACTCATACGAAAATGTTCATAGCAGCATTTTTCCTAGTTGCCAAAAAGTACATCAATTGATGAATGATGACATAAAATGTGATATAACCACATAATGAAACATTATGTGTCAATCAAAGGAAATTCAGTACTGATACATGCTGTAACATGGATGAAATATGAAAACATTATGCACTGTGAATGAAGCTAGTCACAAAGGAGCATGTGTGATATGGCTTAGGGTTATGGAAATGTTAGAGGTGGTAACTAAGTGGTGTGGGGCTCATTTTGACATCAAGAATTATCCTAAAATTAATTGTGGTTAGGTTGTATAATTCTGAATATACTAAAAGCTATTGAATTATAGACTTTGGGCTGATGAATTGTGTGGTATGTGATTTATAATTCCTGTATTTCCTCCCAAACAAATGTGTCTCAGCTAACATTGTATCATGGTTTAGTATCTTAATCTGACAAGAGTGAGCAGGGCAGATTCCCCAAGAAGGGATTGAAGACAGAGGACAGAACTGGCCCCATTTTTGTTTCAATGAAGTCAATAGAATTTTAGGTGAGAGTTCTGTGTAATTTTAATGAATTCAGTTATTTGGTGTAACCTCTGCCTCTGAGACTGCTAGCAGCAAAAATTCTCTTTAAAAAGAGAGAGAGACACACACAGAGAGAGAGAGACAGACAGACAGACAGAGAGGGAGGGAGAATGAGTGTTTGGTAGAGTGGTTAAGATGCTGCTTGGGATACCTGTGTCCCATACTGGATTACCTGAGTTCAAGGCTTGGCCCTGCTCCTGACTTCAGCTTCTTACCAGGGCAGAGCCTGGGAGGCAGCTCAAGTAGTTGCCTTTCTACTATCCATTTGGGAAACTCAGCTTGAGTTCCAGGCTCCCAGCTTTAGTCTGGCGCAGGTCTTGCCTGTTGCAGGCAGCTGGGAAGTGAACCAGCAGATGGGAAATTTCTCTCTGTCTGCCTGTCTCTCTTTGTCTTTCTGCCTTTCAAATAAAAAAGTATAGAAAACCATGAAAACTAAATCCAAAACTGAAATAATGCCAGATGTTTCAGAGAAAACACATTAGGGAAAAAATTGAAAATGTAGGTTTTATAAAACAGCATACAGATGGTCCCCAACTTAAAATGGTTATATTTTTTTTTTTTTACTTTATGATATAGAAAAGGCAATAAGTGTTCAGTAGAACTCATACTCCAGATTGTGAATTTTAATTTTTTTCCAGGTTACCAAAATATGGTTCAATACTCTGTGTTGGTCGTGAGCAATAGTAGCAAGCTGTAGTTCCCAGTCAGCCGTGTGATCATGAGGGTAAACAACTGATAACTCCACAGTACTGTGTTGCCAGCCTGTTTTCTGTGTTTTGTGATTTCATATCCCATCGTTTCTACAAAATGCCCATCTGTGTCTCCTCTACTCATGTAATCATTCTGCTTTTCACTTTAATACAGTATTTAATAAAGTATATGAGATATTTAGCACTTGATTATAAAAAATAGGCCTTGGGTTGGATGATTTTGCCCATCTATTTGCTAATATGTACTTTAAGGCTAAGTTAAACTGTGATGTTTGGTAGGTTAGGTGTATTAAATGTGTTTTTTGACTTAACAATATTTTCAGCTTATAAATGGGTTTTTCAGGATGTAACCCCGATGGTAGTTTGAGGAACATCAGCACTTTGAAGGAGAAGAGTGCTCAGACAGAAGAGCAGATCGTGCCAGCTGAAAGAGGGACAAGAAGAAACAATTTCTAATTTTTAATTTAAATCTCAATGTTTTCTGGATATCTAGCTATCTTTGTATAACATCAATTTCTCTTCTTTGCCTTGTCACCCAGTTTATTTATGACTCTGAATGAAATTAGCTGTAGTGGTTAAGACCTTCAAGTCTGGAGTCAGGTACCTAGATGAGAAATTGCTAAATTTTCTCTGTCAAGGGCCAGATGGTAAACATTTTAGGCTTTGTAGGCTATACTGTCTCTGTTGCAATTACTTAACAAATGCAGATATGGACAATACAAGTTGCTGTTGTAACACAAAGGCAGGTATAGACAATACATAAATGAATGAGTATGGCTGTGTTCCAACAAAAATTTATTTACAAAAAATGGCAGTGGAAAAACTAAAAGATACCACAAGAAAAAAAAGCTGTAGACAAATGCCCATCATGAATACTAATAGAAAAATCTTGAAGAGAATACTGATAAGCATAGTATTCAATAGCAGTATTACATGGGGCCGGCACTGTGATGTAGTGGGTAAGGCAGCTGCCTGCAGTGCTGGCATCCCATATAGGGGCCAATTCGAGTCCTGGCTGCTCTATTTCTGATCCAGCTCTCTGCTATGGCCTGGGAAAGCAGTTTAAGATGGCCCAGATGCTTGGGCCCCTAAACCCATGTGGGAGACCTGGAAGAAGCTCCTGGCTCCTGGCTTCGGATCAGCACAGTTCCGACTATTGCTGCCAATTATTGAGTGAACTAGTGCATGGAAGACTTCTCTGTCTTCTCTCTCTGTCCCTCTCCTTCTTTGTAACTCTGCCTTTCAAATAAATAAATAAAAATTTAAAAAGTATTATATGCCATGACAAAGTGGGATTTATTCCTGGAATGCAAAGATGGTTCAATGTGAAAATCAATCAATATAATATACCACATTGTCAGAATAAGGGGAAAAAACCCATATAATCATCTCAATCAGTGCAGAAAAAAAACAAAACAAATTTCAATACTTTTCATGATTAAAACATTCAACAAAACAATAAAAAGACATTACCTCAACTATTAATGGCCATATATCAAAAACCTAAGGCTGACATCATAGTCACAGAAAGCTCATCTAAAATCAGGAATAATACAAGGATTCTCACTTTATCAAGTTGTATTGAAAGTCCCAGCCCGAATAATCAGGAAAAAAGTCTTCTCAATTAGAATGAAATAAGTGCAGAGATCCAATATAGCTGAATAAGGTAAAAATGTGCTGATTTTGACCTTGGGACGATACCGAAAGAACAGGGGAGGGACCACATTACCAGGGGACAGTTGGAAGGAAGTTTTCAGTGGAGAGTATACGGGAAGAAGAGAAACTTTGTGGAGCATTAGCGACGGTGCAGCCAGTGGCTAGTGGGGACACCATCTTCCTGGAGCAAGGTAAGAGGAACATGTGGTAACCATCATCCACTAGTAATATTGTCTGAACCAGAGCCTCGTGATCCCTGCTGACTTTGAGTCTAGCCTGAAGGGCTGGCAGGGGACAGGGTGCCAATCTAATTCCTTGAGGGGAGAGCACATTGCTTTCCTCCCCTGTGCCCGCTAAGAAGCCCAGCAACCAGCAGGGAAGAGGCACCATCCTAAGGTTAGTGGAGGCTTTTGTTGCCTATATACCATTGCTGGATTTTGTTGGAAGTATATATCCATGATCTTCACTGTCTTTGAGTCTGACCTGGAGACTTGGCAGGAAGCAGTGGGCAGAAGAAAGAATATTTGACCTAGAAGATAAATCTTTAGAAAAATCTCAAAAAAGAGGAAAAAATTAGAAAAACTGAAGCAAAAAGAGATTATTACAACCCATAAAAACATTTTCAAAGGAGCAGGATATAAAATCTAGACACAAAAATCAATAGCATTTGTATACACAAACAATGCCATGGCTGAGAAAGAACTTGTACATTCAGTAATATTAACAATAGCAACAAAATATTTAAGTACCTTGGTATAAATTTGAGCAAGAATGTGAAGGATCTCTACAATGAAAATTATAAAACATTAAGGAACAAATAGAAGATATAAAAAATGTAAAAATGCTAAAATGCTCATACTACCAGAGAGATTTACAGATTCAATGCAATCCCAATGAAAATACCAATAGCATTCTTCTCAAAACAACATGGAAGTTCCAAATTAAAGGTGAAATTACCGCATGATTTGGCTATGTTACTTTTGTGTACATACCCCAAAGAATTGGAAGCAGAGCTCAAACACGTTTTTGTACACCTGTGTTTACAGCTGTGTTATTTACAACAGCCAAAAAAATAAAGCAACCCAAATGCCTATCAAAGGATGAATTGCTAAATAAAAAAAGAAACTTGGCAATCACTTACAATTGAGTATTATTTAATCTTAAATGGGAAGCAAATTCTGATGCATCCTAAAATGTGGAGGAACCTTGGAGACATTATACTAAGTGAAACAAAACAATTAAAGAGGACAAATACGGTATTATTCTACTCAAGTACCACTGAGGTAACTAGAACAGTTAAAATCATAAAGACAGCAAAGAGTTATGTTTTTCAGGCACTTGGGTGGGAGGGGAGAAAAAGTTATTTAATAGGTGTAAAATTTCAGTTTGGGATTGTCTTAGTCACTTTTGTGCTGCTACAACATAATATCTGAGAATGGGAAATTTACAAGAAACAGTTAATTTCTGACAGTTCTGGAGGCTGGGAAATCCAAGGCTGAGGGCATCACATTTGGGGTATGCTCTCTGTGTGTCATCTCAAAGGAGAAAGCATCATATGGTGACACAGAAAACAAGAGATCAATCTTGCAGCCTCAAGCTCTGTTATAATCAGCATTAATCCATTCCTGGAAGTGGAACTCTTGAGCCCTAAAAACCCACCATTAGCTACCCTCTCCCACCACCATTGAGGATTAAGCATCCAACACCTGCTTTTGGCAAGGGGGTATATTCAAACCACTGCAAAAATGATGCAAAAATTGTGAACGTGAATGGTAATGATGGTGGCACGACAGTGTGAATGTTTTTAATGCCACTGAACTATATTCTTAGAGTGGTGAGAGTAGTAAATTTTATGTTATGTGTATTTTACCACAGTAAAAAAAGGCAAAATAAAAAGCATGCAGTGAGTTAAATTAATAATTTGTGAATTCATGATCTATGAGTGCATTTGACTCTAAACAATTCACTAGCCGTACGCCTGTGGTGATTGGAATATACACCCTCTAAAATGTAGGTATGACTAAGTTCATGGTATTAAGAGGTGGGGCCGTTAAGTGGTGATTAGACCTTGAGGGCTCCTCCCTCATGAATAAAATTAAGGCCATCATAAAACAGGCTTCAAGCCACATTTGGCTATGGGCTTTCTGGCACATGAAGTTGCAGTAAGAAGCTGCTCAACAAATCAAATGCTAGTGCCTTGATCTTGCACTTGCAGCATTCAGAACTGTAAGAAGTAAATTTCCAACCTTTTTGAACTACTCAGTCTCAAATATGCTGTTTTAGCTGCACAAACAGAATAAGACAAAGCCCTTGTGCTGAGTGACTTATCTAAATTGTGGTTGCCATTTAGAAATAGCATCTGCCTTGCAGAGTTATAAGATTAAATGAGATAATGCAGTATTTATTGAACTCCCTGAGGATAAGTATCTCCCAGAGTGCTTGTTAAAATACTCTTACAATGTTTACAGCCCCAGCACAACTCAGTGAATCAGAATCTTCAGAGAGAGATATCTCAGAAGCTAAAAGCCACCAGAGAAGTTTGAGAAGTACTGAAAACAAATGTATATAAAGCACTTAGCAGCTGCTCATGTTTTGCTTTTTGTTTTTTACTATGACCACTATTACAATTGTCAGTATACGTAGCTTGTTTTACATAGCTCAGTTTCCTAACTGCTTTGACATAATTACCATATTAGATAGTTTTTACTATGCTATATTTCATTTTTGAGTCTTCCTTAATCTATGGTATACTTTGAATTTTCATGAAGAATAAGGAGACGCATTGTGTAAACTGTTGGACAGTGAGACTGATGCCCAGGAAAGATTGTGTGAGACACAGATTATTATTGCAGGTGGTGTTTATAAAAAATGAGAAGACTTGCCTCCCTGAAATGCCCACTGACCAGGCAGTGACTTGTGTGGGTCAAGCTGGCCTGTTAGGACCAAATAGGACCTGGCTTTTGGGGAAGGGGAAGTGATTACTCAGCCCCAGCCCTTTCTTGCTGTATTCAGATTTTCAAAAGAAGACAAACCTCTGAACTTTTAAATATTCTCAGTGAACTTTTTTCTGATTTATTTTACTTTAAAGGTAGAGCAAAGAGATAGGGATGGAGACAGAGAGAGTGAGTCTTCCATCTGATGATTCATTCCCCAAATGGCCACAAAAGTCAGATCTAGGCCAGGTTGAAGCCAGGAACTAGAAATTCCAACCTAGTCTTCCACATGGGTGGCAGGGGACCAAGCATGTTGGCTACCATCTGCTGATCTCCCAGGCGCACTAGTAGTAGCAAACTGGGTTGGAAATGGAGCAGCTGGGCTTCAAACTTACACTGACATGGGATGCTGACATCACAATTGTGGGGCCACTGTGCAAAATACCAGGCCCTTGTCAATGAGTTTTGATTTTTTTCCTTCACTTATTGGCTTCCAGATTCCCCTCTTGAGCCAATTCGTTCAGTGATGATGTGATGTTAACTTTCGGTGCCAGCTTGTCTGGAGTAAGGAATACCAAGAATACTGGCAAAGCATTATTTCTGGATGCATTTGTGAGGGTGTTCTGGAAGAGACTGATGTTTGAGTCAGTGGACTGCATGGGAAAGGTTCATCCTCAGTGGGGATGGGCATCATCCAATAGAACAGCAATAACAAAAGGCAAAGATTTCCTCTCTCCCCTGGAACACTCTTCTCCTACTCTTAAGATATCAAAACCAGGCTCTCCAGCCTTAGGATTTTCATAGCTCCCTGGGTTTTCAGGCTTTCAACTTCAGACTGAGGGTTATACCATTGGCTTCCTCGGCCCTGAGGTCTTCAAATTTGGACTGAGCCTTGCAACTGGCATTCTTGTCTCTAGCTTAGAGATTGCTGGCCGTGAGACTTCCTAGCTTCCATAATTGCATGAGAAAATTTCCATAAGAAGTTCCCTCTCATCTCTCTCTATATCCTGACTAATGCAAATGGCTAAACTCCTATTTTTCTGGCAAAATCTTAGGAGTAAATGATCAGTGAAAGAGAAGTTCTTATTTCTGCAGGATTGCATTGAGTGAGGGACATGTATAGATCAGGCCAAACTGTGCTGGACCGGAAGTTGATCTGGGGTGGTTATGGTGAAAGGTGGGTAGAGTAGTCACACTGTAGAAAGACTGAGCCTCAGTCAGAAGGCAAGCTGGCTCTGTTCAGCAAATCTTATAAGCTGACATATTCCCTAATACCTAATCCAGACCCATCTGCTTTATCCGGACAGGGCCCTTAGCAGGGAATCCGATGTATGCATATCTTGCTTTGGAGGAATATTAACATCTCAGCCTTTGGGAGAAATACTTCAACTGTGAAGACACCCAGGGAAAACCCTGAAATTAGGGGTCTGCAGTGGGAAGGAGGATTATTAATATAGCTTCGTTCATTGTTCACTACTAAAATAGTTGGGCTTCTAAGTATCTTTTGCTCCCATTATTGAGTGGTCAATTCATCCACATTTGTAGCTGAATTAAAGAACTGTAAATAGTCTGTATTTAATTCTACCAGCGAATTAAGAAGTAATTTTGCAATTACTAGAAGTCTGTACATTTCACCAAATCAATTAATATAGATAAACTTGTTTTCCTTTTTGGTTAGTTATTGGTCTGGCTGTTCAATATTAACTCAACATTTTCAGCATGTCTAAATTTCCAGCATACATTTGACACAATCCTTCAAAATAGCCTTTTGGAGAAAGGTGGGAATATGAGTTGTATAATAGGACATGCTGCATTTTAATCAGATTATTGGGTGGAAAAAAAGAAATTATTGACAAGTCTGTCCATAAAGCTTGGCAAAGTAGCAAGAGTATTAGGCAATGTGACTGAGGTCCAAGATTTCTACAGGATGAGCCTTGTGTCTAACAGGACACAGTTTATCAGAGTTTATTGGAGACCACTCCAATCATACTGAGTAACTTGCAGCTTCACACATGGCCCATATTGGTTGTACAACTTAGAATGCCATCTTGATAACTTTCTCACTGCAATTACCATGGGCATTTTTTTCCTACTCTGAGATCCAGCTTGAGAGTTGCTGTCACTTGTAACCCACTTCTTAACTTTTCCCCACCTAGGTAGATTAGGAAGGATTCTTTTTTTTTTAAACATTGTATTATGTTTATTTTTTTTCATGAATACCTTTTATTGAAGGCATACAAACTTCATGCATTTCATAATTACAAATTTAGGAACATAATGATTCTTCCCATCTTACCTTCTCTCCCATCATTCTTCCTGCTCCCTCTCCTATTGCCATTCTTATTTTTTACTAAGATCTATTTTCAATTAATTTTTTACAATTTAGATTAACCCTACTGTAAGTACAGAGTTAAACAAATAGTGTGGGGAAAAAAACTGTTCCTCAACCCTTGAGACAGGGGCTGTTCAAAGTTATATCTCAAAGTGTTAGTTTCACTTCAGTAGATTACCATTTAGGTACTCTATTAGTTAAAATAGATCAGGGAGAACATACGGTATTTGTCTTTTTGGGACTGGTTTATTTCACTAAGTATAATATTTCCAGTTGCATCCATTTTGCTGCAAATGACAGGATTTTTTCCCCCACTGTATAGTATCCCATAATGTCTTTGTGCAGTCTTCAGTTCATGGGCATTTGGGTTGATTCTATATCTTAGCTATTGTGAATTGAGCTGCAATAAACATGGGGATACAGGTAACTCTTTCATATGCTGATTTCATTTTCTTTGGGTAAATTCCCAGAAGTAGGATGGCTGGGTTATATGGTAGGTCTGAAGTATCTCCATACTGTCTTCCACAGTGTCTGTACCAGTTTACATTTCCAACAGGGAACTAGGGTATCTTTATCCCCACATCTTTGCCAGCATTTTTTGTTTGTTGATTTCTGTATGAAAACCATTCTAACAAGGATGAAGTGAAATCTCATTGTGGTTTTGATTTGCCTTTCCCTGATTGCTAGTGATCTTGAGCATGTTTTTGTGTGTCTGTTGGTCATTTGGATTACCTATTTTGAAAAATGTTTTTGCAACTCTTTTACCCATTTCTTAACTGGGTTGTTTGTTTTGTTGTTGTTGAATTTCTTTAGCTCTTTATATATTCTGGATATTAATCCTTTATTAGTTGCATAGTTTTCAAATAATATCTCCCATATTTTCAGTTGCTGCTTAACTTTGCTGAGTATATTATTTGCAGTGCAGAAGCTTCTCAATTTACCATAATACTATTTGTTAATTTTGGCTTTGATTGCCTAGGCCTCTGGGGACTTTTTCAAGAACACTTTGGCTATGCCAATGTCTTGCAGTGTTTCCTCATTGGTCTCTAATAATTTGATGGTATTGGGTTCTAGATTTAGATCTTTGCTCCATTTAGAGTGGATTTTTGTGTAAGGTGTAAGGTAGGGGTCTTGTTTCATACTTCTACATGTGGAGATCCAGTTTTCCAGTACCATTTATTGAAGAGACTGTCCTTGCTCACAGAATTGATTTTAACTCCTTTGTCAAGTATAAGTTGGTTGTAGATGCTTGGATTGTTTTTTGGCATTTCTAATTTGTTCCATTGGCCTATCTATCTGTTTTTGTGCCAGTACCAGATTGTTTTGATTATAATTGCCTTGTAGAATGTCTTGAAATATGGTATTGTGATGCCTCCAACTTTGTTTTATTGTATAAGATTTCTTTAGCTATTCAGGGTCTCTTGTGTTTCATATGAATCTCAGCATCTTTTTTTCTATATCTGAGAAGAATGTCTGATATTTTTATTGGTATCACATTGAATCTGTAAATTGCTTTCAGTAGTGTGGACATTTTGATAGTATTCGTTCTTCTAACCCATGAACATGGAAGATTTTTGCATTTCTTGTGTCTTCTATTTCTTTCTTTTATGTTTTCTCATTTTCATCATAGAAACCTTTTATATCCTTGGTTAAATTTATTCCAAGGTATTTGATTTTTTTAAAGCTATTGTGAATGGAATTGATCTTAGAAGTTATTTCTCAGCCACGGCATTGTCTGTGTATACAAGGACTATTAATTTAAGTGTGTTAAATTTCTGTCCTGACACTTGACCAAACTCTTTTATGAGTTCCAGTAGTCTTGTAGTGGAGTGTTTAGGATCCCTTATGTATAGAATCATGTCATTGGCAAATAAGGAAAATTTGACTTCCTGCTTTGCAATTTGTATTCCTTTGATTTCTTTTTCTTGCCAAATAGCTCTGGTTAAAACTTCTAGGACTATCTGAGTAGCAGTGGTGAGAGTGAGCATCCTTGTCTGGTTTGAGATCTTAGAATGCTTCCAACTTTTCCCCATTCTATAGTAATTGGTGCCTACATGTAATGATGCTTCCAACTTTTCCCCATTCTATAGGATGCTCTACATGAGTTTGTCATAAATTGCCTTGATTGGGTTGAGGAATGTTCCTTTTATACCCAGTTTGCTTAAGTTTTTTATCATGAAAGCATGTTATATTTGATCAAGAGCTTTGTCTTCATCTATTGAGATAATCAGATGTTCGCTTTTGTTCTTCAGTTTGTTAATGCAATGAAGCACATTGATTGATTTGCAAATGTCGAACCATCCCTGCATACCAGGGAGAAATCCCACTTGGTCCTAGTGAATGATCTTTCTGATGTGTTGTTGGATTTGATTGGTTAGTATTTTGTTGAGGATTTTTGCATCTATGTTCATCAGAGATATTGGTCTATAGTTCTCTTTCTCTGTTGTCTGTTGCAAGTTTGAGGATTAAGGTGATGCTGGATTCATAGAAGGAGTTGGGAGGATTCCCCCTGTTTCAATTGTTTTGAATAGCTTGAGAAGAATTGGAGTTTGTTTGTCTTTAAATGTGTGGTAGAATTCATCAGTGAAGCCATCTAGTCCTTGGATTTCCTTTGTCGTGAGGGTCTTTATTACTGATTCAATTTCCATCTTGGTTATTGGTCTGTTTAGGTTTCCATGTCTTCATGGTTCAATTTTGATAGGTTGTTTGTGTCCAAGAATCTATATATTTCTTCTGGGTTTCCCAATTTGTTGGCCTATAGCTCTTTGTAGTAATTCCTGATGATTCTTTTTATTTCTGTGGTATCTTTTGTACATTTCATTTTTTTATCTCTAATTTTATTGATTTGGGTCTTCTTTTTTTGGTTAGTTGGGTGAGTGATGTATCAATTTTGTCTATTTTTTTCAAAACCAGCTTTCCATTTCAGTGATCTTTTGTATTGGTTTCTTTTTGTTTCAGCTTTTAAATTTCTTTCTCAGTTTTAATTATTTCTTTTCCTCTACTAATTTGGGGTTTGGTTTGTTGCTATGTTTATAGGTCCTGAGATGTATTGATAGCTCATTTATTTGGTGCCTTATCAATTTCTTGATGTAAGGACCAATTGCTAAAAACTTTCCTCTTTTTTTTTGCCAGGCAGAGTTAGCGAGAGAGAGAGACAGAGAGAGAGTTATAGACAGTGAGAGAGAGAGACAGAGAGACAGGTCTTCCTTCCGTTGGTTCACTCCCCTAATGGCCACTACATCTGGCGCTGCACTTATCTGAAGCCAGGATCCGGGTAGTTCCTCCCATTCTCCCATGCGGGTGCAGGGGCCCAAGCACTTGGGCCATCCTCCTTTGCCCTCTCGGGCCACAGCAGAGAGCTGGACTGGAAGAGAAGCAACCAGGACTGGTACCCGGTGCCCCAACTGGGACTAAAACCCGGTGTGCCAGCACCGCAAGCAGAGGATTAGCCAAGTGAGTCACAGTGCCAGCCCAAAACTTTCTTCTTTTTTTTTTTTTTCTTTTTTTTTTTGATAGGCAGAGTGGACAGTGAGAGAGAGAGACAGAGAGAGAAAGGTCTTCCTTTGCCGTTGGTTCACCCTCCAATGGCCGCCGCTGCAGCCGGCGCACCGTGCTGATCCGATGGCAGGAGCCAGGATCCAGGTGCTTTTCCTGGTCTCCCATGGGGTGCAGGGCCCAAGCACCTGGGCCATCCTCCACTGCACTCCCTGGCCATAGCAGAGAGCTGGCCTGGAAGAGGGGCAACCGGGACAGAATCCGGCGCCCCGACCGGGACTAGAACCCGGTGTGCCGGCGCCGCAAGGTGGAGGATTAGCCTATTGAGCCACGGCGCCGGCCTAAAACTTTCCTTTTAATACTGCTTTTGCTGTATCTCATTAGTTTTGCTATGTTGTATTGTTGTCTTCATTTGTTTCTAGAAATTTTTTGATTTTACATTGTGGTCAGAGAAGATGCATGGTATGATATCAATCTTTTTTTAATTTATGAGACTTGCTTTATGGCCTAGCCTGTGGTCTATCATAAAGTTAGTTCTATGCACTGGTAAGAAGAAAGTGTATTCTGCAACTGTAGGATGAAAAGTTCTCTAGATAATCATTAGGTCCATTTGGTCTATTGTGTTGATTAACTCTGCTATTTCTTTGCTAATTTTCTGTCTGGTTGATCTGTCCATTGCTCAAAGTGGGGTATTGATGTCCCCCATTATTATTGTATTGGAGTCTGTATCTCCCTTTAGGTCCATTACCATTTCTTTTAGATAGCCAGGTGCCCTGTAATTTGGTGCATATACTATTATTATAGTCACATCTTCCTGTTGAATTGATCCTTTAATCATTACACGGTGCCTTTTCTTGTCTCTTTTAACAGGTTTTGTGTTAAAGTCTATTTTGTCTGATATTATGGCTATTCCAACTCTTTTTTGGTTTCTGTTAGCATGGAATATCTTTTTCTGTCTTTTCACTTTCAATCTGTGTGTACCTTTGTTAGTGAGATGTGTTTCTTTTAGGCAGTAAATAGATGGGTCATGTTTTTTAATCCATTTGGCCAGTCTGTATCTTTTAACTCGAGACATAAGGTCATTTACATTGAAGGTGACTATTAATATGTAATGACTTGATTTTGCCATTTTTCCATAAATATTCATATTTTTTACTTTGGATTTCCTTTGTATTTTTACTGGGAGATTTTTCTGTCTTCATATGGGCACAGGTTGGATATCTAGCTGCTCCACTTCCAATCCAGCTCCCTGCTAATGTGCTTGGGAAAGCAGTGGAGGATGGCCCAAGTCCTTGGGCCCCTGCACTCACCATGGGAGTCTCAAAAGAAGCTCCAGGTTCCTGGCTTTGGCCTGCGTGAGTCCTGGCTTCGGCCTGGGTGAGTCCTGGCTTTTGCAGCCATTTGGGGAGTGAATCAGTTGATGGATGATTTTTGTCTCCTCTTTCTCTCTGTAACTCTGCCTTTCAAATAAATAAATCTCTTAAAAAACAGGGTCTTGTGAGTGTCCTCTCAAAAATTCATTGACCATTCATATTATGAATATGGTGTGATGTGCATGAACTTCAAAAATTTTGCACCAAACTTATTTTTTAACTCAATTTTTATGAAATTTGGAAGTACCCTCATATTACTTAGAAGTTTCATATGAAATTTCATTTCATAAGTAATGACTGGGTGTCAAGAAAACTAGACTTGTGTGTCTTAGAATCATGAGGGGAATGAGTTTGCTGTTGATTGGTGAAACTCACATACAGTGGGGTTAAGTAATCTCTGATCACTATGCTTTAAATGTTTTATGGGTTATTTTCAGTGTGTTTAGAAACTCAGATAAAATATGACTTTGACAACATTACAACTACAAATATTGAGTGATGTGTAGAAAAGATGTTTTCTTTAGAGATCAAGGTGTAAGGCTGGGACCAACTGATGCATATTACAGGGAAGTAGACTTGGCTTCCAAGGAGTCCAGGTTATGATGGGAGGCCTTAGCTCTGGTACCACTCTCCACAATTTTCCTGCTTGCAGTAGCCTGGGAGCTCAGTGGTTGAGGTGGACAAAGATTTAGTGATTGAGTATGGTTTGATAGTTTTGTGGGATGGTTGTAACGAAATAACTGGGATGCTTTTTGGGAATGTTGGTGAGAAACTGGTCAGGTTTTTCTTGTGGCCAGGGGCTAAAGAATATTCAGCGATCTTAGCAACAAGAGATTAGTTTTCCCTCTTATGATGGGGAAGTAAGCACAAATCCATCATTAAGTTCCTACATTCTTCTAAACAGCTGTTATTTTGTTCTGTGAAGGGAATTTCTGTATGACAGAGTCTGCTCTGGTAGAGTACTGGAAAAAGTTCTGGGCTGAAGAAAATGCCAGATCTGCAATATACTGCACGTGGGGCTTTGGGCAAGCTTCTTAATGTCACTGAATCTATTTTCTTCATTTGTAGAATAGGGACTGCGGTACCTGCTATAAGAGTCTTCTTAAAGGTCATATAGTATTTTCTTTGCTGAAATGTCTGCCATTGTGCCTGAAGCTCAGTTGGCTGTGGGTGAATATGTATTGATTCAGAATGAGAGAATAGCTTCATTAAAAATCACAGATACTGAAGGTAATTAAATCATAGCACTTTGTGATTTCTCAGATTAAAACTGGTATTTACGTAGTATCTTATAAAAGTGCTTAGGTTTTTATTCTTTTTTTATGTATAATACAATTTTAAGAAAAAATACAGAGAGACCCTGTATACCTTTCACCCAGTTCTCTTAAAGACAACATCTTATATAATCATAGTGCAGTATCACAACCTGGAACTTGCCATTGATAAAAATCTATCAGTCTTATTCAGATTTCACTAGATTTATGTGTACTCACGCACTATCTAGTTCTGTTCATTATTACCTTGTGTATAGATTTAGGTGACACTACCAGGCCAAAATAGAAAGCAGTTTTTTAAAATTAATCTATTTATTTGAAAGTTAGAGTTACACACAGAGAGAATGAGAGGCAGAGAGAGAGAGAGGTCTTCCATCTGCTGATTCACTCCCCAAGTGGCTGCAATGGCCAGAGCTGTGCCAATCTGAAGCCAGGAGCCTGGAGCTTCTTCCAGATCTCCCAAGTGGGTGCAGGGGTCCAAGGACTTGAGCCATCTTCTACTGCTTTCCCAGGCCATATCAGAGCTAGATTGGAAATGGAGCAGCTGGGACTCAAACCAGCACCCATGCGGGATGCTGGTACTGCAGACAGCAACTTTACCCGCTGTCTCACAGCTCTGGCCCCAGAAAGCTGCTTTAACCCAATGGTTCCTTTGTTACTCTTTTATAGCCAAATCTACTTCATTCCTTCCCTCAACTTCTACTGATCAGTTCCCTATCTCTGTAAATTTTCAATTCAAGAATATCATATAAATGAAGCCAAATAGTTTGCAATTTGATATTGACATTTTGTTCAGCACAGTTCCCTTGATATTCATTTAAGTAGTTGTGTTGATCAATAGTTTACTTCTTTTCATTGAGAAGTATTATTTTGTGATTTGGGAAGGGCCAAATAGGGTACTAAGTAGCATAGTTTGTTGTACTTACTAGCTTCTGAAGGACATTTGGGTTGTTTACATTTTTTGACTATTATAGGAATGAAGCTGCCATGAGTATCCATGTGTTGATTTTTTTGTGGGTATGAATATAATTTTCTTTTAAAAAACTTATTTATTTGAAAGGAAGAGAGAAGAGCAAGAATTAGAATGAGAGTGAGAGAGAGAGAGAGATTCTTCTATCCAGTGATTCACTCCCCAAATGCCTGCAACAACCAAATCTGGGTCAGGCTGAATCCAGGAACTAGGAACTCCATCCTGGTCTTACAGTGGGCCATCTTCTGCTGCCTTCTCAGGTACATTAGCAGGAAGCTGGATCAGAAGCAGAGCAACTGGGTCTCAGACCTGTGTTCTTATATGGGATGCTGACATTGCAAGAGGCAGCTTATCCTACTGTGCCACCAAACTGGCCCTGAGTCTTAGATTTTATTTGCCCCCTATATTTTATTTTGCTAATCTATTAGCTTGAGTTATTCAGGAATTTTAATAAATGAATAAGGAAAATATAGAAAAGAACAGCAAGTATTCTATCTTTTTTGGTGGTGTTGCTCTTGGTCAAAATGGGACTTGGAATAATTTTGACATTTATATTAATAGAATGTAAGTCATACAGCTTGATACATAGGAGCTTGTATATTGTGTATATATATATATGTATAGATACACATATATATTTATGTCAGCTGCCTTTTAACAGAAAAGATGCCTATATACAAATAAAACACATTTGCTTTTAAACCATTTCCCAAGCAAAATACTCTTCCTATTGTGACATATTCTAGAATTAAATGTCTTATTACAAATGCACAATTATTTTCAAAATTTCCTTCATGTATCCTCCTTCCTCATTTTAGAATGCAAAGGAATGTAAAATGAATAGAATCCCAGGAATGTGCCCAGACCATATCAATTCTTAGATAGAATCACAAATGAGAAATTCTTTGCATAGATGATACTTGGTAAATTTATAGCAACTAAACAATTGTTTAATAATATTAACAAATCCATTTGCAATGCTGAGGATATACCAATCACTGTCCTAATTTTCACATATGCCTATTCTACTTACTCATGTTAATTAATCTCCACTAAAAGCCCTAGGGTATATGTACTATCAATATACTCATCATATCCTGGGAACATTGAAACACAGTTAGAGTGATTAAGTAGTTTTTCCAAGGCCTCACAGCTAGTAATTGGTGGAACTCAGTTCCAAGCCTCATTACTTAACTACTATACTCTTTGGAAGATTAAGATCAGTAAATCCAAATAAGCCAACACACCAAAATAAAATACTTTAACTAAATTATTTTTCTTGATCCCTCACTTGTCAGAATAAAAGAAAACTCATAACTTTCCCTAAAATAAATTAGCTTGTGAGACAAATGGTGTGTAGTAGAGTTTCCCAGCCAAAGCTTGAGTCTTGTTCATCTTAGAATTGGACACATTGGGTTTGAGAAACTATCAAGAATGAGCTTATTCCAAGGGAAGAGAAAACTAATAGCCAAGCTTGGATTTAGAAGCTAGGACTAATTTTGAATGCAACATGCTGCCTGCTATTGAGATTTGCTTTCCAGCTTGATGCTCATGAATTCATTTCTAGGAGATTGAAGGCTAAAAGTAAAAATGGGAGAAACATTTTTGCTGAAAACTAATACATCAAGAGCAGTGTGTAGCATTGCATTGTTGATAAGTTCAAAAGCATGGAATAAAAAATGAATGGGTACATAAGTTGGGTACAGAAAATAAGGAACTTAGAAACATTTGAGGCAGTGTCATGTTAGTAACACTTAGATTCAGTCAAACTGTGCCCCAGCACCATGAGAATCCTTAATACTTCTCATGGTAGCATCTGGAAAAATTCAACATCTGAGTCTGACTCTTCTAGGACTAATGGTTTCAACAATGTAATGAGAGTGCTTTGCATCCTTAGGTTACAGTGGTCTTGGATTAGAAATCAGAACCATGGACAGCAGACTCTGGACTGAGGCACCACCTTTATGCGCCTTCACAATGAGTGGCAGCTTCAACAACAGACACCCAGAGTGTGTGAAGTGGGAGGGCAAATGGGGAGTATGGCGTGGAAACAGAAAACATTCTGAGTGTAGAAGAGGGAAGCTTTTAGAGAATAGAGGTCCCATAAAAGAGAGTTAGGGCTACAGGAAGGGAGATACTGTTTGTTATTGCTAATGTGACATCATTGTTATTATTTATGTGGCTCTGGCATATTAACAGTAGCGAGAGAATATTTAGGTTACAAGTAAGGTACCCTTGCCAGAGAATATGTTAAGAGATTTTGTCTTGTATGTTTAATTTAGTCTTAACTAAAAGCTGAAAGAAAGATTTAGAGCTCAATGATATAATAAATGCAAATTTGTTTGGATTCAGGAAGAGCACTGTATTTCTCTTATTTTATCTAACATATGAGAAGGGTGAAGAGTTCATGGAATCAGCATTTACTAGTAATTTAGAGAATTCTTTAGAAGATGGTTAAATAATGGAAATATTCTGGTTATTGATTGCTACATAACAAATAATTAAATTTTAGTGGTATAAAGCAATAACCTTTTACCATATTAAGGATTCTGTGGGTCAGGAATTCATACAGGGCATAGGCAGGGTGGTTTGTGTATCGGTTAGGATTTCACCAGAGTGATAAGACCAGTAGGAAATATGTACTTATATATGTATGTATATATATGTATATATGTATGTGTGTGTATGTATGTATAGATGTATACGCAATAAATTGACTTCCATGATAGTAGAAGCTGGGTAGGCCAGTCTGAGATCTGTGTGGCAGGGCATCAGGGATGGCAAGGTAGAGGCTTTTGGTCAGGAGACCATAACAGTCCACAGATGGAATTTCTGCTTCCTCTGCGAAATCTCAGCTCTGTCTTTAAAGCCTTTCCACTGATTGGATCAGGCTAACTCAGTTTATCCAGGATAATCTTTATGTAAAGTAAACTGGTTGTAGATGTTTATACTAGGTACAAAATTGCCTTGATAGCAACATCTAGATCAGTGTTTGATTTAATAACTGTGTATTAGAGCTTAGTCAAATTTCACACACAAAACTGACTGTTACAGCCTGTCTCTGACCCACTATGTTTAGAGGTTCACCTGGGGAAAACTGAAATTGTTGGAGTGACTGAACTGCTGGGAAACATCCCCTCAGGGGTCTCTGGCTTAAGGACCAGAGTCATCTCCAGCTGCTGTCTGGAGCTGCTTTAGTGCTTCTCCATGCAACATCACCTTCTTGCAGTGTGACTGCTGGATTCTGACAGGGAGCAAGCTGAGGAGAAGAGGGCTAAGAGAGCTGGGAAGAGCTGTGTGACTTCCTCTGAACAGCCTCAAAACCATGAGCATAACTTCACATATTTTCATTATGAGTTTGTGACCAAGCCTGGCCCATATCCAAGAGGAGGCGATTTAGACTCTGCCTTTAGTGAAAGAGTGTCAGGGTCACACTGCATGGAAGTATGTAGGATGGAAGGTATTGTTGTGTCCATCTGTGGATAAAACAATCTGCTAGAGGAAGTGAAAATGAACAGTGTCTTTTGCCAATTAGAATAAAAGAATTATTATCAAATTCACTAACTATCCACCAGCTCTCTCCAGACACTAGAAATTAGCATAAAGACATTAAAATGGCAGAATTAAATAGCTCAATAAATTGATCTTCCTAAATATAATGTTCTTTATTTTTATTTAAGGACCAATCAAGTTAGAGACTTATTTTTTCATTTTTATTTTGTTTATTTTTAATTAATTTTTTTATTTGACAGCTAGAGTTGTAGACAGAGAGAGAGAGAGAGAGAGACAGAGACAGAGACAGAGACAGAGAGAAAGGTCTTCCTTCCGTTGGTTCACTCGCCAAATGGCCTCTACAGCCGGCGCTGTGCCGATCCGAAGCCAGGATTCAGGTGCTTCTTCCTGTTCTCCCATGTGGGTGCAGAGGCCCAAGCATTTGGGCCATCTTCCACTGCCCTCCTGGGCCACAGCAGAGAGCTGGAAGAGGAGCAACCTGGACTAGAACTGGCGCCCATATGGGATGCCAGAGCCACAGGTGGAGGATTAACCAAGTAAGCCACGGTGCCAGCCCCTACTTTTAATTAATTTTTAACAGATTCAATATGATTTGTAGATAGAAATCTAAGAACATAATGATATTCCTTTCCTCTCTCCCTTCCTATATCCCTTCCTCCTACCCATGTGCCTTCCTTCTTTCTTTTTTGTTTTTGTTTTTTAGTTTTTTGAGAGAAAACATTTTAAATTTACATCACAGTAAAAAGGCTTAATGTTTCACCTAATAAGAAGTTTAACAAGTAAAAAGCAAAAGATCCTAGTTAAGAGTGAATGTAAACAATGGCTATAAACAATAATTGAATGTATAAATGACCATTTCACCCATGTAAAGATTTTGTTTGTCAATTAGACATTGATAATTTCTTTCAGTTAAATAGAACCAAGGATTATGCAACATCTAAATATCTCCAATGTGGTTAAAATATAATAATTAAGTTCATTGAGACTTTAAGCTGTTTCCTCTCAACAGTTTATATACAGTAATAATTTTATACAGATTGCAATGCAGATAATTATACACTGCATTTTTTTACTATATTGGTTACCACAGTTTAGGGAATACATATGGTATTTGTCTTTTTGAGATTGGATTATTTCAGTAAGTATAATGGTTTCTAGTTGTATCATTTTTTGGCAAAAGACAGGATTTTATTCTTTTTTTATGGCTGAGTAATATTCCATAGTGCATATGTACCACATTTTCTTTATCCAGTCATTGATTGATGGACATCTGAGTTGATTCCATATCTTAGTTATTTTGAATATCATAATGTGATAATTTAGGGTTGATCTGGGACTAACCCACTTAACTGCATTGACCTTTTGGTGGTAGGGCAGATATTGGAAACTCTACTAATGATCCACTGCTATGAAACATATTAAAAGTAACTAAGTTGCACATATTTATTATATTACAGCTTCTGTGACTCATGAGTCTAGGTGTAGTTTTGATGGGTCTTCTATTTCAAGGTCTCTTGCAAGATTGCAACCAAGTGTCAGTCAGAGTTGGGCTCTTCCAGGTTAACATGATGGATGGCAGGATTCAATTCTTTGTGGGCTGCTGGACTGAGAATTCCTGTGTATGGCTGTTTGTCAGAGGCCACCCTTAATTTCTTGCCACATGGGTCTTGCCATTTTGAAGCTCCGTTCATTAAAGCTAGCAAGAAAGACAGAGTTCATAAAGAGTCTACTTGCAAGATGTGAATATCAGGAGATGGAGATAATTTGTGTCAATTTTAGTAGCATCCATTGAGGAAACATTAGGCATAATTGGTGGAGCTTGGGAGAAACCCTCTCTTTGAGAACACAGGCTCTGTGTTAGGAGGCATTTGGTGTAAAGGTATGAATAGGAGCCCAACCAAAGATGATAAGCAACTCCTGATAGATGAAATATAATAGTGGGGGAAATAATTAATTTGGAGTACCAGGTGGCCAGAAAAATAGGCAGTTTCATGGACAAGGAGTTGGTTTCAAGGAAATGTTTAAGGAATATCTGACAGGGCCAAGCATCGAGTCTTGTTTCTAGGTCATTGACAACAGAAGCCAGGGAAACTCCATTACTGTAGGAACTATGGATCTCGTTGGTTTACTGATTAGGAGACTGAAGCAAAGGTCTACTTACCAGGATTGCAGATTAAAGAAGTTTTTAGAATATCAGAGTTCCCACAATTGCTAAGAATTCTATGAGGCCAGAGAGACCATGTCTTTGGATATATCATTAAATATATATACATATATATATATATGTATATATATTTGGCTGTCCATGAGTATATTTTTATTTTTTTAAACTTTTATTTAATGAATATAAATTTCCAAAGTACAGTTTATGGATTACAATGGCTTCCCCCCCATAATGTCCCTCCCACCTGCAACCCTCCCCTTTCCCACTCCCTCTCCCCTTCCATACACATCAAGATTCATTTTCATTTCTCTTTATATACAGAAGATCAGTTTAGCATATATTAAGTAAAGATTTCAACTGCTTGTACCCACACAGAAACATAAAGTGAAAAATACTGTTTTAGTACTAGTTATAGCATTAAATCTCAATGTACAGCACACTAAGGACAAAGATCCTACATGAGGAGTAAGTGCACAGTGACTCCTGTTGTTGACTTAGCAAATTGACACTCTTGTTTATGGCATCAGTAATCAACCTAGACTCTTGTCATGAGCTGCCAAGGCTATGGAAGCCCCCTGAGTTCGCCAACTCTGATCATATTTAGACAAGGCCATGGTCAAAGTGGAAGTTCTCTCTTCCCTTCAGAGAAAGGTACCTCCTTCTTTGATGACCTGTTCTTTTCACTGGGATCTCACTCACAGAGATCTTTCATTTAGGTTTTTTTTTCCCCAGAGTGTCTTGGTTTTCCATGCCTGAAATACTCTCATGGGCTTTTCAGCCGGATCCGCATGCCTTAAGGGCTGATTCTGAGACCAGAGTGCTGTTTAGGACATCTGCCATTCTATGGGTCTGCTGTGTATCTTGCTTCCCATGTTGGATCCTTCTCTCCCTTTTTTATTCTATCAGCTAGTATTTGCAGACACTAGTCTTGTTTATGTGATCCCTTTGGTTCTTAGTCCTATCATTATGATCAATTGTGAACAGAAATTGATCACTGGGAGTAGTGAGATGGCATTGGTACATGCCACCTCGATGGGATTGAATTGGAATCCCCTGGTATGTTTCTAACTCTACTGTTTGAGGTAAGTCAGCTTGAGCATGTCCCGAATTGCACATCTCTTCCCTCTCTTATTCCCACTCTTATATTTAACAGCGATCACTTTTCAGTTAAGTTTCAGCACTTAAGAAGAATTGTGTATTGATTACAGTATTCAACCAACAGTATTAAGTGGAACAAACAAAAGAAATACTAAGAGGGATAACATATCAAGTTGCTCATCAACAGTCAGGGCAAGGGCTGATCAAGTCACCGTTTCTCATAGTGTTCATTTCACTTTAACAGGTTTCCTTTTTGGTGCTCAGTTAGTTGTCACCTATCAAGGAGAACAAGTGGTATTTGTCCCTTTGGGATTGGCTTATTTCATTCAGCATAATGTTTTCCAAATTCCTAACAGGGATCACTTTTCAGTTAAAATTTAAACACCTAAGAATAATTGTGTGTTAATTACAGAGTTCAACCAATGGTACTAGAACAAAAAAAAAATACTAAAATGGATAAAGTATTACATTGTACATCAACCGTCAGGACAAGAGCTGATCAAGTCACTGTTTCTCATAGTGTCCATTTCATTTCAACAAGTTTCCCCTTTGGTGCTCAGTTAGTTGTCGCCGATCAGGGAGAACATATGATATTTGTCCCTTTGGTACTGGCTTAATTCACTTGATTGTAGGAGGTAACGGTATGGGTGATCTTGTTCCTCTGTGGCAAGGAAAGCACCCTTTACTCACTTCTTACTCACCAGGTTAGGCCACCAAACAATGAATGCCTAAGGAATTGTGCAGCACCTGTGTTTGAGGAAGCATCAGATGTGAGAGCTGCTCACTGCTGCACTTGGTAGCTACAAGTGAAGGTATGAGGTGGCTCAAAGGTGGATACCAAATTCTTCTTTTTTACCAAAATATCTTCTTTTTTGATTAATTTGTATTAATATAAAGAGAACAGATTTCATATAGTACATGGATATAATTTTAATAATATAATGATATTTTGCTCCCTCCATCCCTCTTACTTCATTTTTTCTTTTTTAATTTTTGTGATAACATATATTTTTTAAAGATTTATTTATTTTATTTGAAAGTCAAAGTTACACACACAGAGAGAAGGAGAGGCAGAGAGAGAGAGAGAGAGAGAGAAAGAAAGAGAGAGTGCTCTTCCATCTGCTGGTTCACTCCCCAATTGGCCACAACGGCCAGAGCTGTGCCGATCCAAAGCCAGGAGCCTGGAGTTTCTTCCACGTCTCCCATGTGGTTGCAGGGGCCCAATGACTTGGACATCTTCTACTGCTTTCCTTGGCCATAGCAGAGAGCTGGATTGGAAGTGGAGCAGCTGGGACTCGAATTGGTGCCCATATCGGATGTCAGCACTGCTGGTATAGCTTTACCTGCTATACCACAGTGCAGGCCCTGATAACATACTTTTAATTTAAATAATAATCACAAATAACAGTCTTAATGCTCCACTAAATAGTTTCTATAAGTAAAAAAAGTAAAAAACCACTGTTCAGCAGGAATATAGACAAGGGCCATAAGCAATAATCAAACCCAAATATGTCAATCTCACGCATACACATGAACTTTTTTTGTACTCTATATTTAGTTACCACATCAGGGAAAACCTGTGATATTTGTCTTTTTAGAGTCTGGCTTATTTCACTAAGCATAATGGTCTTCAATTGCATCCATTTTGTTGCATTTGTTTCATTCTATTTTTATGACAGTAATATTCCAACATGTATATATTTTCTTTGTCTATTTTTCTTTAGTCATTTTCTTTATCAAGGTATCAGCTGCTAGACATTTGGATTGATTACATATCTTAGCTTTTGTGAATTTAGCTGCTACAGACATGGGTACAGGTTATTCCTTCATATGCTGATTTCATTTCTTTTGGGTATATTCCCAGGAGTGTGATAGCTGAGTGATATTGTATATATATTTAGATTTCTGGGGAATCTCCACACAGTCTTTCATAATTGTTGTAGCATTTTACATTCCTACCAAAGGTGTATTAAGCTACCTTTTTCTCCACATCCTTGCCAACGTTTGTTATTTTTTGACTTTTGAATGATAGCACTTCTAACTGGGGTGAGGTGAAACCTCATTGTCTTTTTTATTTTATTTGCATTTCCCTGAAGGCTAGTGATCCTGGGCATTTTTTGCATGGGTCTGTTGCAATTTGTATTTCATCCTTTGAAAAATGCTGCTCATATCCTTTGCCCATTTTTAAACTGGGTTATTTGTGTTGTTGAGTTTCTGGAGCTTCTTATATATATTCTAGATATTAATCACTTATCAGATGCATAATTTACAAATATTTTCTCCCTTTCTGTTGGTTGCCTCTTTATTATCTTGAATGTTTCCTTGGCTGCACAGAAGCTTGTTAGCTTGATGTAATACCATTTGTCTATTTTTATATTTTATTGCCTGTGCTTCTGAGGTCTTATCCAAGAAGTGTTTGCCTATGCCAGTGTCTTGCAGCATTTCCTCTACGTTTTCCTCTAGTAATTTGAAAACTTTAGGTATTGGGTCTAGATCCTTTATCTATTGTGAGTTGATTTTTTGTAGGGTGTAAGGTAGGGGTATTATTTCGTACTTCTGTGTGCAGACCTCCAGTTTACCCAACATCATTTGTTGAAGAGATTGTCCTTTTTCCAGGGAATGGCTTTAGCTCATTTGTCAAAGAGTGCTTGGTGTTGCAGATACACACATCTCTGTCTTCTTAACTGGTTTTTCTTCTGCTATTTTCATTGGAATTAGCTTTTGTGGACACTATTTATACCACTTAAATGCACTGATATGCTATTTGTAGTTAACCTGGTTATTATTTTTAAAGATAAAGATCTTTCAATATAATCTCTTTCATGACCTCCAAGACTTGAAAAACACCTACTAAAATTTGTCAAAATATTTTCTGTTTTTTTGGAAAGTATATACTTGTCTGTGTTGTCCCACTTTGCCATAGAACTCAAAAATAAAAGATCTTGAAGGTTTTCTAGGTACTCATAAACAGTGACATATTTTGCACAGGGACAGAGTTACCTATTGCAGAGTCCAAGGAAAGCCCTCCAGCAGCTTCTGTCCAAAGCATTCTGCATACTAGAAAAGGCATGGAATTGAAAAGTAACTCCCAGAGGATGTCAGCTGGAAAAAAATCAACCAAGTAACATTTTTCATTTCTGCTTTCTTTTAAAAGTAAGGTGTGTTTTATGGAAAGAAAAATTTTATGGAAATAGAAATTTTGTGATAGTGTGCAAGTAAAATTTCTGTAATAGTTATTTGTTATAGTAAATAATATGTATTTATTAGACTTATTTGTAATTATTAGTTGCCTATTAATTTAGTGGTAATAGCTTATAAGGCATCTATATCTAGTTCTCAAAGACGTGAGATCAACTAGAGAACTCAGATGACTCAACTCATATAGAGTAGGAAGGAAAGTGATTAGACAAAGCATCAATGTGAAAGACAAGCAAAGGGAGAGAAAATAATAAAGGAGATCAAGTAAATGTATCAGAAAAGTAGGAAGAGATCAGAACATAAAAATGTAATCAAACCAGTGGGGAAAATATTTTAAAGAGGAAGAGACTAGCAGTGCTAATGTTAGAGAGATGATTTCTGAGATAACAACTATATAATTACATTTGGACATTAGAACCTACATGTAGAAGGAAAGAAATTGGATTGTAGTGATCTGAGAAATGAATATATCTTACTCTTGCATTATTTAAACAAGAAGTAAAAGGGAAAAATTTTAGGGCTAAAAGAGATGGAAGGGTCAAAGGATTTTTTTTAAATCATAGAGGCTGTTTAACTGCACATGGGCTGGAGAGGCAGGGCTATCGTGTGGAGGAGGAACAGGAGCTGGGCTGGTCTCAGAGAAAGGTCAGAAGAGGGTTCATGTAAATTGAGAAAATGTGAAAATGTGGTCAGATTTTAAAGAATAGCAGTTCTCAGTAATTGTAGAATTATTTGCTTTCTGTGTAAATGCTTTTCTAAAATACTTGATTTTATTATAGTGTGTGTTGTTCTTATAATCAGAAAAAGCAATAAAGTTTAGCATATAGGCATCAGAAGCAAAGTAAAGATGGGTGGCAGGCCTATTAATGGCTGTTCTGTACAGTGATCTGCCCTCAAGTAGACCCAACAGGCCAGTCCACTGCAGTGGCTTGCAATGTGATAAGTCTGAGCTTCAGCAGAAGTCAGCTTGTGAAGAGCCCTGGCAGCTCTGCCAGCCAAGAGTTGGATCACTGGAAATGAAACTGCCCTGGAGTTGAAGGATGACCAGGTCAGAGCCACAGATCTTATTGGCTCTAAGCTGAAAAGCCCTTCACTCAGCCCAGCTTCCAAAGTGACCATCACAGCTGAGGGGACGGCCAAGTAGGGCCACAACATTGCAGGCAGAACTGTAAATTTCCTGTTAGAGATGCCACCTGCCTTTACCTGGCCAGCTCTCCTTCCAGGCCAGCTAGGTAATGGAAGTCAACAGGGTACCCTCCCCAAGGAGGTTCACACCTCCCTTAGGATGTATCCTATGTGAAGAGATAGATAGGTCTGGGCCTCTTAACTTACAAGGCCTAAAGCCCACCAGATTATTATCAAGCCCCTTCTGTCAGTTTCTATTTGCCTCTCAATCAGAAAACTTAATTGTAGCTTAGATAGCACCTTTCTTAGGTTCTCTAATAACAACTCTGTCTTCTGTATCTAGCCCACTTGAGCCTTATTTCTTTGTAACCATAGCCTCTACTCTACCACCAATGGCTCTACTCCCAACCTGTGTGTACTGATGGTCCTCTCCCCACTTAATGTTGTAAAAGGGCCTGTTCCTGAACACGTGCTCTCTTGGCTCTTCTCTCCTGTGCTCTCTTTGCTCTTTTCTCTTGGTTCCTCTCTCTAGCCTCCTCCTCTGGTCTCTTAGCTCTCCTCTCCTGCTCTCTGCTCTCCTCTCCTCCTCTCATCTCTCTTCTCTCTCTTCTCTCCTTGCTAGCTCTCTCCTCTCTGTTTCTCTCTTATATTCTTTCTCTCCCTTCTCTTTGCCACCCTTCACTCCGGTCTGTGGGGTGTTCCCCAATAAACCCTTTCCCTTAAAAAAATAAAGTTTAGCATAAAGATGTGCTGAAAGAGTGCACTGATTTGTCTGTAATGATTTAAAAAAATCAGTGTGAGAAAAGTCCTCAGTACATGAAATTAGATCCTTGGACATTATTCTCCTTTTGTTATTTAAAGGAAAAACACGTATTTGAAAACCAAGAATGTATTCTATTTGTGTGGGGCATCATTCTGATTTTTTCTAAGTTCATAAATTTCATAAAGGAGCATTCCTTGGAAGGGAAAGTAGTTTCCTAAATATCTACATTATATAGATAGTAGAAAACACTACCCTGAGGAGACAGTATTGAAGTATGTAATCATCGAAGTCATCTATTATTTTCTTTTTCTGAATAATATTCATGCTATTATTTATATAACAATTTGCTTGATTCAGTGCTATGTTTAATAATTCCAGAAATAACCAATTGATTCTGGCAAAAATTTGACGAAGGAAAGGTTTTGGCAGGAATAAATGTTAAACTACATGAATTAGTGCCTTGTATAGCTCAACAATTTTTTCCTTTCTTAGCTCGGTCGTCCCTTTTGGTCTAGCTCAGAAGCCACAAAATGAAAAATGATGAATGGCGAACTATCCATTATAACTGAGTGATGATAAATGCAAGCTGCTTACAGTCACAGAACATTATGAAATCATGCAAGGTTCCAAGAGCTCCTTTTCTTTTCTCTTTCCTGCACTGAGCTGAATTGGGGTATAATCCCCAGAGTCTCACTGAGGACGTGCTAGGAGCACTGTAACATGTCAGTGGCCATCACGCACAGTGTGGTCAGAGCCAGGCTTAGCTGTTATGAGATGGACGATATGATTCTTCTGCGTTTCCTGTGTCCCGGATGGCAGGTAGGTTTCACTCTGGCTGCAACTCTGATCACATAGTCTGGGCTGCTAGGGGCCACTGTCTGTAACAAGTGCACTAAGGACAAAAGAATGTTGTGATTGTGGTGATGTCTGCCTTAAGCAGATGAGGTAAAGGTCACCTGTAAAATGAAAGGAAAAAATTAAAGAAGCTCTGCCCTTGAGGATAGCACACCATGGAGATCCTGCTCCTTGGATCAGTGCAAGCATATAGCCTACATTGCTGACAGCTCTGAGATCAGATAGGGAGGGCAAGAAGAGCTTAGTAGATGGGAGAGTATGTGGTGGAAAATTTACTGGATCTCTGCTCAAGTCATTGTGCAGCTGCTTCCCAGCTGTGTGACCTTGGATAATTCATTTAATCTTTCATCAGCTGTTAAAGAATGAAGGCAATAATAATTTTCTTTGCTTTTGTATAAAATAGTGATTAAAAAGATTAACATTGTTTTTATGTATATAGTCAAAGCATGACTTTGTAAACTCTCAAGCACCATAACAGTTTTAAATTATATTAATAATGGTGTAATGCTGATATTTACTTTTATTTTTTTAAAGACTTATTTTTTATTTATTTGAAAGACATAGTTACAGAGAGAGGTAGAGACAGAGAAAGAGAGGTCTTCCATCCACTGGTTCACTCCCCAGATTGCCACAACAACTGAAGCTGAGCTGATCCGAAGTCAGGAGCCAGGAGCTTCTTCCGGGTCTCCCGTGTGGGTGCAGGGCCCCAAGAACTTGTGCTATCTTCTACTGCTTTCCCAGGCCATAGCAGAGAGCTGGATCAGAAAAGGAGCAGCCAGGACTAGAATCGGTGCTCATATGGGATGCCAGCGTTTTGGGCCAGGGCTTTAACCCACTGCGCCACAGCACCGGCCCCCTGATATTTTCACAAATAGTTCTTATGGAGGCAACATAGCAAGTGCTGGGAGAGTATAAGCTAGAGAGATAGAGAGAGAGGGAGAGAGGGAGAGAAAGGGAGACAGAGAATTTCTTCCTGTAGACATTGAGGAAGGCTTTACAGAGAAGGCACTGTTTCAGTTGGGCCTCAAAGGTTAGCTTGGATTTGGTATTTGGAGATAAACAGATTTTTCTAGGGACAGAAAACTTTGTGGACCATGATTTAAAGTGGAAGAATGTAAGACATTAAAATAATAAATAAACCTGGAAGTTTACATGGCATGTTATGGTTTACAAGTATTTTTGCTGACTGGAAACAATAATAAATGAGACTTGGTTGTAGTATAAGATTTGCCACTGGGGCTGGAGATAGACAAGGTGGGATTTCAAAGTTAGGATCAGATTTTGGAGGAATTTGAATGCTTTCCTAAGGAATTTATGTAGAAATGGACTTTCCATGTAGATAAAAAATGGAATGAACATGAATTTCAGTTCTCAGTAATCTTGGTGGTACATATACTTGCACTTTGTATATTCATAGGTTTTGTGTTTCTTGGATTGATTTCTCTTTCCTAAGGCACTTTTTTTTACAACTCTGCAGACTGGAAAGCTTTAATGGTGCCTTTTGTAGTTAACCTTTCTCCTCTGACCCTTGATACCTTTACTGGGTGCTTGAACCTCTTTGTTGATACTTGGGCTCTAGTTTCTTCACACCATATTTGTGTGATAAAGGGCTGCCAATTTCAAATTCAAAGAACTAAAGCACTGCTAACAAATATAACTGTAGGTTCATGTAACAAAGAATGCAGACACACATGTAACAAATTTTACCATGTGTTTGGCCTTGTGCTGCTCATTTAATCAACGATTCCATGATATTAGGAATTAGTAAGATTTTTCCATTTTTTGTGTCTTCATCTATTTTTACTTATGTTTTGTAATTTTCAATATAGATATCTTTTATATCCTTGGTAAATTTATCCCAAGGTATTTAAATTTTGTTGTAGCTGTTGTGATTGGGACTGATCTTTCTCAGCCATGGCATCATTTGTGTATAAAAATGCTATTGATTTTTGTGTGTTGATTTTTATATCCTGCTACTTTGCCAAACTGTCTTACGTAATTTCTTAGTGGAGTCTTTTTGTTCTCCTTCTGTGGGATCATATCATCTACAAACAGGGATAATTTGACTTCCTCCTTTCCTGTTTTATCCCTTTGGTTTCTTTCTTTCTTTCTTTCTTTCTTTCTTTCTTTCTTTCTTTCTTTCTTTCTTTTTTTTTGGCTAATGGGGTCAGGCTAAAACTTTCAGAATTATATTAAGTAGTAATGGTGAGACATGTTCGTGGATTGGAAGAATTAATATAATCAAAATGTCCATACTACCCAAAGCACTTTACAGATTCACTGCAATCCCAATCAAAATACCAAATATGTTCTCAGATCTGGACCAAGGATGGAAACATCATACCTGAAACCATCAAATTATTAGAGGAAAAATAGGGGAAACACTGCACAACGTTGGCATAGGCAAGGAGTTCTTGGATATGACCCCAGGAGCAGAGGCAATAAAAGCAAAAATAGACAAATGGGATTACATCAAGCTAAGAAGCTTCTGCACAGCAAAGGAAATACTCAACGAATTGAAGAGGCAAATAACAGAATTTGAGAAATTTTTGCAAGCTATACATCTGTTAAAATATTATTATCCAGACTATATATGGAACTCAAGGAACTCAACAACAACAAAACAATCCAGTTAAGAAATGGGATAAGGATATGGACAGGAATTTTTTTAAAGGGTGAAACACAAATGGCCTACAGACACATGAAAAGATGCTCAGGATCTCTAGCTATCAGGGAAATGAAAAACACGACAACCTACAATGAGGTTTTGCCATACTACATACAGTTAAGATGGCTATCATCCAACAATTAAAAAAAATTCTGGTGAGGACGTAGAGATAAAGTTACCAAAATTCATTGTTGGTGGGAATATAAACTAGTGCAATTATTATGAAAGAGTATGGGGATTCCTCAGCAATCTAAAAATAGATTATTATATGACCCAGCCATTCTATTCCTGGGAATTTACCCAAAGGAAATGAAATCAGCATGTGAAAGAGTTATCAGTACTCCCTCCAGTGTTTATAGAAGCTCAACTCACATATGTGGAATCAACCCAGATGTCCATCAACTGATGACTGGATAAATAAACTATGGTGTATATACATGATAGAATAGTACTCAGCTGTAAAAAAGAATGAAATCCTGTCTTTTTCAACAAAACAGATGCTTAGTGAAATAAGCAAGTTCCCAAAAGAAAAATATTGTATGTTTTTACTGATTTGTGGTACTAATAAACATAGCATAAAAGTTATAATGTATATGAATGAAATTGACATTTTGAAATTTGATTATTATTTATAGCTCTTGTGAATATTCCTGAGGAACAGTGGCTTTTCTACTTACTATTTGTTGAATTATTTATTTAGTGGAGGGTTTAGCTTGTCATTATAAAGTAAATTTAAAATATATCATTGTAAAAATTAAAAAAATAAGGAAGAGGGAGGGAGGGTGGTAGTATAGGATTGAGGGAGGGTAGGGTAGGAAGTATCATTGTACTCTTAAAACTGTATGTGGTAAATACATGGTGTTTGTTCCTTTCATATAAATTAAAAGATTATTAAAAGGATTCCAAAATAAAAATTTAAATAAAATCTAAAATAGTAATTGTTAAGTATTTTTTTCTTATGTACAGTTTGTAAGGGACAAGTAAGTTTTGGTCCTTTTGGATGCAATATTTTCTTGAGTTTCATGATTAATTTTCCTGGACAGGTCATATGACTTCTCTACATATTTGTGCAGGAGCAGACCTCACTGTGGGACCACTGCAAGTCCATATGGTGTCTTTGTGTGAATTAGGAACAGGAGCCTCTTTTTTAAGACATGTAACTTGTATCTGACAGAATATTGACTTAGCAGAGCAAAAAGACATCCTAGTCATCTGCTAGGACATTATAGTAATAACTCAGCCAGCTATGCAAACAGTTGTTTACTGGGTTAAGCAATGCACAGCCTGTACTACCAACTGAATTCAGTGTTCCTTCAAATCATGATGACAGCACATAGAAGATGAAGCAGTCTTTCTGGGTTACTCTTTGTAAAGACATGAAGGTTAATAGGAATAGAGTCATGTTCTATTGATTGTAACAGGGCAAAGACAAATTAAAAGCCAGAATTTTAGTCTCAATATTAGAGACAGGCAGAAAATGGAAATTAAGTATGGTACCAACATGAGGAAATGAGGGATTGAGGATTCCAGTTAAGTAGACAAAAGGAATGCATGTGTGTAGAAAATTTTAATAGAGATTGTTGGTATTTGACACAACATTTTGCAGAATTATGCTGGCTTGCATAGGGATGTGTAAAGGAGCCAGAATTGAGCAGGTATGATTATGTCCTCAGTGGTAATAATAATAATAATAATAATAGCTGACATTTATACAGTGCTTCAATTTGTAAGACTTTTTAAATACATGGTATCTCATTTTGATATTCATAACTAACTTTTGAGGCAGGAGAACTATTCTTTTTTTAAGATTTATTTATGGGGCTGGTGCTGTGGTGCAGCAGCTTAAAGCCCTGGCCTGAAGTGCCGGCATCCCATATGGGCGCCGGTTCAAGTCCTGGCTGCTCCTCTTCCGATCCAACTCTCTGATATGGCCTGGGAAAGCAGTAGAAGATGGCCCAAGTCCTTGGGTCCCTGCACCCACATGGGAGACCCCGAAGAAGCTCCTGGCTCCTGACTTCGGATTGGCTCAGCTCCAGTTGTTGTGGCAATCTGGGGAGTGAACCATCGGATGGAAGACCTCTCTCTCTGTCTCTACCTCTCTCTGTAACTGTCTTTCAAATAAGTAAAATAAATCTAAAAAAGAGATTTACTTTATTTATTTGAAAGGCAAAGTTACAGAGACACGAAGTGAGAGGGAGAGAGAGAGAGAGAGAGAGAGGTCTTCCATCCTCTGGTTCATTCCCCAAATGGTTGCAATGGCTGGAGCTGGGCCTATCTGAAGCCAGGAGCTAGGAGCTTCTTCCTGGCCCCCAACACAGGTGCAGGGTCCCCAAGAACTTGTCAAATCAAATGAGCAATTCTGTCTTAATGTTATCGAACTATCAATTATTTGTATAGTTGGCCACACCCTCCTTCCTGATTTTTTTTTTAAACTTTGCTTTTTAGTATTACATTGTCCTAATTTTATTCCTATGCCATAAACCCCTGCTTCTCAATCTTAATTACTGACTATCCCTGTTCTTTCTAACCTCAAATTTTGGGCTACTCCAGGGTTTGATGACTGTTCCTCCCCTTCTTTCCACATATACTTTCTCCAATGATTCCATTTGAGTCACTTTTGAAATAATTTCTTCCAGATTTGTAGTTTAAAACATATGATAGATTCCCAAGAGGTAGTTCTCCCACCATAGCTCACATCTGGATATTCCACTGCTTCTGTGCCCCGTAACAGGCATCTCTCGCAACCTAGTATCCATGGAGACTGGACACAATTTCCTCCACAGTCCTGCCTCCAACATTCCAACCACTCTTCAAATATTGGTGAAGGAATGAGTGAAGGAATGAATGATTGAATCTAATATTTTTAAAGTACTCTATGTTGAGTATTGCACACATAATTCTCACAGCAAATAAATAACATAATATCATTATCTTCATCTCTCCATTTACAAAAGTATAAACTAAGGCTGAGAGGTTGAAAGTCCAAATGGCAGAGTTGTTATTTGACCTGATCAGTCAGAGGTTAACAAACTTTGTTTTGTAAAGGGTAGTGAGTGTTTTCAGGGTTGTGGTCCATATTGTTTCTTACCACAACTCACTCTTGCTCTTTTAGGATAAAAGTAGTCAAGGGTAATTCAGAAAAAACAGTATTGTGTTCCAATAGAACCTCATTTAGCAAAAAACAGGTGGCCCCCACATGATAGAAGGCCAGTCGCCTGGGATAAATGAGTGACTGAACAAATAAGTGCACCAATGAATGAATGGATGATCCTCCTTGGGTCCCCTCAGTTCTCTCATGAGTACTCATGAGACCATTAGAGAGTCACCACAGGCAAGGAGAACACCACAATCTTTGTGTTTTTTTAAAGATTTATTTTATTTATTTGAAAGGCAGAGTTACAGAGAGAGAGGAAGAGACAGAGAGAGTATGACGGAGAGAGAGGGGTCTTCCTTCTGCTAGTTCACTCTCAAATGGCTGCAACAGCCAGGGATAGGCCAGATGAAACCTTGGAGTCAGGAGATTCTGTCCAGCGTGGGTGTAGAGGTCCAAGCACTTGGGCCATCCTCCACTGCTTTCCCAGGTGCATTAACAGGATGCTGGGTCAGAAGCGGACCAGACAGGATGTGAAAAGCTGCCCATATGGGATGCCAGCATCGTAGGTAGTGGCTTAACCTACTATGCCAACATGCTGGTCCCACCACAGTCTTTCTTTAGGGTTGATAAGGAATCAGGGGTCTTCAAAAAGTTCATGGATAATATGTATTATGAAAAAACTATGTATGGATTTCAAATTTTATTTGTACCAAAGTAAATATCTTTAATTCCATTTTCCAAGATCATTTTGAGGTAGCCACATACAGGTAAACAAATCTTGCCAGTGTAGTGTTTTGTTTCCTAAAATGGAGTAGGCTGGGCCAGGCCGATGTCAGGAATCCCATCAGTTCTCCCATGCCAGTGGCTGGTACCCAAATACTTGCGCCCTCACCTCCTACCTTCCAGAGTGCACATTAGCAGGAACTGGAATTGGGAAATGGAGCTGGGACTGGAAACTGGGCACTCAGATATGAGATGATGGTGTCTCAGGTGGCATCTTACCTTCTGCCCCCAATGTCTGGCCCCCTGACCCACAGAGTTCTTAGCACTCTGAATATAAATTGCTCTTTTTCTGGTCTGTCTCCCTAACACTGTGACATTTTTGAGGGCAAACACTCTTCTGTTCATTAGTTTAACTCTTGCGTTTAATACAGTGCCTGCCTGGAGGAGTCCCTCAGTGAACACTTGTTAGATGGGTGGATGAATAAATGGATGGCGAGCATCTTCAGGGTTGACTACATTTCTATTGTGTTCCACAGACCTTTTTCCTGCCCTCCTCTTATCTCAGACCAGCTGAGGCTCATTGTCTGGTCCTATAGCTCAGCCCGGTGGGCACACATACTGTCTTCTAGCCGGAAATCAATAAGAATAACATTTGTCTCTCAAGAGCATAAACCACACAGTGAAGCAGCATTTCTGAGAAAATAAGACTGGGTGCTGACTGTAATACTAGAGGGGGAAAAAGTCAATGAATGTGAGAATAATGGGAAAAAAATTATCATTCCCCCTGCCCCCCTCCCTCACTGAAGCACACACACTTTTTAACTTCTTGGATGTTCAGTTTCCTAATCTGTAAAATCGGGAAAACAATATGTGTTCTGCAAGATTGAAGCAGTACTGAAGGGGTTAGAGTCTGATAGGTAAGCACAATGTTCTTATCTGGCATGCCTAATAACAAATGGTAGCCACAGTTGTTAAGTCTTATCATCACTCATGTCCAGGGCTGCTCATACAACAAAGAAGCTGTCTTGAGTCAGTTTAATTGCAACCCTGACATCATAGCTTCGACTTCAGGTGGGCACTGTTTGCCTGCCCTGTTGGAGTCCAATCTCTAGTAAGGTAATGGTACAAAGCTCTGAAGTTCCCAGAAGCACAATTTTGCATGCAGGCCTTGGTGACTTGAGAGCTGTGAGACATTGATTACTAAGTCAGGTAATATTTTTCTTTGACTAAAATAGCACTGGGATTCATCGTGCTGTTACTTCACATTCTTAATATTGAAGCTTACCTAGAGCATAATTGGTTGACAAAAGAGCTGAGCATTCAGAAAACAGTGTTGGAGCAAGGGCATTGCTCTTCCATGAAGCTGTGAGGTTGGGGAGGAAAGCAGTACAGGTGTTTTCCACTGCTGCCAATTCCCCTAACGTCCTAGGTGCCACGAACTGATTTTCCTTTGCCAGCACTCTAGTTTACAAGATGATTTTTGTATAAAACACCGCTGGTAACATTTATGAGAACAAATGCAAAATTAAACCACTAACCCAGTAGTCAAATAAAACTTCCTATAAATTGTTGAGCTTGTTCTTTTCTTAGAGCAAGTGAGTCCTTTGTCCATTCTTTTTTCCAAATAAATGCTTTTGCAACAAGTCTAAGCTTCATGGGTCCAAGCAATGGTCTGTGAACTCCCAGTGACAGCAAAGATTTCTCTCTGCTGACAGGACGTGGGTTAGGGTCCCCAGGCTTGGTTCTACTAACACAGGCCCTGAATCTATGGTAGTCCCTTGGGACATTGCTTGGAAAGCCAGAGCCCTGGATACACTGGACAGAAGGATCACAATGATTTGGACATATCAAGGCAGGTTTCAAGTACAACCATTCCATATGGTGATGTATGTGGAACAGATAAGATACCTTGTTTGGGGGCTGGCAGTGTGGCATAATGGATTAAGCCTCCACCTGTGATGCCGACATCCCCTGCAGGCACTGGTTCAAGTCCTGGCTACTCCACTTCCAAACTGGCTACCTGCTGATGTGCCTAAGAAAGCAGAAGATGGCCCAAGTACTTGGGTGCCTGTACACTCACATGGGAGACCCAAATAAAGCTCCTGGCTCCCAGCTTTACCTGGCCCAGCCCTAAGTGTTGTGGCTATTTAGGGAATAAACCAGTAGATGAAAGATCTTTCTGTCTCTTTCCTTCTCTCTCTGTATTGCTCCCTTTCAAACAATCAAACAAACCTTTTTTTAAAAAACATGCCCTGTTTGATACAAACAAGAGCCTCTGTTTCTTTCCACACAGCAAAAAAAACAAAAAACAAAAAACAAAAAACAAAAAACACATATGTCACTCAAAGCTCTATCATGATACTGTGGGGAACAGACAATGAGACCATAATAAATGTGTGGGATATATTTAATGCTACTATCCTATTTACCAACCATGAATTCACAAAATTCTGACACATGGTAAATCTTGGAATTTTTGACACTCTGGTCCTTTTTGAAGAGTTTTCATATTTGTTGTCATCGTCGTCATCATCATCATCATCCATCTAAGGAGCTACCTGTGAGCCACTATAGCAGGAACTATGGAGGATACTTAGAAAGAAGCAAGGGACATCATCCTTGCTGGGGATGACATGCCCCACACAGTGCTCATGGTGACTGGGGGTGACCAGGAGGCAGGTGGTGGTGAGCAAGGGAGCCACAGACCCACTGAACTCAGATAATCTAGGATTTTGGAACATACCTTTAGTAATCCTATTTACACAGGACAAGGATCTTTTTAAAGAACTGAATGGAGGAAATAGGGGTGCTTTGGTTCTGGTAAGTCAGGATTCTAAGTCTTTGACTATTCCTAAGTTTGGTGAATGAAACCAAAATGAAATATATATATTTATATTTATTCATAAAAGGTAGTGTATCATGTGTATGCCCATGAGTGACACCAGTAGAAAGTTATATTCTGGCACTTGCTAACTGGTATCTGAGTCTACACTTGGTGGTTAAGGAATAACCATGCCTGAATTTTGTCAACTATATCTTAGACTTCTTGAGAATAAGAACCATATCCCTTTCACCTCTGTGAAACAGAGACAGTGCCCAATATAGGGAAGCTCCTACCCCAATTTATTATCTGTGAATAAGACATTGTAACATCTACCAGGACTGTGTGTGAAGAGACAGCTGAGCCGCATTCACTGTTATCTTTCCTGAGATATGGTTACTTTTACATTATGATATGCAATTAAATATCAGCATAAACTGAGGGATCAAGGAATGCAGTGTTACTCAAGTCATTATTATGTCATTTCAGAGCACATTAGTGATAGCGCTGTTTTACTTGCATAGTAAGCTTAATTAATATTAATTCCATTATACATTCAATGCATTCAATTAATTGAAAGAGAAGAAACTCTCAGGTGTGTTGGATGAGGGACAAACAGGATTGTTGTTAACATTTCAATCTGAGTTTACATGTGGTTGAAAATCTATACTACATACACTTTGATAGAATACATGTTTATAATTTTCAATATTTATTGACTGCCTATTGTGTGCCAAATATTCTCTTGGCAGGATATTTCCTGAGCGGGCTCATAATTTACTTTTGGGGGTTTGGCTGTGGATGTAATTTATCATGATAGGGCAGAAAAATGATTCCATTAATCAAGTTGATGTATTTGTAAATGGAAATACATGAATCAAGATTTATGCTCCCATAATACATTTATTATATATAAATTTTAAAAGTCTACATCTAGAATACCTTAAAATAATGAATATTGTAGTAAAGAAAAGGTCACTAAAAATTCACTTTAAATTTATTTAGCTTACAGGGTTTGTCTTAGATCTACCCATAATTAGAGAATATATTGAATGAGTAAGCTGTGTTTTCTTTGGAATTTGACCATTGTGTTAAAGGATTATGTAGCTATTCATTGAAACAGTGTAGCACTTCCTTTACTTTGAAGTATGGGTATTGAGTACATTTCAATCGAGGTAGTTCACAGTGATTTTTCCTTGGTCTTGTATTATCAGAGGTCTCAGTAGTTGAAGCTGATTGTACTTTCTGTCAAAATGGCAAGGAACTTTCAGTGAAAAGCAAAATTTCTGTTCTACGTAATTCACCAGAAGGAGGCTCCACTCCACTTCACTGTATAAAGTTAGAACAAAGGTTTCCAAACTTCCTTGGCAGCTCTGATATTCCCCAGGCTGTCTCTATCATGGGTGAAGTCGTAGTGGTGCTTTGAAATTTTCCCTGGAGGAAAGGGATTTGGATTTCTACCACTGGTAACAAGGTCTCCAAAAATGTAAAATACCTTTCTTTCCACCCGCTCCTTCATAAAGTGTTTCTGTCTTTGTTGAATCACAATAAACAAAAATATTGGTATAAAATTCTCCTGCTAACTTTGGATGTTACATCATTCCTTAACTTAATTATTATGGCTATATTTTCTCAAGACCTTGCCTTTCCTATGTAATATTTTACAAAGTAATATTTTGAAATAAATCAGTAAGGTGTTTGGATTTGTTAACAAACATCTACCCATCTTAGTCTCTGTACCTATAAGTAAATGTTTAAAACAGAATGATCACAACTCATTCCAGATGCTCTAATAACATCACATTTGGTAATTAAGAAGCCACTAGAAGATTAGAATATTGGAAAAAATGTCCAAAGTCTTTGGAGAATAAAGAGTTTTATAAAGGTGTAGGTACATACTCTACTGTGTGATGCCATTGGTTCATTTTGAATCAATTAATCTTTGAGTTGCTTCTCTCATTAGCAAGGAAGGTAGCTTTTGTGGTGATTGCAAAAACAGCATTGTTGCTCTTTTGTCAAGCCATGACCTTTAATGATGAAGCAGGACTGGTTATGAAATACCCCACTGTGGCTAATTTTGGAGGAGTAGGATCTCAAATAAATTGTCTCCTGGAGATGCTGTTGGAGCCAGTGAACAGCAGAATGATGATGAGCTTATCTATGATAATCATGCCTTTGAGGGTTTATTAATAGACAAGGCACAGGGTAGATTGCACTTTAAAACTCTCCTTGGCATGACAACTCTGGTTTTGGAGAACTGCAATCAGTACCATAAAGGTACCCCAAAATGCTAGTGCTCTGATTCCTGTAACCACAGAATATGTTATGTTACATGACAAGAGGAGCTTTGCAGAGGTATTTAAAGGCATCAATATTAAAAGAGGGAGATTATCATGCATGGACACAATTTAATCATATCACTCCTTAAAAACAGAGAAATTTCTCCAACTGGGGGAAGATGTAGCAGAAGGGAATTCAACAAGGAGAAGGATTTAACACACTCTGCTGATTCAAGGATCTAGGGGGTCATATACAATGAGAGGAGAAACCCTTCAGAGCTAATGATAGCCCCTGGTTGACAGCCATAAAGGAAATAGGGACCTCAGTCTACAACCCCAGGAAACTGATTTCAGCCAAAGCCAACAACATGAGTGAGCTTGGAGTTGCATCCTTCCATAAAGATTCCCTATGGAACGTAGCCTTGCTAACACTTCAATTTTAGCCTTATACTAGGATCTATGTCAGACTTACTCCCTACATAAACTATTATAATAAATTAGAGTTCTTTTAAGTCACTAAATTTCTGGCAACATATTGTAGTAGCAATAGAAAAATAAATCACAGGAAACATTTTGAGGGAAATGGTGCTTGTGATGGATTGTTACTTTGGATATGGACTGTTGACTGAGAGCCATGCCTTCATGAATTCAGTTCATAACTCTGGGCTTTAGCCATGGGATATAAGATAAAAACAGAGGCTTGACAAATTTATTAGTTTCTTATACTGTTTTAACAAATTACACAAGACAGTCTTATCTAACTGTTTTGAGGTCAGAACTTTCACAGGGTTAAAATCGAAGTATTAGCTTGGCTGCATTCTTTCTGGAGGCTGCAGGAAAGAATCTATTTCCTTGCCTCGTCCCAGTCTGCATTCCTTGGCTCATGGCCCCTTCCTCCATTTTCATTTTCAAAGCCTAGACATCTTCAGATGTCTCTTATTCCTGCCTCGCTATCATAAGGATTTCTATGATTATAGGTTTATTTGGATGATCGCAAATAATCTCATCTTTAACACAATCATACCCACGAAGTCCTTTTTGCCACTTGAGGTAGCATATTCACAGGTTTCCAGAATTAGAGCCTAGGTATTGTTGAATGGCCATTATTTTGCCCACCACAAAAGTGCTTGCATGTGAAGTTTATGCTCCTGAAACACCCAGTCTTAGAATGCTCTTTCTGGCAACCAAATCGCTCTCCCAAATTGAGAGTCTAAGTAAACTTGAAACCTCTGTAGAGTGGAAGAAAGGCCTCTGGCTAACACATCCAACAGAGCTCCCCAACAGCCATCAGTATCAACTGCATACCTTGGGGCTAAGACTGATGTAGCCCCAGTGAACCCAGTGCCACGAAGCAAAGAAATGGCTGATTAAATTACAGAAACATGAAAGATGATAAATGGTCATTGTTATGTTAAGCTTCTGAGTTTTAGGGTGTTGTGTTATATAGCAACAGATAATGGAAACAACACTGCAGCCCCTTTTATAAAGGAGCTAACTACCCTAAAGTGATGAATTCTGACTAGAAGAATGTGGGTTCTTTTCCCAGTAATTCATGATTTAATCGATGACATAGGCTGAATATGTAAAGTCCTTAACACAAGGTGTGGCGTATAGCAGGAGCTCTAAAATGGTAATTACCTTTTCATTGGCAGTCTTTTTGACAGATCCCCACCTGCTCTCTGTTATAGATGTATTTAGTGTGACGTGTAACAAAATATAGTGTCTTATCTGGTCATTTTTCTTGGCAATCTATAAATAAAACCTTACCCTGGGAAATGTGTTTGTTCCAAAAATACCATTTCTCCTAAAATGAAGCATCATACCAAAATTTTAGAATATGAAATAGAGTCTTACAGTTCATATTGTTTAATTGTGCTGTCACACAAAAATCTTAGAATTTTTCTTAGTTTGCTCAATTGCTCAAATGACTTCTGAATGTAATATAATTATAACTTGTAATTGTAAATGCATTCATAGAATTCATGGAGCAAGCTGAATATGTAACTGTTCATTTGGAGTCGAGTTGATTACCATTTGAAAACAGTTAATGGGATAGCTGATTAGAATACATTGCAAAGAGTCATGATTTAATTTCACATCACCTAGAAAAATCTGATGCCATGTATGTTAATGGCAGTTTTGAGGGGCTTAAGAATTGAACTGTTTTTCCTGAGCTAAGTGATATGGCCATGCTGACTCAGTGAAAAGCTTACATTTCAAAATATGTGAAGTAATACAATGCAACCTTATGTGATCCATCTGAGCATTAAAAATGTGAGTGAAGTTTATAAGCTCATTTAAAGCAATGCACTGTGAGATTTGGGCAGAAATCCAGTTCAATGGTGGCTTTCAAGTTTTCATAGAAAACTACTTGACTGGATTATGTTCACTTTCTGTTTAGCCTGCTTTTCTTCCTGTATGCCTTGAAATCTCCACACTGAAGCTATAAAGATATTTTTAAAAACTCACAAATCTGTCATGTCATTCCCCTGCTTCAAGTGGTTTCCCGTTGCCTCCATACAAAGTCCAAATTCCTTAACTCAGCATATAGACCTCTCTGTGATCTGCTGCTGCTGATTGTAGTCTTATCTCTCAACAGTTTGCTACATCTTCTTTCGCTCCAACCACAGAAAAGAGCTTATAATTCCCTGAATTTCTTTCTTCTCTTGACCACTTTTAGTCATGTGCTCTGGCTATTTTCCTACACATATGGAATGCCCCATTCCAGTGTTTCATCATCTAGTAAGCCTTTCTTGAAGTCCTTCTGCAAGTAGCAAATTATCTGCACCTGAGCCACCCGAGTATTACTCATCCAATGGCACCAATGAAGCAAATAGCAATGGCTTGTTTAAATGCCTGTTTCCGTTAAGTGAGCGTAAGTGCCCTACAGGGAGTACTGAGTTAGGTTCATAATTGAATCTAATGCCAACTACAGTGCCTGGCACACAGAGGAATTCCATACAAATTTGCTAAATGAACAATGCACGCACTTGTAAAAAGTGAGCAGAATATACAAGTGCCCAATACGTGTTCATTCATTTATTCCTCAGCAAGGTTCATCACCACAGGGTTCATCATCACTATATGCCATTTCCCACTGGTTTGCCATGTGTTATTTACAGAGGAGAAGGTTGTTCAACTAACAATAACATCCTATAATTTTCCTGAAATGAAATAGTCTGGATTCTGTAAAATTGATCGTTTCTCATCTCCAGGCCTTTGTATATATCTTAAGCCCTTTAATGTGTTCCCTCTCAGGTCTGGCTGGTTCTTTATTCTAATGTAGGTCTTAGCCCAGTGGTTTTTCTCCAGAGAGCCTTTCTTGACTGCATAATCTGAAACCCTCTCTTCTTGCAGACTTCCATTGGTGATCTGCAGTAACGATCATATCACATAGCGTGTGTGTCTTCCATTGTTCTTATCAATACATATTTCCTTTAATTATTGACCATAATCATCTTCAAAACTGAAAGCCTATGAAAACAGAGCCTTGATTGTTGTTCCAGTGCTTTGAACACTACCTGGCATGGAGTAGGTGAATACATGCATGAAGAAACCTTGTAAGAAAGCCACATCCAGCATTAATACCTGGATCAGTGTTCCTTCGGATCATCTCAATTGTCATTACATAAACAAAGGTTCTCACTAGATGAGTATTCAAATGCACATATGATGATTATATACTTGATAAAATTTGCATATCCTATGATGACTTTCCATTGAGTCAATAGAGTAATGGCTGGGATTATCATGATAACTATTAGTGTGTTTCACTAGAGAGAATATGACTAAACTATTTTGTACAATTTAGAAATTTTGGAAAGTATTTTGGTGAAGCAGTAGAGTTTTCTATTTTCAGTTTTTTAAAAAAAAAAAACTCTTCGTGGCTCACTAGGCTAATCCTGCGCACACCGGGTTCTAGTCCCGGTTGGGGCGCCGGATTCTGTCCCGGTTGCTCCTCTTCCAGGCCAGCTCTCTGCTGTGGCCAGGGAGTGCAGTGGAGGATGGCCCAAGTGCTTGGGCCCTGCACCCCATGGGAGACCAGGAGAAGCACCTGGCTCCTGCCATCAGATCAGCGTGGTGTGCTGGCCGCAGCACACTGGCCGCGGTGGCCATTGGAGGGTGAATCAACGGCAAAAGGAAGACCTTTCTCTCTGTCTCTTTCTCTCACTGTCCACTCTGCCTGTCAAAAAAAAAAAAAAAAAAAAAAAACTTCTAATTTTTTAATTTCATTTTTAAATTTGAGAGGTAGGTAGCCAGAGACAAACAGTGAAAGCTCCTGACTCTAAGTTCACTTTCCAAATGCCCACAACAACCAGGGCTGAGCCAGGCCAAAGCCAGGAGCTGGGAATTCAATCCAGGTCTCCTAGGTGGGTGGCAGGGATCCAGTTACTTGAGCCATCACCTGCTGCTTCCAAGGGTGTGCATTAGCAGGAAGCTGGAATCAGGATCAGAGCTGGTATTTGAATCCAGACACTCCTATATGGAATGCAGGTGCCAGGCCAAACACCTGCCTCACATTAATTGTTTTTAAAAAGAATTTAAGCATAACATGAACACATTATAATAAATTCCCACAGAATTTGTTTCTGGAGGAACAGTAAGTCCTCACTTTTTTTGAGTTCCTTGAAAGCGACTGTGCCCTGAACTCTGAAAGGAGGGCAGTATTGAAAATAAAATATCCTGATTTTCTCCGCATCCCTTCCTGGTTTTTCTGTGAGGGAGAATGTCATATCTAATTGGTGAGATGAGGTCAGAAAGTCATTCCCTGGCTCATGGTTTAACTGAGTTGGCACCATGCACAGCCTCTCTCTCTGGCATTCCACAGAGGGTAATATGCAGTGTACAATGCTCCATGCATGTGTTTAAATGAGAAACTTTGGACGATTCAAGGTGCCCCAAGATGGGCCTCTAGGTTTGGACATAGAGAAGTGAGGGTAGCATTAGGGAGCTTTACCACTACTTGCATACCTGCAGTACCAGAGCATTCTAAGTACATTTGATAGTTTATTTTGACCCTAGGAAGCCTTTTTGTCTGTTTTGCAGATTAATTGGAATCTATATGGGGATATAAAAATAAGAGAATCAACTCTCTGCAGTCTCCAACACCAGTAGTCCTATTTCATTCCATGAATGAGAAAGTTAGGGAATACGGGAATTGCTTGTTACTATCATCAAATAAAAGCATTAGAATAACAATTCCTGCAAGTCAATGAAACACCAGACTTACTCAGAACCTGAAATTGTGATATTTAAATGATTCCTATAGCTCTGTTCCACCCCTTCCCCGCACTGAGAAATAGTCTGTATTTGACTGGAATCAGCAAAGGCTAAATAAGCAAACATTTTGAGGACAACTATTAAGAAATATACTATTTCTCTTTATATTTGCTACTTCCCTATATATGTCTGTAATTAAATGATGAAGAGTATTCATGATAGCTTCTGGATTTCTATAGCATTTTCAGAAATTGGAACATCATAGACATCAAAGTATGATTTTATAGGTATGATTTTATATTTCCATGTCTGAAAATTTAATAATATATATTATAATTTGATATTCTTCAATGAGAGAGTTTAAAATAGGACAGTTTCTTTATGTTCAATTTAGTTTGGGGCCATTCTAAACTCCTAGGTCTGTTACAATCTCATTTGAGTAAAACTCAAATTTAAATAATGGCCAATATATTTTGATATCTAGGAATACAAAATAACTACCTGTTGTAAGGTGACAATAAGCTCTTCTCGTGTATAAATGTGCTCAAGACAAAGTACCACTTAACTCAAAAAGGGTAATCCTAGGAAAAGTTGAAGATAGGAATTAAATTTCAAGAACGGTATTTGCTGAAAGTAGTCTAAAATTCTCAAAAGTGATGAAAGATTTTTATACAGATCATGGAATCATAATCTCAGTTATTTTATTTCAGTCTGTGGCATTTCTTATATAGGCTTTAACTCTTCTGACTATGATATGCAAGAGTACTGATGAATAGTGGTGCAGACCTTTGTTTTTCATTTTTCTAGGCTTACAGAATCAGAAGTTAAACGGATCCATTTTGTCACCTAATCAATTTTCTTTGGTTTAACACCAAGACTAATGCATCTCCTTCGTAGGCCCTTGCAGCTTATCTGAACTTGGAGTTTTAGTCATTCATGTAAAGCCTTTCATGCTGGTTTTATATTTGAAAATGGGTCCCAGCTGCTCTGGTTTACTTAATCCCTCCTAGACAGGCATGTGTGACAGCGTCTCCCCCAGGGAGACTGCAACTCCAAAGCTTGCTTTCTCTTTTAGGTAGGGATAGTGCTAAGCCAGACATTGTCATCAAGCTTACTCCCTCAGCTGACTAATTAGATCAATGTATGTTTTATATTCTGATGAGTAGAAATAGGACTATAAGAATAGTATTATACATAATATCTAATTATTATGAAAAATGATATTCAACTAGTGTTTTTGTAGCTTTTTTCAGGTCCTAGCTTACAGTAAGAGTCTAATAACTGACCATGAGGAAGTGAATTTGTGAAGAGATAAAAGTGTTAAATAGTCCATGTAGGGAATTTTCTTAGTAAAATAAATACTTTACCATTTTTTTTAAAGTTGAAAAATAAGCATTTCATTCATACATGTATGTTAAACTCCAACCAAAGAATTAAATATATATGAGTTTGTTTTCTATCTTCTTATACTTACATAGCCTTAGTTATACACTGCTGCCTAAAATGTTTTGAATTGTTACTTCTCTGCATTTGGTATCATTGTCAGTTTTTTATTTAGAAATTTCTAAATCAAGTAAATCATTGGGTAAAATTTTAATTTGTACAATATATCCATACCTGCCATATAGCATTTTGTTTCTGAATAAAGTTATAACAACAGACTCCATTCTTACATTCTAGATTACATCAAAGATACCTGAGCATAACAATATGTATATATTTATATTCAGAGTACCTACTTATATTCTCTTAGACTTTTCTATTCTCATATTTAGGAGAATTCAAGTTCTACTCTTGAAGTTTAGAGAGTACTAAGGCTGGCCTAAACTATTAAAATACATGATTGTGAATGAAATTCATCAAAATATGGTTAAAATAAGCATCTTAAAGCTATAAATCTACTAAAACAATGACAAGCAGGCTTTTTGCCCCAGCTAATTCGTCCCGCTCTGTTCATTCAATCTTTATTGGACATTTTATTATCTGTTCTAAGGAGACCTTAAATGGAAAGAATGCAGAGTAGTGAATCCTTATTTGGGATCATGTTATATTCACAATTTGCATCACATACTAACTGCACTGCTTACACAATAGAGAGCTAAAGCATCCTTCAACATATCTTAGTAAATATACTAATAATCTTGTATAAAGAAACTGAAAATTGATGTGTATTCTTTTCTTAGAACAATTACATTTGAAAATTTCCTAGTTCTTCTATTATTTTAAATATATTTCCATGTAGTTAAAAAAAGTTCAAGTCCACATAGTCTTAAAACCTAGTCAATCTTTTCTTTAATATTGTGAATGAATAAAAGATCATTCACCCTGTTGCTACTTACTGCTGCTTGTCTGTCTCTAATTGCACACCCTCTTTAAGCACATTATAGAGTGAGGATTTTTTTTGAAAAAGGATGTATTATATGTATGCAGTAAAGCCATTAGAATACTAGATGTTCAAAAATAAATATTTGAATACAAATGGAGGGGTGATCTCATTTTTTCATCCTTATTATGGACTAACCATAGCAATCACTGTGTTTCCATGATTGTCAGGGCAACTAATCTACATTTCTTCTTTACTATATTTCTTGCCTTGCTTGAATTACTTAAAGGGTGTTTGTCCAATTCGTTTCTCTCAGGAGAGTCAACTTCCTGTTTTCTCTATAGGTACAAATACCAAATCTTGCATTTTTAAAAAAAATCAATATCATCTATTAGGTGTCAATACAAAGCCTTTAAATATAGTGATTTGTAGAAGATAATTTTAGATACATGATTTCCAGAGTTTAGAAGAGAGTAGTCCAATAGACTCCTGTACAAAAATCTACAACCATTGCTTAATAAGTTATTGATCATGGCTTCATTTCAGTAAACCTTAGATGAGAGGGGAGAGTAATTTGACTTCGTGAAATGCAGCCTCTTTGTGTTTTTAAAATGACTTAAAAGTGAAGCAACAGCAGGATGGCTCAAGAGGGGCAAAAGTGTTCTCAGAGTGTCTCAGAGGGGTTGAATGTGGATAATCCTCCTTCATCAAAAGAGAAAATAGGAGTTCATAAATAGTTTACATATTCACTTAAGAGGAACCTGTTATAATCCCCTAGTATGTCGTAGGTGAATAAATGTTAGCTTCAAATGCATCACCGAACAGGTGAAAACTATTTTAAAGGTTGTTTCCCTTTGAGTCATCATTACGATGAAGAAACGAGCCACTGGTCCTCTTCTTGCAGATTGTGTCATCTTACTTGAAGCTTCATTGTGGTTCTTACACTGTTAGGTCTCCTCTCATATTAATGGAAGACACATTTGGTGATAAACAGAATAAACATTAAAAAAGGAAACTATAAAACAAAGGTGAGGGGAACTGTAGGTTTTCTTGAACAAAAACCATAACATAACTTTGATAGTTCTATTTTTAATAGGCAGCACATTGAAGCTAAAACTGTAACAGCAAGTATTATGGCTAAATATTAAAGATGGAAAGGTGGGAAGGACAACTGGAAACTCTTCTTAATTAGCGTATTATTTTAAAAGATAGGATAGGATTTGGGGGCCATACAACTTTAGAACCAGTTCATCTGTCTTTGCCCATTGATTGTATGGAAACAAATAATAATCCAAGAGAGATTAAGGCGTACCCACTCCAATGTGGCTGAAGCTTCTATTGGGGGCTGAGAGTAGAGGGAAATACCCTCTTAGCTCCAGCTCATTTTTGACAGGCAGGAAAATGAGGCCAGTGTTACTAGGATTCAAGTGAAGCCATAAATCCAGATTTTAATATGAAATCTACAAATTTTTAAATACTGTTAACTACATAATTCAAAAATTTCAGAACACTAATCCATGAAGTATGTGTCTGTGTATCCTCAGTTTGTAAACTTTAAGTTGAGGCATGTGATTTTGTCTACTAATTTATTATTTAACCAACAGCTATAAAAATAAAAAGTTTTAAAATATATAATTCAATGAACAGTTGTCAAGGACCAGCTGAGTGCCTTGTCCTTGTATTTTATTTGATGCTATGGTGTATATGGAATAAATAATTTCAATATGTTTTCTAATAAATTTTAATTTAGTTAGGGAGAAGAAGAATCCAGGAAGCAACTAGCAACATAAAGAAGCATAGGCTTCGTAACTTGGAGATGAATAGTCATCTTACCTAGTGTTAGGAAAAGGCCAGAATAATTCATTAAATGCTCAGTGATTTTACGGATGCCACCTTTAGTGGTGTAAAATCTGAAAACCCAGTTTGCTGTACTTTCCACAGTATGTGCATTACCCAGTATGGAGAGCACATGCAGGTGTATTCTTGCTTATATGCTCTAAACCCACATTTTGAAAGAATTAGGCACATTTATAGCAAGTGAGACTCAAAGTTACTATTATTATTAGTCTTCTAAATCTTTTTCCTCTTCTATTATTTAGGACAATTTCTTTTTTTAAATTTTTTATTCTAATTTTAATAAATTTTTAACAGACTTGATGTGATTTATAGATACAATTCTTTTTTGAAAATTTTATTATGCCATACAAATTTCATGTATTTCATGTATACAAATTCAGATTTGAGAACATAGTGATACTTCCCATCTTATCCTCTTTCCCACCCATGGTCCTATCCTTCTTCCTAGGACAATTTCTTACTCAAATAATGAAAAATTTAACTCAAGTGGAGTTAAATTAAAGGCAGTTTGTTATCTAGCATCCTGATTGGGGATGTCAAGAGAGATCCAAGGTTGTCTGGTTCAGCAGTTTGGTGATGTTGCCAAAATCCCATTTCTTTCTTTTTTTCTTTTTAAGATTTATTTATTTATTTAAAAGGCAGAGTTATAGAGAGGTAGAGAAAAGGAAAGAGAGAGAGAGAGAGAGAGAGAGAGAGAGAGAGAGAATCTTCCATCCATTGGTTCACTCCCCAAATGGATGCAGGGGCTGGAGCTGGGCCAGTCTGAAGCCAAGAGCCAGGAGCTTCTTCTGGGTCTCCCACATGGGTACAGGGGCCCAAGGACTTGGGCCATCTTCCACTGCTTTCCCAAGCCATAGCAGAGAGCTGTATCGAAAGTGGAGGAGTAGGACTCAATCAGTACCCATATGGCATGCCGGCACTGCAGGCAGAGCCTTAGCTCACTATGCCACAGTGCCAGCCTCAAAGTCTCATTTCTTTTCACTATTTTGTTCTTTTGTCCTCATAGGCTTGGCACTCATTGTGGCCTGCCTCATGTTCACGAGATGTTTGCAGAGGCATTATATTCACACAGTGTTCAGAGGAAGAGAGGGAGAGGAAGAGAGGGACTTTTTTTTTTTTTTAAGATTTATTTATTTGAAAGTCAGAGTTACACAGAGAGAGAAGGAAAGACAGAGAGAGAGAGAGAGAGAGAGAGAGAGAACCATCCACTGGTTCACTCCCCAGATGACCACAACAGCTGAAGCTGGGCTGATCCAAAGCCAGGAGCCAGGAGCTTCTTCTGGGTCTCCCACATGGGTGCAGGGGCCCAAGGGCTTGGGCCATCTTCTACTGCTTTCCCAGGCCATAGCATATGGCCATATGGCCATATGGAATGCCAACACTGCAAGCAATGGCTTTACCCCCTAGGCCACAGTGCCTGCCCCAGGACTGTCTATATCTCTCTGTTATGAGCAGAGAAACCTCTCATGGCAATCTCTAACATATTTGACCTCATGTTCTCATCCATATGTGGTTGGAATCACTTGATCTATTCCTAAAGCAGTTGTCAATGAATGGAATGGATTATCATTATAGTCTTAGACCAGTACTTCTCTACAAGGTTATATTATGCTTTAGATGTGACAATTAAAATCTTTGTTTTGTGAAACTGTCTCATACATCTCAGGATATTTATCCATCTGGGACCCTGAATTAAAAATACCAGTAATACCTCCCAGTCATGTGGGAAACTCAAATACTCCACCATATATTTCCCAGGAACCCGCTGCATGAATGGATTAGCCATTTTGATGGAATGAATTTGAGGAATTAACCAAAAGGTTATGACCTTACCCCACTCATGTTTCCCCATTTTGGCATCAACTGCTCTGTTATTTAAGCAGGAGGGAATTTAAGTAGTATCCTACACATAAGTTTCTTCCCTACCTACAACACCAGCAGGTTACCAATTCTACCAAAATATGCCTCAGCCAGCTCCATCTCTTTTGATGACTTGATCATCACCCAATACTAGCCATCATCATTTCTCACTGAAGTTGTTACTATTTCCAAACTGTTCTCTTTGCTTGTATTCCTGTTCTTCCTCTCAACATCAGCAAATATAATCTAAAAATATACTGTATACATATAATTATATTAAAATCATTTACTGAATTGCCATTGCACTTGATTGTTTCCCTTCCCTCACCTTAAAATCAATGAGCACAAAGTTATGTCTTTATAAGAGATTGGATTATTTTCTGAGTTTCTTCCCTTCTCTCATGTGTATGAATTATACATCATTATTTTTCACCATGTGACTTTTTGGTTTTCCCACTCAGAAAGCAGATTTTACTTTCCTATTGAATTAATGTTGGGCGTGGACTTGGCCATATGTCTTCCTTTAGCCAATAGAAAGTGAGTAGAGGTTAATGTTTCCAGGCTAGCCTGTGTGAGACATAATGTACTTCCTCTTGCTCCTTTGCAGTCTTCTGTATGAGGCTCATGCTATGGTAGCTTCAGGTTTCAATATAATAATACTTGGTGCAAAACAGAACCCAACAACCTGGACTCAAGACCAGTTGCCCTCCAGCTGAACCCCCAGGAATCTCAATCTTGTGAGCAAGAAAAATAAATATTTGTTATTTTAAGTCACTGTTGTTTTGACATTTCTTCCTTGCATAGAATTATTTCAGTAATAATTGATTAATTGTATTTAATAATAATTAGAAAGAATTGAATATTCTTATTTGGTGTTTCAAGATAGTGCTCTGTCTTGTAGCAGGCATTAAATAAATATTTATTGAATAAAGATACAGATGGTTAGATTAGTTTCATGGTGGGTGAATTTGTACTTCTTTGAGCTATTTCTTCCTATTTGCTCTTGCATTAAGTCATGCCAGGTTTCTCTAAAATTGTTATTATGTTGATAATATTGATTCCTTTGGAAAATGAGATCCTAAGGCTCTTTCAAATAAAATTTCCTATTTTAAGATCTGTAATCTGGTCTCTATGAAATAACGGAGTTGTTCTATACATAACTCTTCTATTTTGGAGTTCTACCCTTTAGCATGTCTTTTACTTACTCCAGACACAAACTGGATGCTCTAGTGCTGCTTTGGTGCCACTGCCCTTTGGCTTTACAGGTGATGGACTGAAGATCAGCCATACATTCAATACACAAAAATATCATTAAAGATATACAAAGCTCAAAGTATGCATTTACAACTTAGCAGGATGTTCAGCGTGAAGTGATATGAAATTCCAGCTCTGTCCTCACAGACTATACAGATCTCATGATGATAAGACCAGTACCAGTGAACAATGCTAGACAGTTTACTTACAAACAAAGCAATCTGTTTTTCACTTGGGTGCAACTTTTTAATTTGTGTATTATTCATCACACCAATGCTGATGACTTTGTTTAACAGAACCCACTGTGTTGATGGCTGTCTTGTAGACAGTATCAGAGGGATTTCTCTATTTAATGTTTACACTGATGGTTGCAGATGGGGTTCCTTGCTTCAGCGAGGCTGCTGGGAATTATATTCAAATGACTCCATCCAGGCATACTTATTTTCTAATTGAAGGATCAAGGGAAACTTAGCCTAGAGGAAAGAAGACTGAGGGGGCATAATTGCTGCTATCAAATAATTTAAAGCCTGTCACATGGAAGAAGGGTTGCACTGAGATAAGGATGCCAAACTGAGCATAAGTTGTGTGGACTTAGCATTGCCTAGGATGGCCTGAAAGACTCTATGAAGGAGGCAGATAAAAGTATTGTCCACTATATACTTTCAAGAGTATATTCATGCTTTTATACCGTTTTTGCAGAACACCAGTATCCTAAGTCTGCTCTCGAAGTCCTGGAGTTTCTTACCTTGTGACAGGTAGAGTAGCAACTCTGGAATCTACCTCTTTCCCTCTGTTTTGTGTACAGTGCTGTTGCATGGGAGCAGCATATTTTCCAGGATGAGAAAGATGATGGAACATCCTGGAAGGTTTCCAGATAACCAGGGTAAAAGCCCGAGTATGCAAGTAGCCTGCAGACATGGTTTCCCTGGGCTGGCCTCAGTTGGGGTCATTACAGCATTGTTTGTTCATGGCAGTCTTCCCATTGTTGATGGGTTTGACATGTCTCACATCCCTGAATGCATCTCTGGTTGCTGCCTCTCAGACCAAGAGCACTAGCCCTTCTTTAATCTTTCTACTTGGGTACCGTCCCACAACTACTGATTGACCCACACTCATCAGTGAGACTCACCCCTTTTCTCAAACAATTAATCTCTCATCTGTCAGACCAATTACAGACGTTAGACACAACACAAAGGCTTACTTAGCCACCCCTTATTGTGGAGATCTCACACTTTGCTCATGGTTACAAGGAATTTTTGAACTTTATTAATAATCAGGAAAAACAACATGTAAATCAAATTTTTTTTATCTCAGTTTCTATCACATGAAGGATTCAGGTGTTTGGCAGAAGAATTTATCACCAGAGAAGACAACTGAGTTATTGATACTTTCTTAAGGGCAGCAGGGAATGGCTGGAAAGTGTTACGTGGGAGGGTTAACAAGATGACTTCTGACATCTGTAATTTAGTAAGTGCGCTCAGGTTCTGTTCCATGGATTGTTCTGTGACTCATTTCTAGACTCATTCTCCCTAGATTCGGAAGACATAGACTCATACTCCCTAGAGTTGGAACACACCCACCTCCCTATACCACTCCCATACACAGACAAAGCATAAGCAAAAGCAACTAGAGGTAACTTGTCATTATTTCTGTAGGTGTCAACATCCTTGGTGTCAGAAGATTCTACATGAGGAGAAAAGGTGCTGGGGGCTGTGACAGAGCTAAGTGGCAGACCCTCAGAGCATATACCAAGTTGTTGAACTTCACATATTGATGTCTTTGGGCATTTATGGAGCTAGCTTTTGCTCTTGCATGCCAGCTGTAGTGTTGCCTTTTTTGTGGACCCTGAATGTGGCTGTTGCTTCTGGGAAGTAATGAGGAACATGATTATGTTTTGTCAATTGAGTCATGGAAAGAGGAAAATGCCATATTCCTTATAGTAGCAAAAGGACCAATCCATGGAACACGTAGATATTTGCTGGAGATTCCCAGGACCACCTGGGAGGAATTAGAGGATCCTACAGAATGCAGTGGGAGCCAGAGAAATACTGACTTGGAGACAGATTGGTGTGATTTAGGAAATGTGACTGTAGATTTATCCTATTTAGTCTAAGAACAGAGATAGTGAGTGGATGAGAAAGATACTCTGATGATTAGGTTAAAAAAAGATGCCTTAAAACCAGTGAGTTCTTTCTAGTTTTGTATTTTTGTTTTATTTTAGATTAGTGAAGTGGTGAAAACAACTGGATAAATTATCATTTTTCGTTCTTGATATATCAGTGCTCCAGTGTACATTTCTAATTAATTAATCAGTTAATTAAACATAGGCCATATCTGAGCTTGTAGTTACTCCAGAACCCAGAAGAAGAAGTCTGACAAAGATTCCTTTTATATCATAGGAATGGTCCAAGGAAAAGATAGGTGACTACTGTCAGTGGTAATAGAGCAAGTTCTTGAATTAAGAAGGACACAGTAAGCAAAATGATCTCTAAGGTATTTCTTTATTAGCTTCAGATTTTCTAGCTGTCATTTAATTTTTTCAATGAAATAAATGTTACTTTTCAGCACAACAGATATACACATTTCTCATGAGTATGTCTGTACTATAATGAATTAGTAATGGCCAATTAGTTTAGAAAAATTTGCAGTGTGAAAGGACCAATATTAATTTATCCCAGAAAGTAAGTGAGTGGACTATACAATCATAGGTTTCTCACAATAGACAAAACACTTATTTTCCATAAGAATGACATGTCTAATTTTGAAAGCAATTTTAGATTAACTTTTTTGTATGATTTATTGAGTGTACTGCTGTCTTCTGAGAGATAAGAAAATACAAACATTTTTCTGATGCATCACTATCTGTAACTACCATCTGTAATGTGCACATCAGCTCTCTATTGCTGTTTTAAAAGCCACCCGAAAAATGTAGTCATAAAAAACAATAGCCATTTATTCAACATAGGACTGGTAGTTCTGCACATGTAGGGGAAGCTCAGCTGTTCTCAGCTGGGCTGGCTTTTAGGACTGTGAATATTGCCCAGTTGACTAGGCCTGACTGATCCAGAATGGGCTTGATTAGAGTTGGGTGTGGCTGGGATGGCTCCACCCTGCTCCACAAGCTGTCATGGTTCCCAAGGGAGCAGAATCATGCAGTATCTCTTGTAATGAGTTTACTTTTACTTCTTTTTTTTTTTTTTTAAGATTTTTTTAAAAACTTATTTGAAAGGCAGAGTTACAGAGAAGCAGAGGTAGAGAGAAAGAAAGAGGTCTTCCATCTGCTGCTTCACTCCCCAAGTGGCCGCAATGGATGAAGCTGGACCGATCCAAAACCAGGAGTATGGAGGTTCTTCTGGGTCTCCCACACAGGTGCAGGGGCCCAAGGACTTGGGCCATCTGCTGCTGCTTTCCCAGGTCATAGCAGAGAGCTGGATCGGAAGTGAAGCAGCCGGGACTCAAAGTGGTGCCCAAATGGGATCCCGGCACTGCAGGTACTGGCTTTACCCACTATGCCACAGAGCTGGCCCCCTTACTTCTGATATATTATATTAAACAGAGGAAGCCACAGATCACCCAGATTCCAGGTGTGAAGAAGGGTGCTTCTTGAGAGGAGACTCTGTAAATTCAAAGGAGAAAGAAGAATAGATGGTACAGAATAACATAGTATAGTAGATGAAAAAATGGAACATTTTTTGCAATTCACCATAGCATGTTATGCTTTTCAGGTGCTCTTGTATATAGTGTCCTTTGTGATCCTCCCAAATGACCCAGTGAATTAAATGGTAGGGCTGTCATCATTCCCTTCTCACACAGGATACAACAAAGACTACTAAAAGAGACTTTTCAATGGTTTACACCTTCTGGAAATAGCATTAGTGCAAAGCTATTTCCAGTGCACTTTGCAAAGCACAATAGATGAGGATATGTGACTGTGGTCAAAGGGCAGTAAATTAGTGGTTTTCAAGGTTCTGACCCATGCAGATTCAGGGAATCTTATTTAAATAACTTTCAGGAATTGGGGTAATTGAATGGTGAATATTTTTCTAAATACTGTGTAACTTTTAATGTGTAACTTTTAAAGTCCAAATAGAGGAGTTTCTTCCAGTCTCTTTAGTGTGGGGATATTGCAGCTTCTTTCAAGACCTTATGACCAAAGCACTTTAACTGCAGTTATTTCTTCTTTACAGTCTTCTCTTGAACTATGTAAAGAAAATACTTGGAAAAAACCTCTTACTAGGTTGTTCCAAAATTGTGTGAAGAAAACACCCACATTTTTATTTCCCAGAGAAACAGCTGAATTTGGTCCATAAAATTATTGTTGTTTTGTAAAAGATTCATTTATGCATTTGAGAGTTACATACAAGGGAGAGGCAGAGAGAGGTCATTCATCTGCTGGTTTACTCCCCAGACGGCCACAATGGCCAGAGCTGAAGCCAAGAGCCAGGAGTTTCTCCAAATCTCCGAGTACTTGGGCATCCTCCACTGCTTTCTCAGACCATCAAAAGACAGCTGGGTCGAAAGAGAAGCAAGTGGGACACAAACCAGTACCCATATGGGATGCCCGCACAGCAGGCACCAGCTTAACTTACTACACCAGAGCACGGACCCCAAAATCCTTATTCTTTGATGTTAACTTTCAGATTTAAAAAATTTATAGTCTTTGACCAGTCCTTAAGGCCCAAATTCAATGCCACGTGATTTTACTAAACTACAAGTTTTAAAGAAACTGAAAATCAAGTTCTTGTTTGTTTGTTCTTGAAGGAGACACAGAATGTCATAAACTGGCTCAACTTTGTGGACACACCAACTGAAGTCCTGCTTTCAGAAATTCCTTTCTTTCTGAGCAATTAAATTGATTAAAAAATAATTTATCTGAAATCCCTTAACACACTCTCTTGTAGACATCAGTCTATTCAGTTGAAATGCAAATGTGGCAGGGAAAGTTAATCTTTTAAAACATCTTCAGTTTATACATTTTCTCATTAACCACTATATTTGAAACATAAAAAACTATTGGGATAGAGTATTCAATTTTCACAATGTCTTGTTAAGAAGTATATTAACTTAATTTTTAAGAAATTACACTTAGAAAATACTAGGATAAGCTAGGAAATTAGAGTCTGGCCTGAATTTCTGATTTTCTGGAATCTCATTCTCTTGTTTCTGGATGACAATTTATAATCAAGAGAAAGCAGAATCCTCTGGAAATAAAATATAGATTGGATGTTTGGAGGATTTAAAGGCAGACAAAAGAAAAAATATTGAAATGGTTTGTACATTTAGGTATACGAGGATATTTCAAAAAGTTTGTGGGTACAGAACTAAAAGATAAGTTTCTTTTAGTGCAAAGATTTTTTGAAATCCAAGCACAGTTTTTTTTTTTCATAATAGGTGTTCCTAATGAACTTTTTGAAGAACCCCTATGTTACCATGTATCTAGCTTATTCTACTCTCATAGCCAATTGTTTTCTGACAGTTTTCTCATACTTAATCTTTGCCCCTGCTATAACTCCTCCCATACCCTTCCAGTGTTCGACACCATCTTGAAGTAAATTTTTCTGGTAGGATGTCCTGGTGGCTGGAATATTTTCTGAATCATTCCATGTCTGAGATTATCTAATTTTTGCCTTTACACATTAATGACATATTTGCCGGGTAGAAATTATGGCACCATTACCCTTTAATTTATTATAGTAAAGATGCTATTCCCTAGTGTTCTATTATGACTTTTGAAAGAAAACTCTATGCCACTTGGTTTCTTTGCAAGTACAGCCATCTGACCCTTTATTATTTTTGCAGTTAGAAAATTACAATGAAAATAATTCTTTTTATTAAATTTGCTTATGCTATGAAGCACATTTTTGGATTTTCAGACTCAGGCTTTTCTTCTTTTTTTTAACTTGTAATATTATTTTTATTGACACACATTTTCCATACAGTGAAATGCAAAAATACTGATGAGCAATTGAGTTGTTTCCAGTTTTCGACTATTTTGAACCAAACCTTTGTGAAAATTCTCTTACAGGTTGTTTTGTGTACCATTTTTATTTTGGAAAAAAATACTATAAAATGGAGTAGTAGATGTATTCTTAGCGTTGTAAGAAACTGCTGAACTGTTTTCTGTAACAGTAGTACATTTTCATCTCTGTCAGAAATGTATATGATTTCCAGTTGCTCTACATTATCATAAACATTTGTTATCACTATTTTTTATTCTAGCCATCCTATTGTGTACTATTTACCAATTTTATTTTATTTTGCATTTCCCTGATATCTAATCATATTGACCAAGACTCTGTTTTTTATTGCTATTTGTGTATAATATTTACAAGCTGTCTAATGAAGTCTTTTGCTCATGCTTTAATAGATAATTTGTGTTTTTCCTATTGAATTATAGGAGTTTCTTAAATATTCTTGATATAAATTTATATATATATCAGAAGTGTTCAAAGTTCATGTAAATGCTTATTATGAAAAACCTATTCATGAATTTTAAAACAAATTTGCACTACAAAAATTTATCTTTTAATTTAGTTTTTTCATTAAAATTTGAAGTAATTTCCTTTAAGTATTACCAATATTTTCTGTCATCTGTGGCTTGCCTATTCATTTATTCAATGGAGTCTTTTGATGAGGACTACTTATAAATTTAAAAAAATATATTTATTTAGGGGCCAATGCTGTGGCACAATAGGTTAAAGCTCTGGCCTGCAGTGCCCACATCCCATATGGGCACCAATTTGAGACCCAGCTGCTCCACTTCCAATCCAGCTCTCTAATATAGTCTGACAAAGCAGTGGAAGATGGCCCAAGTCCTTGGGCCCCTGCACCTGTGTGAGAGACCTGCAAGAAGCTCCTGGCTCCTGGCTTCAGATTAGCTCAGCTCTGGCCATTGCAGTCGTTTGGTGAGCGAACCAGCAGATGGAATACCTCTTTCTCTCTGGATCTGCCTCTCTGTAACTGTCTTTCAAATAAATAAAGTAAATATTTTAAAAATTTAAAAATTATTTATTTATTTATATAAAAGGCAGAGTTATGGGGAGAGGGAGAGGGAGAGGGAGAGGGAGAAAGAGAGAGAGAGAGATCTTCAGTATGCTGGTACACTCTCCAAATGGCTGTAACAGCTGGGACTGGCCCAGGTCAAATCCTGGAGCCAGGGGCTTTCTCCAAGTCTTCCATGTGAGTAACAGGGGCCCACGTACTTGGGCCATCCTCTGCTGATCAAAAAGGAGCTGGATTGGAAGCCTAGCAGGTAGGACTCAAACCAATGCCCTTATGAGATGCCAGCATTGCAGGTGGCAGTCCAATCTGCCACAGCACCAACCTCTAGGTATAATTTTGACAAAACTACTTTCTCAATGTTTTGCTTTGTGGTCAGTGTTTTATATAACACATTTGTTTCCCTTAAAATCATCAAAATAGTCTGTTTTCTTTTAAAATCTTTTAAATTTTAGCTACAAATTTGGACCTGTGATACATCCTGAATTAATTTTTGGATGACATAACATAATGATCAAGAGTCCTTTTGTTTTCAGATGACTATTCAGTTATTTTAGCTCTATTGTTGAATGGGCTTTACTTTCCTCCATTGCTCCATTGCATTGATTTATTGCTTTGTCAAAAGTCTGTTCAAAGTACTTTATTTTTGTCTGCAACTCTTTTTAAAAAATATTTATTTATTTATTTGAAAGGCAGAATTACAGACAGAGAAAGGGAGAGACAGAAGATAGAGTCTTCTATCTAGTGGTTCACTCCTCCAAATGGTCCAAACACCTGGGGTTGGGCCAGGCCAAGGCTCGGAGTTTCCTACCGGTTTCCCACATGGGTGCATGGGCCCAAGTGGCCAGGCCATCCTCTGCTTCTCTCCCAGGTGAACCAGCATGGAGCTGGATTGAAAGTGGAGTAACAGTGACTCGAACTGGCACTCATATGGGATTCTGCATTGCAGCTGGAGGACTAACCTGCTGCATCACAGTGCCAGCTCCTGTTGAGTTTTAAAAAAGAATGAAATTTTGTCATTTGTGACAACATGGATGAATGTGGAGAACATTATGTTAAGTGAAATAAGGCAGGCACAGAAATATAAACACTTCATGATTTCATATATATGTGGAATCCAGAAAGTCAGACTCATCAAACCAATGTGTATTCATCCTCTTTTCATTACTTTAACTAAAATACTCCAGAGGAACTTCTTGGGAGTATAAAAATTTATTTCAGCCTGCAGTTTGGATGTTATAGTTCAAGATCTGGTGGCCCAGTAGTCCAGTATCTGGCGGGGCTGGTCATGGCGGGTGTGGAGGAACAATCATATGGTAAGCCAGGAAGCAGAGAGAGAGAATCTTTGGCTGAACTTGTACTTAAATAATTGAACATCTTATGAGAATGACCCAGTGACCCCAAGATCTCCAGCCAGTCCTACCTCCGAGTTGCTACCTTTACTCCATCAACTGTTAACACTGAGACATCAGGGTTTAAACATCTGCATGAGTTTGGGAGAAACAAATCTTAACTCAATCCTTAATACAGGGAATAAAGTAGTGGTTATGAGGCTAATGGTAAAGAGGTTGGGGAGGTGTTGGTTAAACTTTACAAAATTTCACCTAGGAATGAGAAATTCAGGAAATTTATTGTACAATATGGCATCTATCATTAATTTATAAAATATGTTGCATACTTGAAAATTGCTAAGATAAAAGAGTATAAATATTCTCACCAGAGAAATAGTGATAAGTATGTGAGGTGATAGATATTTTCATTTCCTTGAGCCATTCCACAATATGTCAAAAACAAAAAGTCATACTCCTTAAAAATATACATTTTTAATTTGTTGATTGAAAAAAGCTTTTAAAAAGAATCCTGTAGAATATATAAGGGTGATTCCTTTCTGGAATTCTCATCCTGTCCGAATGTATTATTTTTCTATTCTTACACCATTACCAACCCGTCTGGAATACTGTAGTTTATAGGAAGTTTTATAATAAGATAGTATAAATCCTTCAACTTTGTTCTTTCTTCAACATTGTTTTTACTTTTATGAGGTCCTTAGAATATTCACAGAAATATCAGGAATGCCTTTTCAGTTGCCACAAAGCAGTCACATCTCTTTTAGGTCAAGCAGGTTTTTCCTCTCTCATTGCAGTGACTATTGATTTTTTTTCTCTTTGGAATTCCTCTTAGTTATTGATTGAAATACTAGGATCTCTCTTTTTCTCTACTATTTTCTTTCATTGTTGGAGTTTTCAGGGCTTTTAAAAGCATTCTGGATGCCTTTCCTGAATTTATCTTAGAGTTCAGTGATTTTACTTTCTGTGTTTTTACAGCCTCCTGTGTGGCTTTTATTTGGTAATTATGTTTTCATTTCCAACTAATTCTTAATCTTGGATTTGTCTCTTTTACTGCATTATCAACTCAATTGTCCCTTGAGTGTTATGTGGATACATCGATTAGACATATTTTAAAGTTTTATTTCTTTTCTAAACTTATTGACTCAAGAGTCTTTTTCAGAAAATATCACAGAGAGTTACCCTCCAAGGAACACATTTTGAGGAATAAAAAATGAATACTTCATTAAAAATGGTTTATTTCATTTTGGGAGCAAATCAGTATCAGAGACAGGTTCTTCCTCAAAATAAGGTGTCAGGGTTGGTTCATTTTCTCTTTTTAGTCTAGCACAGTGTGCCTGGCATATGGTAAGTGCTAAAAAAATACCTGTTGAGTCAATAGAGAAGTACACTTTTCTAACTGCTTCCCCTCATTTATAACCAACATTTCGTTTATACTTAATTTATACTTAACATTTTATGTGTCGTGATTTTCGGTTTTCTTTTTCTTCCAGAAGGTTGCCTATGCTTGCCAACCTTTGTAGGAGTTGAGTGGGTTCTGTTAGAAATTGGTATGCTTCCTGTTCTCCCCAAATGTTTCCCAGAGGTCCTTTAAGTGGAGACAGAAGGAAGTAGGCAAGGAGCAAAAAACCAGATCAACAAAAACCCCACATCATATCACCAATGGAGGAGGATCTGGGAGGGGGCCATGCTGTGCGCCATAATGACAGGGAGAGACATCTCCATGCTGCATTATGGACTCATTGTCTCTTAGCCCACATGCCCCCTTCTTGTCTAACTTGGTTGTAACTGTGTTAGAAGCGAATGGTGCCTTATAGCATGGCTGTCAGATTGGAAAGGCTGGAAAGAGGAAACCTATCCATAGTCATACTTCCTGTCCTTGTTTCTGGATGCTCCCTATGTTTAATAAGGATAGGATGAAGTTTCTTATTCCTAATTGCTTACTATTTTGATTCCTATAGGACTTTCCATCCTTGTTTTATTTCTGGTATGGACAGATGAAACTCTCTTCTACTATTCAGCACTAAGGCAGAATATCCTATTTTTGTATTTGTGTCTTCAGTCAGAATTTCAAAGTTAGGCTAGCCTAATGTGTTCATGGTTGCCATCTTTACTAGAAGTCACACAGACTCTGAATGTCAAGCACATCATACTATTTAATTACTTGCCCTAGTCCAAAACAATATTTAATAGTTTGAAATAAAGGTTTTATTCTCAACTTCTGTTGGGCCCCCAGCTGTGCTGGAATGACTGTGAGAGAGGCTTTCTCTGCCCCAAATCTAAAAGTCTCATTCTTCTAGTGCTAGGGCCCATGCTTTAAAATCAAGGATTGTCCTGAGTTCACAGCAAATAGATAGATGGATTAGTGACCTCTGCCTCAGAGACACACATTCAACATCACTTGTCTGACATACAGGGAAAGAAAATAACATCCTTTGCTAGATTCCTTTAGTCAAGATTGAATGTCAGTGCATTGGAGTTCTAGCTGTTTTTCTGACTCTTTGGCTCCCAGTACATCTGTGTCTGAGGCAGTTGGAGTAGAGCAACAAAATAAAATGACTGTACTTTTCATAGAAGGAAAATATCCTGTACAGATTCATCACAGAGAACACTAGATTGCCACATTGTAAATATTTCTAACTAGAGAACTTTAGGTTTCTGTGTTATATAACTATTCTGTATTCCTGAGAGCAGATTTAATTTATTATGTTTCCAACACTAACACTTTTAAACAATTAGAATTTAAGCTTGCAATTTAATCACTCAACAGTTAAAGAAGATCACATATTGCAGGGAGACCAATATATCTATTTTATTTGGCAAAAGGATGGTCTTATTCACCATAATTCACTTACCTGCTCTTTCGTGTGGACAGTCTTTGTCAAACTGATGGGTGACACAGCTGTTCAGCTCATACCAAAAATATATTACTGTTTTTCCACAATATTCAGTGGCAGTTTTTGTGCTTTGTGTATACAAAATTTCATGCAGTTAGAATAATGATAAATCAATAAATATTTATTGAATCTCCTAGTTTATGTTCAGTGCCTTGTGGGGCTCAATGAAATATATACAAGTGCATAAAATATAATTGTTACAGGAAATTAATAGGAGAAATAATTTGGGCTGTGTAGTCTTATCTGTTCTAACACATTTTAGTAAATTAATTTCAATTCTATATGGGAAATTTCTTTATCTAGGCTGTTAAAAAAATCCCATAATCTTTGTATTTCATCAATCTTTTAGAAAATAGGGAGAATTGAACATCTGAGCAAAACAAATATGTGTAACTGATGTTATGCATGAGCTAGACATTCTTGTTGGCTAGTGAGTTGAGCATGGAACTGGGTAAAATAATCCTACACTTAACTGGATTCTGTTTTAATAGGTAAAACAAGTAAATAATTACAATGTGATAAGTGGGTGTATTAGATGTCAAAATGATGCTTTTCCATGAGCACATTACCTGACTTGGTTCAGATTATCTGAAGTTTTATCATAAATGGGAATAATTGAGCTATATCTTGAAGGTAGGGAAAGCTTGCTCAGGATTCCCACACTTGTCACTCATTCATGGATCTCAACCCATCTGAACACACTGTGGGTTTTCCTGTCTTAAGAGAAACCATCTAATTCCTCACAGAGTCCTTTAAGACCTTCCAGCTGTTGCCCTAGTAGGTTCCTCCACTTCAAAGCCAAACTCACGCATCATCCACTTACTTTTCATTTCAACATGATCTACTTCCAACCACAGCCAGCATTTCACAAGATTGGCTCTTGTCAAAACTACCAAGGACTTAATGACTTCAAAAGGCAGGAATTAATTCCCAGATTGTTGACCTATCTTTAGATTTTGTCATGCTTTGTCAACTCTTTCTTTTTGTCTTCCTTAACTAAAATTTCCTAGTTTTCCTATTACCTTTGGATATTTCTCATTTTACTTTAGAGATTTCCCCTTGTCTCTCATCTTTATTTTTTATTTCTTTTTTCCTTTTTTTTCTCTCAAGAAACCTTTTATTTAAAGAACACAAACTTCATGCACTTCACAAGTACAACTCTAAGAATATAGTGATTCTTCCCACCATACCTGCCCTCCCACCTACTCTCCCACCTCTCCTCTTCCCACTCCCAACCCAGGTCCCATTCTCCACTAATATCCATTTTCAATTAACTTTATACATAGAGGACCAACTCTATACTAAGTAAAGAATTCAACAGTTTGCACACGCGTGCACACACACACACACACACACAAACCAAAAAACAACAGCAACAAAACTGTTCCTCAACTGTCTAGACAAGTGCTGTTCAAAGTCATTGCATCTTCAAGTCAATTTCACCTTTCCTTTTTTTTTTTTTTTTTTAGAAACTCAATTAACTTTAAAGAAACACCCAAGAATGATACATCTTTTGCAAGCACTTAGACATAATTATAATACAACTCTTTGTGGACAGAGGTCCTACATGGGAAATTAGTGCACAGTGACTCTTGTTAATTTAACAATTAACACCCTTATGTATGATGTGTGATCACCCAAGGCTCTTGACATGAGCTGCTTAGGCTATGGAAGCTTTTTGAATCCATTTTCAATGTTTATGACACATCCTAGAACATCCTTTTATTTCCCTCGGCAATTACATTCCAGCACAAGGACTTCACATATCATGTGTGTATTTAAGATTGTATCCTCGACTTCTCAGAAGAGAAGTCCCATAAATGTCCAATACTGACTTAATACCTGTTCTGGGATGGCCTGTAGGATTTCACATAAAATTGTTCAAAACTGAACTCTTCATCTTTCCCCAGGCATCTATTCTTCCTCCAGGTTCTTTTTTAATTTTTGCTTGAATTAATGTGCCATAAATTCAATTTATCCCAAATACAAGTTTTGAGATTCATTTGCAACATCTCCTTCTCCTTTGCTGCACACAAATCAAGCATCAAGTATTGAGGCTTTTATATCTAAAATATAGCTTGTATCCACCTTCTACTTCCTAGTTCTACAGTTTCTACCCTTAGTTTAATTCTTAATTTTACTTTTTTTTTTTTTTTACTGCTCAAACTTCCACAATAGTTTTCTGAGTAGTATCTCTGCATCTACTCTTAACCTACTCCATTCCTTTGTCTTCATGGGTAGAAGTGGGGTCTTTTAAGAAGGTAATGAGGGGACCAGTGCTGTGGTGCAGTGGATTAAGCCATCTGCATGCTGACATCCTAAAGGGGCTTCAGTTCAAATCCTGGCTGCTTCACTTCCGATCCTTCCCCCTGCTAATGTGCCTGGGAATGAAGCAGAATAAAACCCAAGCTCTTGGGCCCCTGCACCCATTTGGGAGACCATGATGCAGCTCCTGGCTCCTGGCCCAAGCCTGGCCCTTGGGGCCATTTAGGGAGTGAACCAGAGGATGAAAGATCTCTCTCTCTCTCTCTCTCTCTCTCAGTCTCAGTCTCAGTCTCTGTCACTCCCCCTCTCTCTGTAATTCTGACTTTCAAATGGATAAGTTAAAAAAGAAGGCGGTGGGCTAGCGCCATGGCTTACTTGGTTAATCCTCCGCCTGCTGTGCCAGCATCCCATATGGGTGCTGGGTTCTAGTCCCGGTTGTTCCTCTTCCAGTGAGCTCTCTGCCGTGGCCCGGGAAGACAGTGGAGGATGGCCCAAGTGCTTGGGCCCCTGCACCCGCATGGCAGACCAGCAGGAAGTTCCTGTTTCTTGGCTTCAGATTGGCATAGCTCTGGCCAGAGTGGCCATTTTGGGGGGTGAACCAACGTAAGGAAGACCTTTCTGTCTGTCTGTCTCTCTCACTGTCTAACTCTATTGTCTAATAAAAAAAAAGGCGGCAATGAGATTGTGCAACTTATTTGCATAAAATACTTCACTGGACTCCCTCTGCTTACAAGGCTTGCACATCTGGATTTTATCCTAGACTTTCCTCTCCATATAGTGCCAAAACATACAGGTGAAGGCTAAGCCTTCTGTCCAGATTTTAATATACACTGCCAGAAAATGGTTGGATTGAACTTTTGAGGAACTTCCTCTGAAATTGCATTTTGGCAATGCTCAAGGGTGCTTGCCATAGGATTCCACATTTCTATGTCTTTATTATTATTCCCTCTGCCAGGAATCTCCCTCTCCTTTGCCTGGCATCTTCTCTCCAGGAAAGGTTTCTAAAACTTTGGATGTGGCAATGTTTCTTACTTTTTAAAAAAAATTTTTTTTTCTTTATTCATTTTAAAGACAGAGAGATATAGAGGGAAATACAGAGAGAAGGAGAGGGAGAGGAAAGAGAGAGAGAGAGAGAGAGAGAGTGAGTTATTATTTATCTACTCTACAAATGCCAACAACAGCTGGGATTAGGCCAGGCCAAAACCAGAAGACAGAAACTACTTCTGGGTTGCTTGCATAGATAGCAGAAATCTAAGACTTGTGTCACTACCTGTTACCTCCCAGGTGCATAGACAAGGAGCTAGATAAGAAATGGAGGCGGGACTCCATCCCAGGCACTCTGATATGAGATATAGGTATACTAAGGGGCAACTTAACTTTCTATGCCACAGGCCCATCCTCATTTCTCACTTTTGTGCTGTCGAAGAAATCTGATCATTGTAAGCTCACATTTCCTGAGTATTTGCTCTGTATCATGGTTCATTCATTTACTGGTTTAAATATATTTTCTCATTTAGTTTTCACAATAACCAGATGTCAGATACAATTATTATTCCCGTTTTACAGATGAGGGTATTGAGGCATTGGAAATTTAAATAACATGGAATCAGAACTTGCACTTGGATGTTTTTACTATTTCTGTGCTATACATTGTATTTATATATTGAAATGATTTACTTCAGGGTCTATATTCACTACTACACTGAACACATGTAGACTTTTAAAACCGTTTTTAATTCACTGCTATATCCTTATCATATTCCATAATTTACATGTTTGCTGTAATACCTGGCATATAAAAGGTACTCTGTAAGTGGTTGTTGAAACAAAATGAATCAATTGGCTGTGTTGATACTGTGTAGTCAAGATTTCATTCCTCTTCTTGGCTTTGAGCTCAGTGGATATTTAGTGCTAATGGAATTTATAGCCATTGTGGAATGTATGTGGTAGAAGAAACCCCAACATCCAAAGATTACAAGTTCTTTGTGAAACTTTATCCATTTGGCTGTGGTTTGCTTAGTCGTGTTCAAAGGTCTATGATTAATCTCTTTGCTCATCTCCTCGGCTGCTTTAGGCTGATGTTACAAGGACTTTATAGCAATCATCTTTGGCAGCTGACCTCTTATCTGGTCATCTTCCAACTATTAAGAGATTCTTGTCTTGATAAGTATCAGAACAGAGGGGAGAAGTTATCAGACCTCTTGACTTTCTAATACATATGGAAGGAAATTGATATGGTTCAGGAAGATGACTATGATATGTCATATATGTGTGTCTTGTTATTGACAAGTTCAACTGTACTTAAAATTTTCTAGTGTGTTTTGATACACAGAGAAAGTTAGCTGATAATAATTTTAGTGCTTACACTTAGTGATGACTCAATACCACTTCCTGGACACAATAAAATTACTTTTTTGCAGCAATGTAGAAATGGGGTTTCTGCTTTCTCTTTTGCCACAGAACATGAGCCCCAGATGGAAACATATTCCAACTTTTTCAGTTCATCCCAAGGAAGGCATAGATTGAGGTGCAGAAAATGCAGAAAATATTCATTATAAAGCTGTTTGAGTCAAATCAAGGCTGTAGTACACGTGGCAATTTATTGCAGTCAATGGAGTTTCGCTCTGAGTGAGTGTGACTGCAGTCCCCTAGCCTCAGTGCTGTAATAGTTTCTCTGCATACCAAAATGTTTACCAAAACCATTTGTTTTCCTTTCCTTTTATCTTATACACATGGGAATGGTCAACTGTAAGCTGAGAAAAGAAAGGAAGATTTTCATAACAGGATCGCAATTGACTTTGCTAACTTTAATTTATGAAAGAGATTATGTTTAATTGGAAAAAGAGAGCCTTACTTTTGGAATATTTGTTCAATGTGATAAATAAAAAATAACTTCAACTACAATTTGTCAATAGCAAAAGTTAGTATCATAAACCATCACACAGCTGTTTTCTCTTATTTTTCCTTCTATTTAGGTAGCGTGGCATGAACCTCAGAATGAAAACCAGTGTGGCAGTATTACGTAAGTACTATTGAGAGGTCTCATGGCATTTTTCAAGCAGCACATACAACTAATCCCTGACATTTGTATACTCATTATAATATGCTATGTCTCTTCATGAAACACTGGGGCTTCCCTTTCTGCTTTTGTGACCCGAGTGGCCAAACAACACCATTATAGATTTTTCTCACTTCTGTGACTTTTAGAAAGACTGTATTGGATGGGCGGAGAGAAAGAGAGAGAGATACAGAAAGATAGAGATCCACTATCTGTTGGTTCAATCCTCAAATCTCCACAACCACCAGGGTTAGTATAGGCCAAAGCCAGGAGCCAGAAACTCCATCTGTGTCTCCCAAGGTGGTGGCTGGGACCCAAATATATGAGTCATTACTGCTGTCTCCCTGGGTGTGTGTTTGCAACAAGTTAGAATCCAGGGCAGGCCAAAACTTGAATCAAAGTACTGTAATATGGGATGTGGACATCCCCTGGAGTGGCTTAACTGCTAAACCAAACATCTGCACTCCACTTCTGCTACTTCTGAAGAGCTATTATGTTTGGCTGACAAGGTGACTGAATTTCAAAAAGTTTAAAGTTGGCAGCATATAAAACAGTATGTCTTTTCTCATGAGAAAGCTTTCACAGAACCCAAGGTTGAGGATGATTAGTAAGCACTGGTATAATGTAGTTGAAAACATCATTGGCCACATTGGCTAAAATGCAGATTTGACTCTGCAGGGAAGCCCAAAATAAGAATGGCTTAAAAATAGACCAAAGTTTACCTATTTTACAAGAAATCCTTCAAGGGTGAGCAAATCAGGGCTAAATGTTATACTGCCTGCCTATCTTCTTTGTTGTTCATTCTCAATGTGTTGCTTCCTTCTTGTGGTCTAAAATAACTGGTTCAGCTTTTGCCATAATATCTGCTTTCCTGCCAGCCTTAATGCCGGGGAAAAACTGGGGAGGATTCTTCTTTCTATGAATATCATGACAAACATTGTAACTCTGATCTCCACTGAAATCCCGTAAGCCAGACCTTACTTATATGAACCAACCTAACTGCAAGGACTCACACTTAGTGTCAATGTACATAACTTTAATTATGCAATGGTTTTGCAACTGAATGAAAAAGGGAAGAAAGGATCTTAGTAGACCACTGATGTTACCATAATCACTCCTGGTAAAAATTAAGGGAGTAGAGAAATGATGGAGTACAGAATGTCAGTATGTGATTATCCTTTAACCCTAGCAACTTGTAAGTATATACAATACAGAAGCCAATATGGGTAAGTAAAGTTAGCAATGTATTTACTAGTGGGGCATCAGGTAGAATATTTGATTTATTAAAATGTTGGGGAACCAGGTACAGAACTAGGCTGAAGATTATGTAGATTCAGATTTATTTGAATTATACCACAGAATGGTCTGCTTACAAAAATCAACTCAAAATGGATCAAGGATCTGAATCTATGGCCTGATACTATCCAATTATAGAGGAGAACATTGGAGAAACTCTGCAAGGTATTGGTATGGCAAAAATTTCTAGGAAAGGACCCCAGAAGCATGGGGAATAAAAGCAAAAATAGACAAACGGGATTATATCAAGCTAAGAAGCTTCTGTACTGCAAAGGAAACCCTCAACAAAGTGAAAAGACAATCGATAAAATGGGAGAAAATATTTGCAAACTATGCAACTGATAAAGAATTATTATCCAGAATGTATAAAGAGCTCAGGAAACTTAGCCACAACAAAACAAGCAATCCAGTTAAAAAATGAGCAAAAGACTTAAATAGGCATTTTTCAAAAGAGGAAATTTAACAGACACATGAAAAGTTGCTCAGGATACTAGCCATCAGGGCAATTCACATCAAAACCACAATGACTTTTCACCTCACCCCAGCTGGAATGGCTGTCATACAGAAATCAACAAACAATAAATGCTGGTGAGGATAATCCACTGTTGGTGGGAATGTCAAATAGTACAACCATTATGCAAGACAGTATGGAGATTTCTCAGAAATCTGAATATAGATCTACCATATGACCTGGCCATCCCACTTCTGGAAATTTACCCAAACAAAATATGAAAGAGTTATCTATACCAGCACATTTGTAGCAGATCAACTCACAATAGCTAAGATGTGGAATCATCCCGTATGTCCATAGACTTATGACTAGATAAAGTAAATGTGGTATACACACACACACACACACACTCAGCCATAAAAAAGAGATCCTATCATGTGCAACAAAATGGATGCAGCTGAAAACCATTATACCTAATGAAATAAGACTATCCCAAAAAGATATGTTTTCTCTGATCTGTGGTAACTAACAAAGTACAAATAATTGTAAATAATGTACAAAAAACTGTAATGTATATGAGTGAAATTGACAAATTTGAAATTTGATTATTATTTACAGCCTTGTTTCTACTGTTAAGGAACAGTGTTTTTTTTCTGTTTATTATTTGTTGAACTTAATGGGATGTTAAGCTATTATAAAATAAACTGAAATAATGTCACTGTAAAAATTAAGAGAAAGGAAGGAGGAGGAAGGATGAGAGCCTAAGTGGGAGGGAGGGTAGGTGGTAAATATCACTATGCTTCTAAATCCATATATATATGAAATATGAGTTTTTTTCACTTCCTATAAGTGAAAAAATTTGGAAAAAAAGAACTGTGCCACCATGACATCACCCCAATATTCTTTATTCTGTTGCTTAGACTATCACTAGAAACTAGGTAGTGAATGCTACCAAAGCTGAAAATGAATTACAAACTGTCTTCTTTCTTGAATCCTCAAGTTGCCAGGCTACAAAATCCTGGGTGGGGACACTGGGTTTGTTGAACTAGCACGAGTCTGTATCTTGCTTTCAGGGGCTAAAAACACACATATTTGGCCTTCAACGAATGGCAGTGGAAGGGGAACCCTTTCTCCCACCAAATCTGACTCACACAATGGTGGACCCAAAGCTTAGAAAAGGGTTCATTTTCTGAGTGTGTTTCTCATTTTGGAACAAAATGGTGTAATTCCTTAAGTGGATGGTTTTGAAATTAGACAAAACTAGTTTTTAACCATTGCTATATAAAATGAGAATATTAAAACTGCCAACTTTTGGCCGGCGCTGCGGCTCAATAGGCTAATCCTCCACCTAGCAGCGCCGGCACGCGGGCTTCTAGTCCCAATCAGGGTGCCGGATTCTTTCCTGGTTGCCCCTCTTCCAGGCCAGCTCTCTGCTGTGGCCCGGGAAGGCAGTGGAGGATGGCCCAAGTGCTTGGGCCCTGCACCCTATGGGAGACCAGGGTAAGCACCTGGCTCCTGCCATCGGATCAGCGCAGTGTGCCGGCCACAGCCCGCCAGCTGTGGTGGCCATTGGAGGGTGAACCAATGGCAAAAGGAAGACCTTTCTCTCTGTCTCTCTCTCTTACTATCCACTCTGCTGTCAAAAAAAAAAAACAAAAACAAAAACAAAAACAAACAAAAAACAAAAAAACCTGCCAACTTTTTAGTGTTTTGTGGACAACATATATAAAGTAGATGGTCAATAAATTGGAGAAAAGGGGAAAGATTTACACACTATCTTTTAAATGTAATTTAAAGTTTTTAATACTGCCTAGGCCTGCACCACGGCTCACTTGGCTAATCCTCCACCTGCAGCACCAGCACCCCAGGTTCTAGTCCAGGTTGGGGCACCGGATTCTGTCCCAATTGCTCCTCTTCCATTCCAGCTTTCTGCTGTGGCCCAGGAGGGCAGTGGAGGATGGCCCAAGTGCTTGGGCCCCTGCCCCCGCATGGGAGACCAAGAGAAGCACCTGGCTCCTGGCTTCAGATCGGCGCAGCATATTGGCATAGGTTTAACAGGCTAGCTGACCTGATATAATGACTAGCCAGTTAACGACACAGAAGAATAGACAATATTAAAGTTTTCTAGGCAGTATTTTTTTTTTTTTTGAGAGGCAGAGTTAGACAGTGTGAGAGAGAGAGAGTTATAGATAGTAAGAGAGAGAGAGACAGAGAGAAAGGTCTTCCTTTTCTGTTGGTTCATCCCCCAAATGGCTGCGACAGCCGGCGCACTGCGCCGATCTGAAGCCAGGAGCCAGGTGTTTCCTCTTGGTCTCCCATGCGGGTCCAGGGCCCAAGCACTTGGTCCATCCTGCACTGCCTTCCCGGGCCACAGCAGAGAGCTGGACTGGAAGAGGAGCAACCGGGACAGAATCCAGCGCCCCAACTGGGACCAGAACCGGGGGTCCCAGCGCGGCAGGCGGAGCATTAGCCAAGGGAGCTGTGGCGCCGGCCAAACATATGCCAATATTCTAAAACTGGTTTGCAATCCTATAACCAGCAAAACTGACAATTGGGCCAAAGGAAAATAGTATACTGCTTTTTATAGTGGATTAAAGATGACTAACTTGTACCTACAGTCTAAAAACATAACTAACACCTCTAACACATATACCTGTAATAGTTCTCCTAAGAGGCTGCCTAGTGGGTGGCTTTTGTTCCTTTCCTCAGAGGTGAATTCTCCTGGACAATACATTTGCCTTCATAATACCAGCCTTTAAAACTTGACTGTTCCACCAATTGCTTCAAACTTTTGCCTCTAAAGAACATCTTAAGCCGCATTAGGAAGACGGACAAAGGCAAGCTTAAGTACTTCCCTAGGCTGCCAGAAATACAGATTGGATGGTGTTCAGCACCTGGGAAATCCGTTAAGACCATATGGGCTGTCAGAAGTTCAGTGTCATAGAGGAGAAAACTCCCTGCAGTGGCAGCACTGTGTAGGAACAAAATCATCCTAAACAACGGCCCTGGGGGATTTCGGTGATCATTCAAAAAGCTGTGGTTTCTGCTGTTAACAGGCAGATCATAAACTACATTATCAACTCGTTGTGGAGCAGGATATCGAAGAGACAGAACTGGAAAGAGTTCTTTGGGCAAATGAGATCAATGTCCTTGTACTTGACCTTAGTTCTAGGGGTCTGAGACTTGCATATCACATCTTTGCCTATAAAGAGGTAAAGTCTATGTAGCCAAATACAAATTTAACTTTTTTGTTTGATTTCTATTATTTAAAAGGAAGCTAATTATTCACCAAAACGTCTATATTAGTAAAATTAACACAAATTATGAATGACCTAAATAATGAACATATTGTACAGTACTTCAGATCACTTTTTATTTATTCATTTATTTATTTAAGACATTCTGCCAATTCTTTTTTGAACTCAACATTTTATTATTTCTTTATTATAACATTTTAATGTACATGATAGTCAAAGGCTCAGCAGCTTTACAAAATAAAGAGTTTAACAAATAAAAGCACCTTAGTGAAGCAGGAAAATATGCAAGAGGTATAAACAAGAACCAAATGAAAATATGTTCAGTTTCACTCATATAGATTTTAAAATAGTCACAAAATCATTGAAACTAAACATAGAGTGAAAGAGAGAGAAACATAAAAACAGAGACAGAGAGATCTTCCATCCACTAGTTCATTCCCCCAAGTGGCTGCAATAGTTGGGGCTGGGTCAGGCCAAAACCAGGAGCCAGGAACTCCATCCTGGTCCTCCACGTACCCGAGCCATCTTCTGCAGCCTTCCCAGGCACCCTGGCAGGGAGCTGGATCAAAAGCAGACCAGCTAGGACTCAACCATCACTCAGATATGGGACGCTGGTGTTGCATTTGGTGATAAAATACACTGCTGCAACACTGGTCCCATCCCTTGGCTTTATAATTTGCATCTTGCTATTTGAATAAACATTTCTAAGCTTTATGAGCAAAAAAGCAACCTCTAAGTATTGTTTTTATATATTTCCAAGTAAAATTAATTTTCTCTAGATTCATTAGATAAAACTTGCAAACTGATATTGGAGATATATCTACCTAGCTATGTAGTTACTTTCTTCCAAAATTCTGTGTGATGGTACTGAAATACTGGGAAATAGTCCACTTTTATTAAATTTCTGAGAATATAAAAATATAGTCACATGATTTATTGGCCAAATACTTTTGATGATATATTTCTCCACCATCAAGTAATAAGCAGAAGAAGAGTGATGAGAAATTTGCAAAATGAAAGGAGAAATCTAAATTTAGATTTAAAGAAGCTGGTGTGTATGTGTGTGTGCATGTGTGTGTTTAAAGTGCTAAGTTCTCTGTTCCTTTAGTGAAGTGACCAGCAGCTCCTCTTTCTGTCTTCTCACCAGAAGGAGTAATAGGTATCTGGCCAAACCATAATCTTAAAAATGTGCACTATGGGATTGTATTACCAAAAAGAAGCTTAGCCACAGATAGTAAGGAGTGAGAAAGTTCTTCAAATTAACTTTGTTTTTCCAAGTATGAAAATAGTACATTTTAAATGTGGGAAACTTGTAAAATACAAAAAAAGATGAAAATTAATGTCACATTATGTTTTCCACTCAGGGTTAATTACTATTAACATTTGATTCACTCCAATCCCATTCCTCTCCCTCAGTATACATGTAAATGATGTGGAGTACCCATTTAGATGATGTCCATAAAGTCTTAGGAAGACATGGGAATTTCTCAGGAGAACAAACACATTTTGATATAAGCCTGTATGAGTCAGTTGTTCCAGAGTATTTTTAATGATTAGTGAACGTTCATCAGCAGCAGCTTTTTATTTACACACAATCAGGAGGGTAGTGCTTCACTTGACATTCACATTTTATTTATGTCTATATATCTAGGCTATATGATTATTTATGTCCCCCCTGCCTGGTTTAAATTTAGAATGGAATATACCATGCCTTTAGAAAAAAGAGATTAAATAATTGTTTTTGATAAATAAAAGCAATTTGTTGATAGCCTTGTATTTCTGTACTTCAAAAGGTATGAAATTTATAAAAAGAGGTTCAAAACAAGTATAGAGTTGACATGGCAGGTATCAACAGGTGAATTTTGAATTCACATAGCCTATTTCAAACACCAGCATCCCAGCACAGGTTGCCTCAATTATAAACTTTTTCATTTTTAGACAGAAGATTTTCCAAAACCAGTTCAAACTTTGCAGATTATGAATTTATTACAAAATGCATTGCAGTTTCATTCATCCTTATATATTTTTGAATACATCTGGTTAACATCTACAGAGGTTACTTATAATTTTTCCTTGTTTGGCCTTAGGATATAGGTATCATGAAGTGATTTTTCTCTTCTGTCAGCTTTCTTATTTAACCCTGACATTTATCTTAATTAGCTCTGGTGTTTCTCCATTTACATCAAGATTAGTTCTTTTGTGGTTGATTCTCCGCTATGAATTGGAAAAAAAATCAGAGTCCCATACTGGGGTTCTGTAAAATTTGTTTAGAGTTTTTCAGATTCCTACATGAAAAATCTTCATGACTTAGAGTATTAATGCTGTAGAAAAATAGATTGTTGGGGCCAGCACCATGGCTCACTTGGTTAATCCTCCACCTGTGGCACCGGCATCCCATATGGGCACCGGTTCTAGTTCCGGTTGCTCCTCTTCCAGTCCAGCTCTCTGCTGTGGCCCGGGAGGTCAGTGGAGGATGGCCCTCCACTTGTGCTTGGGCCCTGCACCCACTTGGGAGACCAGGAGGAAGCACCTGGTCCTCAGCGCAGTTCTGGCTGTAGCAGCCATTTGGGAGGTGAACCAACGGAAGGAAGACCTTTCTCTCTGTCTCTCTATCTGACTGTGTATAACTACATGTCAAATAAATTAAAAAACAAACAAACAAAAAAGAAAAATAGATTGTTACAGAGAGGTCTCATCACAAACCAAAGTCTGTGAACTTCCTTCTGGGAAATGCTCTGGTTATTTCACGGAATCACCTGGGTTGGATGTGGCCGTGGGTCAGGTTCTGCAGTGGCACTCCTGCTTGGGTTTCCTTTTGCTCACCAGCACTAACCAGTAACCCAACAAATCACACACAGTAACTGTTAAGTTCCTGTACTACTTTCAGCTCTATAATGGGATGACTCTATTATTATCTTTTTTTTTTTAACTTTTATTTAATGAATATAAATTTCCCAAGTACGACTTATGGATTACAATGGCTTCCCCCCATACCGTCCCTCCCACCCGCAACCCTCCCCTTTCCCACTCCCTCTCCCCTTCCATTCACATCAAGATTCATTTTCGATTATCTTAATATACAGAAGATCAGTTTAGCATACATTAAGTAAGGATTTCAACAGTTTGCTCCCACACAGACACATAAAGTGAAAAATAATAGATGATTTTTTAAATGATGATGAAATCAGATCAGACCTATTGTCATGTTTAATCCCAGTGAGAGTCAAGTTGGGAATTGATAATTTCTTTTCTTTTCTTCTTATTTTTTTTTTTACAGAAGATCAGTTTAGTATGCATTAAGTAAAGATTTCAACAGTTTGCACCCCCATAGAAACACAAAGTGAAATATACTGTTTGAGTACTTGTTATAGCATTAAATCTCAATGTACAGCACATTAAGGACAGAGATCCTACATGAGGAGTAAGTGCATAGTGACTCCTGTTGTTGACTTTACAAATTGACACTCCTGTTTATGGCATCAGTAATCTCCCTATGCTCCAGTCATGAGTTTCCAAGGCTATGGAAGCCCTCTGAGTTCTCCGACTCTTATCTTGTTCAGACAAGGTCATAGTCAAAGTGGAGGTTCTCTCCTCCCTTCAGAGAAAGGTACCTCCTTCTTTGAAGACCTGTTCTTTCCACTGGGATCTCACTCACAGAGATCTTTTTGCCAGAGTGTCTTGGCTTTCCATGCCTGAAATACTCTCATGGGCTTTTCAGCCAGATCTGAATGGCTTTAGGGCTGATTCTGAGTCCAGAGTGCTATTTAGGACATCTGCCATTCTATGAGTCTGCTGACTATCTCGCTTCCCATGTTGGATCACTCTCCCCTTTATTTATTCTATCGGTTAGTGATAGCAGGTACTAGACTTGTTTATGTGCTCCCTTTGACTCTTAGTCCTTTCATTATGATCAATTGTGAACTGAAATTGATCACTTGGAATAGTGAGATGGCATTGGTACATGCCACCTTGATAGGATTGAATTGGAATCCCCTGGTATGTTTCTAACTCTACCATTTGGGGCAAGTCAGCTTGAGCATGTCCCAAATTATACATCTCTTCTCTCTCTTATTCCCACTCTTATGTTTAACAGGGATCACATTTCAGTTAACTTTCAACACTTAAGAATAATTTTGTGATAATTACAGAATTAAACCAGTCATATTAAGTAGAACAGACAAAAAAATACTAAGAGGGATAATGTATTAAGTTGTTCATTAATAGTCAGGGCTATGCTGATCAAGTCACCATTTCTCATAGTGTCCATTTCACTTCAGGAGGTTTCCTTTTTGGTGTTCAGTCAGTTGTCACCGATCAGGGCGAACATATGGTATTTGTCCCTTTGGGACTGGCTTACTTCACTCAGCATGATGTGTTCCAGATTCCTCCATTTTGTTGCAAATGACTGAATTTCGTTGTTTCTTACTGCGGTATAGTATTCTAAAGAATATATATCCCATAATTTCTTTATCCAGTCTACCGTTGATGGGCATTTAGGTTGGTTCCAGGTCTTGGCTATTGTGAATTGTGCTGTGATAAACATTAGGGTGCAGACCGCTTTTTTGTTTGCCAATTTAAATTCCTTTGGATAAATTCCAAGGAGTGGGATGGCTGGGTCGAATGGTAGGGTTATCTTCAGGTTTCTGAGGAATCTCCAGACTGACTTCCATAGTGGCTTGACCAGCTTGCATTCCCACCAACAGTGGGTTAGTGTCCCTTTTTCCCCAAATCCTCGCCAGCATCTGTTGTTGGTAGATTTCTGTATGTGGATGACTCTATTATTATCTTAAGACAACACACCTATCAACTGGAGGAGTCAAGTCATAAAACATGACTTGGGCCCAAGCTGTGGCGTACTAGGTTAAGCCTCTGCCTGTAGCACTGGCATCCCATATGGGTGCCAGTTTGAGTCCCGGCTGCTCCACTTCCAATCCAGCTCCCTGCTGGCCTGTGAAAGCAGAGGAAGATGGCCCAATTACTTGGGCCCCTGTACCCACATGGGTGACCCACCGAAAGCTCCTGGCTTCTGGCTTCGGATGGACCCAGCTCTGGCTGTTGCAGTCACTGGGGAAGTGAACCAGGGGATAGAAGACCTCTCTTTCTGTCTCTCCCTCTCTGTGCCTATAACTCTGCCTCTCAAATAAAGAAATAAATCTTAAAAAAAAACCCTCATGACTCAAAAGCAGGACACATAAAACATTAAAACTTAGTATTGCTACTGTGTGGAAAGTAAATCACAAAAGTGAATATGAATCCTGGACCCAGAGTGTTTAAGGGAAGGCTTTTATGGTTGAGGTCGAGACTGAGCTAGACCTAGAAGAATGGACATATTTGGAAAAGCCAGAGAGACCAAAGAAAATTTTCTGGATGCTTGGCAGGGCAGGGTGTGTTAGATTATGGAGGAATGAATTTGGAGTTGGTGTTATAACTCTAGGATGTCATTTAGATTTCAAATTGCATGCTGTCTGACTGGTAGTGGTTGTTAGGTAGTGGCAGTGCTAAGGAGTCTAAGGCCAGTCAAAAGCTAAAAGACAAGATGCTATAATAATTAATGATGTTGCCAGGTACATAGAAATGGTAGATTTGGCATTAACTGCTGTGTTGTTGTCTAGGATGCAGTAGACAACAAGGTTGTGAATGAATTTTTAAAGCTAAGTCACCTTGAAATACAACAGGGGTGGGCATTTAGTGTAGTGGCTAAGGTTCTGCTTAGGATGGCTCCATCCTACATTGGAGTCCCTTGGTTTGAGTCCCAGCTCTGCTTCTGATGCAGCTTCCTGCTAAGGTGCCCTCTGGGAGGCAGAGGTGATGGCTCAAGTGCTTAGGGGCTTGTCACCCATGCAGAAGACCTGGAAAGAGCTCCAGACTCCTGGTTTCTGTCTGGTGCAACCTCAGCTGTTCTGGACATTTTGGGAGTGACCAGTAGATGGAGGAGTCTCTCTTTCTGTCAATCTCTCTCTCTTTTTCAGTCCCTCTCTATTCTCTCTCTCACTCTTTGCCTTTCAAATAAACAACTAATTATAAAAAATATGATAAAACCATATACACGCTGAAAACATTTTTTCTATAACAGTTTCAAATGCAGAAAATAGAGATACGAACATTTATTAGTGAAAATACTGTTGAACATGACAAATAAATATCAAAATAATTATTTCTTGAGTTAATATAGGAAACAGTTTTGAAGAAAATATTTTTTCTGGAAATGGTTTGATGTGTATTTCTCAAATAATACAAATAATCTAGTTTAATTCATCATACAGGAAAGAATAATTCTTTCCAAACTTTCAGGTTTTTTTGCTTAAATTTTTTTTGTTTTAATACAAATTTAAAATATTAAGTACTATTTTAGCTCCTTTAATTAGTAAAGTGATCACTTGGGAAACGATATTGTTCATTTTCCCAATAGTTTATTTATTTGTTGCAATTCAATTTCTGATTGCTCATTGTTAGTATATAGAAAGTTGATGGACTAAGGTATATTGAACTTGCATCCTATGTCCTTGTTAAGTTCATTTATGAGTCCTAGAATTTTAGGAGGGGGGGTCTTTGAGAAATTCTATGTGAAAAATCATGATTTTTATAAGTAGATATGTTTTATTTCTTCTTTTCCAATCTGTTTGCTGTTTACCCCTTTTTCCTGTTATTGCACTACTCCGGAGGTCCAATATGATGTTGAGTAAGAGTGTAAAGGAATGTTTGCCTTTTTCTCAGTCTTTAATGAGAATTATTTGGTCTTTTACCATTAAATATGATACCAGGTTTATATCTCCTCATTAAATTCTTAAATGAGTTCTAAATATGAGTTCAATGAGACAATCTCCTTTAATTAATGTGTTTAGATTATTTATATTTAGTTTTATAATTATTAATATAATTGGATAAAAGGTGTCATATTGTGTTTATTCCATATGTTTTATATTGTTTCTAATTTTCTACCCCTTTAAAAGATTGTTTTTATGCTTCCATTTTATCTCTATTTTTGACTTATTTAAAAATAGCTCTTTAACTATTTGAGAAAGAGAGAAAAAGCTCCCCAAAATGGCCAGGGTTGTTCTGGATCCAAGCTGGGAGTTAGGATCAATCCAGTTCTCCAATGTGGGTATCAAGAACCAAGTGACTTGGGCCATCACTGCTTCTCCCTCAGGGAGAGTCTGCATTATTAGGATTCAGGGCACAGGAATTGGAGCTGGGAGTTGAACTCCAGTACTCCAATGGGAGATGCAGATGTCTTAACTGGCATCTTAACTGATAGGCTAAAATGCCCACCCCATTGGCTTATTTTTTATGCCTTTTAAAAATTTTATTTCCTTAGGTTTTAAAATATACATCTTTAATCAATTATAGCTTACTTTCAATATTGCATTACTTAATATGAAATGTAATGATCTCATAGCAACATACTTCCAATTCCCTGCCATTATCAATACTTGGAGCTATTGTTGTCATGTATTTTCTTTTGTTTTTTAGGTATAAATAAACACCTAAATATTGATTCTGTTATTCCTTTCGACAGCTAATCTTTCAGCATGATAAAAATAGGAAGAGAAAATAAATGTATAATTGCCACCACTTGTTTTTTTCCATTGCTCTGTACTTCTTTGTTTATCATTCTTTTTTCCTATCAAAAGAATTTACTTAATTATTTTCTGTTGGAAATAAATCCTCTGACTTTTTTTGTCTCTAAAACTTTTTGTAGATTTATAAATTTGAAATGGAAACCTCAATTCAATTCATCTTGAATTATTATTATACACTAAAAATCCCTTGTTAGATTAATACCACCCTGGAAATGATATATTTTACAAAGTCATAGTAGCATTGGTTTAAGTATTATTTTTATCACATATTATACAATATATAAGAAATGATACAATATTATATGCAATGAATAAAAAGAAGAGTGATAGAGACATTTGATCGTGTAGTAAAATGATGTTTGCCTTTGGAAACAGAGAGACCTGGGTGTGAATCCTACTGCTGCCATTTTCTTGTGATGTGACTTCTGAAATATTTTTGTATCTGAATTTCAAGTTTCATAATTTGTAGAATTGAAAGAGCTGAGCCTAATAAAAGGGTGTTCTGGTACTCTTTTGGATAGTACCAAGCTTGATATATAACAGATGCCTATTTAATATTTCCTGGTCAGAGATTATTTGGTTACAAGAATAGAAGCTGCTTGTTAAACATTAAAAAAAGGGAGTTTATTACAAAAAAAAAAAAAAAAAACATGTCTCCTTGAAGGGTAGGGAGTGAGTCATTTTATCTGGCATACATGGACCTTTACTTTTGTGTTCTGCCATTAATGTGACTCAGCTACCAATTGTCCTAATTGCCATATGTCTTCAGACTTAAGAGCAGCCATCTGCTTCATTCAGTTTAGCCTACACACTGGTTCCTTTTGGATCAGTTGTTCATCTCTGGGTTGTTGCCTGGGGAAGCAGGCAGGTGATATGGTTCAAATAAGGTCTTGGAGGATGTGGCACTGGTTTATTTAGAAGAAGCCACGGATGGGTAGACAATGACTACTATCTATTGTTCAAGAATAATTATTTTTAGTTTTCCTTTCTAAATATTTATTGAACATAAAGATAAAGATTAAACATCTATGGACATTAATAAATTAATTTATAATTCAGCCTGAATTCTCAAATGAACATAAATCCTTTCATATATATATATATATATATATATCCTACATTTGGCACTAATATGATACCTAAATAATTTTTTTTTCATTTTTAAAATCCTTTCTAATGAAAAGGCAGCTGTTCCTGGTTAATTTCAATAGACACACAGCTTCCTTCAGTCTGTGAGTGCCTCAAGTTGGATGAGTGGGCAGATGGTTGCATCTGAATTCCATAGACTAAATATGAGACTTCAAGTTACTCATATTCTCTAAACTGAGGATAATAATGATGCTTTCCTGACAAGATTGTTGGGACATTAAATGAGATGATACATATCAGATGCTTCAAATGTTGCCTGATAAATTTGATGTATTAATTAGATTTGTTCTTTTGGGAGTGGCATATCTCATCAGAGATTAAACTTGACTTTTTCCTTCATGAGAGGGGACAGAATTGTAGGACTACCAAAGAAAGTTTATCTGCCCACTCCTTGCCCCGTAAGTATGGGTGTTGCATGATTAGGGGAGCATATTAGGACTTGTATAGGGAGTGATCATTTTTGAATTACAGACGGTAACCCCATTTTAAAGTCACTGTATTTGGGACAACATAGTGATATTCCACCAGGATTTTTGAGTAAGCACTTTTTCAGGGCAAGGGACTTAATCATATTTGTCATGTTCTGAATATGTAAATTAAAAAGTTTTCAGAACTGCTGCATAGATCCATAGGAAGGGAAAGGGACAGTTAAGTTAGGTCTTTGAAGTAGTAAATATCTGACCCATTCCTAATTGAGCACTGGACTCTGGCCATTATTCTGAATGGATGGGAGTGGTCCCTAAAGCACTGACAAAGCATAGCTGTAACTTCGGGAGCCCAGGGTTGGGACATCCATTGCCAAGTGCATCCTTGAGGAGGTTGGGTGGTTCTACACTGGAAGACTGGGGGCATCTGACCTTTAATAACTCCTGGTGTGTCATCACAGAGTGGGCAGTTTCATCTGTGAGGTTTTGGAAGATAAGTTTTCAACAATAACACCATGTGGCAGCTAGAAGCAAAATACGAATAGTTGACATTTGTTGTGCTGTTACTAGGTACTGTACTCTTTTCAGATTTTACATGAAATGAATCATTTCATTCTCACCCCATATTTTTTAGATGAGGCAGCTGATGCTAACAGAGACCATCAATTATCCAATCTAGAAAGTAATAGAACTAGAATTCAAACTCAGGCAGTTTCTCTCTGGAAACCATATCAACTTGCAATGCCAGCATCCCAAATGGGATGTCTCGGCTGCTCCACTTACAATCCAGCTCTCGGCTAATGCACCTAGGAAAGTAGTGGAAGATGACCCAAGTATCTGGGTCCCCGCACCCACATAGGAGACCCAGAGGCACTTCCTGGCTCTTGGTCTCTGCCTGGCCCAGCTCCAGCCGTTGCAACCATTTGGAGTTAACTAGTGTATGGAAGATCTCTCTCTCTCTCTCCCCCTCTTTTCAAATAAATAAAATGTAAATCTTAAAAAAAGAAATAAACTATCCTCCCAATAGAAGGAGAAAACAGAGCCCCTCCTGTACTATGTGAATCTGCAGGATTTTGAATTTGCACAGGGAGACTCTGTGTTCCTTGAGATTTCTTGATTTTTATCCTAAGAAAAGTTACCATACTGATAATATTATTATTGTAGATTCTAAGTAATTTTGCTATACACGCTTGCTTTATCCAATTAGATGTTAACCTCCTTGAGGAAATGGACTGTTACTATTTTTTTTTTTTGTATCCCACCCCTTTCTACTTTATAAAACTCTGAAGAGTATTCTCCTTATCAAGATAATTGGCAAGGGTTCTGTGAGAAAAAAGTAAAATTGGGCCTAAAAATTAGATTTAGGTAAATAAAACTTGAAATTACACCTGAAGACTCATGATTTATTTAAGCTCCAGCAATTGAAGCCTTCAGTTTCACCATTTTAAGGAAACAATTAATAAAGTACATTATTTATTTATTTATTTGACAGATAGAGTTAGACAGTGAGAGAAAGAGAGAGAGACAGAGAGAAAGGTCTTCCTTCTGTTGGTTCACCCCCAAAATGGCTGCTACTGCCAGAGCTATGCCTATCCAAAGCCAAGAGCCAGGTGCTTCTTCCTGGTCTCCCATGCAGGTGCAGGCGCCCAAGCACTTGGGCCATCCTCCACTGCCCTCCCAGGCCACAACAGAGAGCTGGACTGGAAGAGGAGCAACAGGGACTAGAACCCGGCACCCATATGGGATGCTGGCGCTGCAGGCAGAGGATTAACCTAGTGAGCCACAGCGCTGGCCCCTAAAGCATATTCTTAAAGGATGGTGTATTAGTTACCCTCATGGAGATCAACAGAAGTGAATGGTTTAGGTACCAAAATGCAGCCTGCTTCTGTGGGTAAAGATGACCAAATGTGAGACAACAGTGGCTATAAATTGGATTAATTTCCAAGCCCTCAAGTGCTTCTGTCTCTTGGTATAAAATACCAAATGGATTTTTGTGCCTCTGCCTTTGTTATGCGAGGAACAAAATTCAGAAAATCCGCTGGTCTCAGGAAGAGGATAAGAGACAGGTACAAAAAATCTACCCAGTGACTGCCACCTGGAACAAAGCTACCTCAGATAACTCAAAAAATTGTGGTTGAGTGCTATGTGCTTATTTTTGTATTCTGTGTTATTTTACATCTGTTCTGGAGACACCTGTGTCGATTTGCTCATTTACCCCTTTCAGTTTTTACTAAAAACCTCACATTTTAGGTAAATGACTCATTCTGTTTAAGACGCCAGCTCTTGCTTCAGTCCTCGCCTCTCTATTACCCTTCCCACTATATTTTTCTCCATCCTTTACGGCTTTCTAGTAGAACACGTAAATTACTGATCTGGAGGGCTTGTGGTTTGTCTTCTCCATATAGAACAGAGGTTCTGTTAAGTTAAAAAATCATATCCTCAACCCCCAGGACATTTCTTGGAACATGGTATGAACCCAGCAATTTTTGTTAAATGGATAAACTAGTCAACATATACCTGGAAGAGCATCAGAAATAAGTACCAAAGGGGCAGGCATTTGATGCAGTGGTTATAATGCCAATTTGGGATGCCTGCATCCCATATCAGCGTGCCTGGCTTTAAGTCCCAAATCTACCTCTGATTTTGGCTTTCTGCTCATATCACCCTGGGAGGTAACAGGTGATGCTCACGTGTTTTGGGTCTCTGCCAACCATGTGAGAGACCTGAACTGAGTTTGGGTTCCTGACTTTGGCCTGGCCTACCACTGGCTATTGCAGGCATTTGGAGAGTGAACCAGTGGATAGAGGATTTTAATCTGTCTCTCCCCGTCTCTCTGCCTTTCAAATAAAAATGAAAAATAAATTTTAAAGAGTACAGAAAATATTAATAGTGAATATCTTCGATTCTTGTGGTTATGGTATTTTTCATTTTTATTTTTTATATTTTTAAATTATCCATGGGTATTGTTAGACCCTCAGAGTGAGGATGCTAACACGTCGAGAGGCACACCCCAAAGACTCAGAGTCCAGACCAGCTGATGCAAAAGCAAGAGGATTTATTCAGCGTCTGCGCAGACAGGCCTCCTGAACTCGGGAGTCCAGAGAGTGCCCCCAGCACAAAGCCACACGGTTTATATACCTGCAGCGACCAATCAAAAGCACTATAGTGCCCATGCACACAGCAGTCCAATCCGTGAGCTGATCATGTGAAAGGCATGCGTCTTCTATCCAATCAGCTACGGGATCACATGGGAGGCATGCACCTCGTCACCATTTTGTTGTTTACTTCTTTAGCAGTTCCTTTCCCTGTCAGCGTCATCTTGTTCACCCCGAGGGGGGGGTGACATCTCGCTCCCTTCGTTCCCCTGGAGGGAGAGCAGCGTCCCGCTTCCCACACCGTTATCTGAGTATTAGGAGGCATACAAACTGGGTTAGGTCTTAGCACAGCCAGGCACAAGTGTCGCAGCTAGCTAAGCATAGGGTCCCTTATTTTTATAGCTGCACCTAATTTTAGCTTTGGGGGAAAAAGTTTAGGGCTATAATTTTAAACTTTAATTTTATTTGGGGCAAAGGTGACTTCTTGTTTTTAATAAGTGTTAGCTTAAGTCACTCCATCTTGGTTTGATTTTTAAGGTTCTTCAGGTATAAATATGCCTTGTTTAATAAAACAACTAATTTCTAAAATTGTTTTACTAGACAGAAATTTTGTTTTTTACCTGTTAATTTTATTATTATTGATATCATCCACCTATCAGTAAGCATGATTTTTTATCAATGGTGTAAAACTGTGACATAAGGTTCTATGGGTATAGGAGGCTCAAAACAAAAGGCAGGAGTATTAGAAGCTGAGAGAGTTGAGGATTGACACTGTAAGGCAATCACATCCTGTGTAAGAGAATTATCCTTGATACTAATTCCATATATTTCTGGGAAAATTGCAGGTTTTTTTTTTTAAGAGTTATATATTTGAAAGTCAGAGTTATAGAGAGAGAGGGAGAGAGAAATACATAGATAGATTTTCCACCCATTGGTTCACTCCCCAAATGACTACAATAGCGAGGGCTGGGCTAGGCTGAAGCCAGAAGCCAGGAGCTTCATTCAGGTCTCCCACGTGGGTGGCAGAGGTGCAAGCACTTGGGCCATCTTCTACTGCTTTTCCCAGGTCATTAGTAGGGAGCTGGACCAGAAGTGGAGCACCCTGGACATGAACTGGCACCCATATGTGATGCTGTCATTGCAGGCTGCTGCTTTACCTGCTATGCCACAACGCTGGCTCCCAAACTGCAGGTTTTTTTTCTTTTTTCCATCTCCTGATTCATGCCTAAGTATTTTCTTTTTTTTAATGATTTATTTGAAAGTCAGAGTTACACAGAGAGAGGAGAAGCAGAGAGAGAGAGAGAGAAAGAGAGAGAGGTCTTCCATCCGATGGTTCAGTCCCCAATTGGCCGCAACGGCCAGCTGCGTAGATCCGAAGCCAGGAACCAGGAGCTTTCTCTGGGTCTCCCACATGGGTTCAGGGGCCCAAGGACTTGGACCATCTTCTACTGCTTTCCCAGGCCACAGCAGAGAGCTGGATGGAAGCAGAACAGCCAGGATGCTAGCGCTTCAGGCCAGGGCGTTAACTCACTGTGCCACAGCGCCAGCCCCGAAGCTTAAGTATTTTCAAGTTTTTCCATTTATAATTATTTTTAAGCCTTAAGACAGATTCAAGTTTCACTAGTTTTGTTGTTGTTGTTGTTGTTGTTGTTGTTTTTAGTTATTTTAGTGAATTATCTTATTGCACTTATACATCTATTATAAAGTTACGTTACGGAATCTAATGAAAACCCCCTGAGTAAGGAATATCATTATCCTATTTTATAGGGTACCCAGTATGTTGAGCCGGCGCCGTGGCTCAATAGGCTAATCCTCCACCTTGCGGCGCCGGCACACCGGGTTCTAGTCCCGGTCGGGGCGCCGGATTCTGTCCCGGTTGCCCCTCTTCCAGGCCAGCTCTCTGCTATGGCCAGGGAGTGCAGTGGAGGATGGCCCAGGTGCTTGGGCCCTGCACCCCATGGGAGACCAGGAAAAGCACCTGGCTCCTGGCTCCCGCCATCGGATCAGCACGGTGCGCCGGCTGCAGCGGCGGCCATTGGAGGGTGAACCAGCGGCAAAAAGGAAGACCTTCCTCTCTCTGTCTCTCTCTCTCACTGTCCACTCTGCCTGTCAAAAAATAAAAAAAAAAAATTAAAAAAAATAAAAAAAAATAAAATAAAATAGGGTACCCAGTATGCTGAAAGGACCATAGCAGAAACAATACCAGTTGTCTGGTATTTGGCAAATAATTAAGTGCCAGTGAGATGAGCTGGAGAAATTTCATGAAGTTGCTTCTTCTGCATTGTGAGTTAATCTCAAGCCTGAGTTGGCCATGCTCTGTCTGAGGGTGACAACTGTTGGGTGGCTTTTCTTTTCACTCACCTGTCCCCTTTCCTTTTACTCATCCTCATTGCAGTAGAAAGATGAGAGAGGCAGATGAATAAATTCCAGGACCCAGTGCTGGGTAAATTTTATCTAAAAGTTAAGTGGCCTATCTTGTTTAAGATTTTTATGATTCACAAAGTATGCCGTGGCCACGGAGGAAGTAGTAGAGCACAGGGCTTGGGCATGACAAATTGAAGGTAAATGGACTCTGATTTGAATTTCAACTCTACCACTTAAAATAGAAGTATTGCCTTGTAAGTGACCAACTTTTTGGAACCACTATCTGCAAGTATGGACTACACAGGATGCCATTTGTAAAGTATGCAGTATTGTGTTCGATCACTAGCAAGCATTTAATAAATTCAAGCTGCTATTAGAACTGTTATTTGCTACTGTTGAAATCTTTACTTAATATATACTAAACTGATCTTCTGTGTATAAAGAGAATTGAAAATGAATCTTGATGTGAATGGAAGGGGAGAGGGAGCAGGAAAGGGGAGGGTTGCGGGTGGGAAGGAAGTTACGGAGGGGGGGAAGCCATTGTAATCCATAAGCTGTACTTTGGAAATTTATATTCATTAAATAAAAGTTAAAAAAATAATAAAAAAACCCTGTTATTTGCTAAACTACAATTTTCCTAGGTCACCAGTAGGTATCCTGGCAAGTGGGCCTCCTGCAAAATGAATAGAGGGAGAAGTTGCAAGAATAATCTGAAAAATATGCTTAAGGTAGCAGTTTTACACTCAGTAATGGCAGCTGATTGTATCATCTTTTGAGATCTAACAGCAATACTGTATAGCTTTCATAGTATTATAAAATTTGGTATATCATGACCTTGAGTGATACTATACTAGCTCAAGCTGTTCCATGGTTTTTCTAGCTATCAATACCTGTCCTGAATCACAGCCATGCTTATCATGTCTATATTATATTTTTTTGATTAAAAACAAAGAAAAACAAAAAGAACCAAGAACACCAATAGGTTGAAAGAATGCAGAATTTTCCCTCAATAAGCATGAAAGTCATAAAATCAAGTAGGTGGACAGCAGAGGGTTTTGAGACACCATAGACTGGAAAAACCAGTATCCAGGGTAAAGCTAATCCATTCATATTACACATTTGCTTTTTATCAGGATTTCTTCAAATTAAATATCAGTGATGAGTAATGTAAACATCTCCTGTGATACGGAGACAGCTGTTACAGCCTCCTGAAGGAATCAGCCACCATTGCTTTGTGGTGGGCCTTTGCTGCCCGGCTGCTCTTTCTTTGTTTTTCAATCCAGCCTCATTACATTAATAGCTCCAAACCTTCTCAGGAGTGTTAAAAATAGATTGTAAGAGAATTGAATGCAGTGTTTCCCTCCTGCCTCCCACTCCTTTTCTCAACTGTAATATAATGGCTGTGCTCAGAAACAGTCCAAGGAAATCAGGATTTTCTCAGTGGCTTGTGTGGGAAGTGCTGACCATTGTGTGCAAGTGTTGTAGCCTACTGCTTGGCAGGAAGTTGTTTTCTGGAAAAGTTAACTGAACAAACACCTTCCATTGTCTACAGAGGTTGAAAGTCCAGTGAAACTTCCTTATTGCTATCTCTAAACCAACTTGTTGACTGGGTACGTTTAACTCTTTTGTTTCTAATCTCAGGTTTGTGTCAGGCTGTTTTCCTCAATGATTCTTAAGCTTTTCTGATACTCAGACACCTTTGAGTGTCTGCTGGGACCAAAAAACCTGATGTTTCTATGTTTAGATCTGTGGTTCTTCCCTTGTTTCCCCCTCTAATGTGGAATGTTTATGAATAGTTAATGATCCAGGGGAAGACTCTAAGGAGGAGATGAGAATCTCCCTACTCCCACACCCTTCCAATAATATTTCTCATTTCTTTTGTGCAAGCTTAAAACAAAACAAAACAGGAAATAAAGATTGTGTGCCATTAAGAACTATCACAAAACTGTTAATCACGCTTTAGCCTAATTTATTAAAGGGATAATACATAGCATGGGTTTACACCCACTGTAATACAATTAACATTAAGAATTAGACCAGGAGCGAAGACAAAGAATAGGCTTTCTTTGACCTGGCAATGACTACATTTGCCTTCTAAATATTTGCAGATGCTTGATGGGCATTTGTAGAGATATAGAAGCCATGAATCATTATTTTATCTTGCTTCAAGTGGGAAGGAGGATTTTTGTTTGTTTATTTTAAAACATCTTTTGACCAAGCAGAAGGTCCCAAGATTTAACTGTTCAACAATGCAATTTTCTGTTGTAGAAGCCAGTGTGTTTACTTTCACTAAAAATATTCAAGAGAAGCATGCTCCATTGTGGGGAGCAATCCGGACTGGACTAAGTTACTGGAATTAAGACTTATTCTATGCATCTGCTCTCCCACAATATGGCGCTGGGAGAGAAGAAAACAGCTTCTACACAGCTGCCTCCAGTTCAGCCAATAAACTGTAGGACTTGCTCCTGATTGGAGGAGAGCAGCGTACTCGGCGTGTGGGCAGCCGAGTTGGGATTGGCAGAGGAGGACTATAAAGGAGGAGAGAGATGGCATGCACCAGGAACATCTAAGAGGAACATCTAAGGGGAACATCTAAGGGGAACACCTGTGCAGCCCCCGAGAGAGCCGGCCGGCGGTGTGCCGCTCCCCTGCGGAAGTGGGGAATGTGGCCAGGGGGAACTGCCCTTCCACGGAGGTGGAAGGGATAGTAGCCAACCTGGGAAGAACCAGCAGCAAACCCGGGGAGGGCCGAGCAGACGAAAGAACAGCGCAGGGTTCTGTGTCGTTCCTCCACGAAGACGGGGAGCGACACTCCATTACCTGTCAGAGGTATCACAGGTGGTTTTTCTATTATCTATAGATAGATAACCTCTTTCACACCTTTGCACTAGAATTGCTTCAAATACACAAATAATTTAGTTGGTCTACAGAAAGATAACCATTGAGATGTCTTTTTCATTTTCTTTTTCCTTGTATCATACCCAAGGTAATTTTTTTTTTAAGATTATTTATTTGAAAGGAAGAGTTAGAAAGACAAGAGACAGACACAAAGAGAGAGATCTTCCATCTGCTGGTTCACTCCCCAAATGGCTACAGTGGCAGAAGTTGGGCCGGGACAAAGCCATGAGCCTGGATCTCCATCTTGGGCCTTCTTCTGCTGCCTTCCCAGGTGCATCAGCAGGGAGCTGGATTGGAAGTGGAGCAGCCAGGACTAAACCAGCACCCATATGGGATGCTGGCCCCACAGGCCATGGCTTAACCAGCTGCTCCACAGCGCCAGACCCCAAGAAGGTGGTGTGGGGAGCAACTGAGACTAGACTAAGTTACTGGAATTAAGACTTATTATGCATCTGCTCTCCCACAATATGGTGCTGAGAGGGAGCAAACAACCTCTACGCAGCTGCCTCATCAGTTTGACTGATAAGCTGCAGGAGCTGATCCTGCTCCTGATTGGAGGAGAGCAGCGTGCTCGGCATGTGGGCAGCAGAGCATGGATTGGTGGAAGAGGACTATAAAGGAGGAGAGAGACAACATGCACCAGGAACATCTGAGGAACATCTGAGCAGCCCCTGAGAGAGCCGGCCGGCAGTGTGCCACTCCTCCGCAGAAGCGGGGATAGCAGCGGGGGGTGCTGCCCCTCCACGGAGGCGGGGGGCCGGCAGCTAACCTGGGACGGCATCATTCCTCCGCGAGTGAGGGAACGGCAACTAACCCGGGAAGAGCCGGGCAGAAAGAACAGCGCAGGGTCTAGTGTCGTTCCTCCGCGAATGGGGGAGCGACAGGTAGTTTTAACAAGTGCTGATATGGAATTCCAGCTCTCCAACATCATTTATTTTTGATAAGATCTTGGGTTTCTATGATGCTATTATAGGAAAACCATAACCTTTTTCCCAGCATCTGCAAAGTAACACAGCGTCCTCTTATCTCCTGGGAACTGATCGCTGTCACTTGGGAAGAATGAAATCACTGTTACTTTTAAGGAAAAAGTACATTTGAATTGACTTAATTATAAGAACTTTCATTTTTCTTCCAAGCATTTTCATTAATTGTTATTTAGAGTTGATAAATACATTTATACTTTTTAAAAGATTTATTTTATTTATTGGAAAGAGAATTACAGAGAGAAGTAGAGCCAGAGAGAGAGAGAGAGAGAAGTCTTCTACCCTCTGGTTGACTCCCAAATGACTGCAACAGCCAAAGCTGAGCTGATCCAAAGCTAGGAGCCAGGAGCTTCTTCCAGGTCTACCACGTGGGTGGGATATGTGCTATCTTCTGCTGCTTTCTCAGGCCACAGCAGAGAGCTGGGTCAGAAGTGGAGCAGCCGGAACTGAAACTGGTGCCAATATGGGATGCTGGTGCTGGAGGCTGGGGCTTTAATCTGCTGCGCCACAGTGATGGCCCCTACATCTTTTTTTTTTAATTACTTATTTGAAAGGTAGAATTGCAGAGAGAGAGAAAGAGAGAGAGAGAGGAAGAGAGAGAGAGAGGAAGAGAGAGAGATCATCTTTCTGCTGGTTCACTCCCAAATGACTATAATAGCAAAAGTTGGGCCAGGAAAAAGGCAAGAGCCTGGATCTCCATCTGGGTTTCCCATGTCGGTGTCATGGGCTCAACTACTTGGCTACCTTCCACTGCCTTCTCAGGTGCATTAGCAGGGAGCTGGATCAGAATTGGAACAGTTGGGACTGGAACTGTCACTCATACGGGATGCTGGCCACAAAGGTAGCAGCTTAACCCACTTGTACCACACCACAGGCCCCAATATACGTTTCTTTTCTAAGATCATATCATCTTGTGTCATTTGTGTTGAAAATTTAGATTGTGCATTGTCAGATAAAGAAGATGTAGTGGAATTTAGTATCTACAATTTTTTCTAACTGGATTCCTTTTAACGGAGGCTCTCAGCAATCTGGAATCCCTCATCTTGAAGCTTTCCTATGGCTGTTAATTTTATATATATATGGGTGTATGTATAGCAGCCTGGGCTGCTATAAAATAATATAAAAGATTGGAGGTTAAACAACAAAGTTTATTTTCTCCCAGTTCTGGATGCTGGGAGTTCTAATCAAAGTGGCAGCATGGTCAGGTTTTGGTGAGGGCTATCTTCCTGATTTTCAGATGGCTGTCTTCTTGCTTGGTACTCACATAGGCTTTCCTAGGTACACGTGCATGGTGGGAGGCGGAGAGAGAGAGAGAGAGTGATAGAGAGAGAGGGAGAAGTCTTTTTGCCTTTCTTATGAGATGATCAATTGTATCAAATTGGGCTGCCATCTTTATTACCTTGTAAAATCTTAATTATCTTCTAAAATCCCTATCTCCAAATATAATCACATAAGGATAAAGAGTTCAGCACATGAATTTTGGGGGATACAATTCAGAGCAGACAAATACCATGTGTGTATATTCTGGGCTTTCTTGACCAGAGGTTTGGACACCTGTAATGGAAGAATTAGGAGAGAATTTTATTATAACATGATCCCATCTGCAATCTGTTATTGTGAAGTGAACAACAGAAACCTGGAATTTCTAATATAACTAAGACATTAAATATTTGTGCATGAAAAAATAATTAAATAAGCAGTTTTTAGCGGAATGGTTGTTAGGTATTCAGGCAGGTGTGGTGAAAGACACATCTTCCCTCCCCTAAAGTAAACTGACTATAACCACAGACGCATTGACTTTACCGTAGGGGTTTGGAATTGATTTGGGAAGAATATAAGCTAAAAACCATGCACATGAAAAAGAGAAGCCAGCATATTTTTAGCATTGAGTGATTAGATTAGGCAAGAAGCACAATTAATGTTCAGAGCATCACTGTTAGTTCCAAAGATTAAGGAAGGTTCTGATCTTAGAGGAAGCAGTATGTAGGGTGAGTTGGGTAGTGACAGAATTTTTTTTGTAAAGATTTGTTTATTTGAAAGGCACAGAGTAACATATAGAGAGAGGAGACAGATATTGTGTCCACTGGCTCACTCCCCAGTTGGTCACATTGGCCAGGGCTGGGCGAAGCCAAAGCCAGGAGCTCCATCCTGGTCCCCAACGTAGGTGCAGTTCACAAGTATGTGGACCATCTTCTGCTGTCCTTTCAGGCCCGTAAGCAGGGAGCTGGATCAGAAGTGGAGCAGCTGGGACTCAAACCAGTGCCCATCTGGGAGGCCAGCATTTGAGATTAGAGAGGGCTTCTTGGAAGTAGTGATGGCTACTCCTGGAAATGAGAATGGGTGCTGGAAAAGGACAAATCCAGCAGAGGGGTGCAGCAGTAAACAAGACCACACAGGGTGTGTGCGGGAACCACAGGCGGTGACTGTAGCTGGAGGCAGAGTATCGGGCACAGTGTAGAGAATGAAGTCAGAGTTCAGATCATTGAGGGCTCTGTGGGCCATGTCTTTCTCTGAGGACCAGGGATTTTCAAATTGCAGGACCTTTAAAAAAAAAACAAACAAACAACTCATGTGCAAACTTAACATGTACACCAGGTGTGGGTAAAGCTGAGCTCCTTAGGGCCAGAGTCTGAGCTAGAGGCTTGGTTTCTCAACACCACCTCTCTGTTGCTGTCCCTGCAGCTGCCCTGGTGTTCACAGCTGTGTCAGTTCCCTATCACGGGGATTATAGCAGCAGCCTCCTCTCCAGCCCTGTCCCCGTTTCATCTGTGCTCCCCAGCACGCGAGAGAGCTTTCTAAAAGGCAATTGTGATTTTGTCGTTTCTCTGTTTAAATCCCTGCTATGGCCCCCAACTGCCTGTGAGAACACATGTAGACTCCCTAGACCTAGCCCCCTGCTTCATTTCCCGTGTTTACCAAGTTCTCCCCCATCACGTGTGGGCTTAATTTGATGTTCCAGCCACGACAGGCTTGCAAACTGTCCTGCCCAGCCCTTGGTTATGTTGCCACCATGTCCTGGACATGGCCTTTGTACCTTCCCTGCTTGAAGCCTCAGCTCAAAGATCACCTTCCCCAAGAGGACTTTCCTCACTCCCTTTGCCCCTAAGAAGCTCTAACTCTACTTTCTTTATGCCTAGCTGTATCTATACAAGTCCTATTGCTGTAGTTAGTGTGGGAAAGATATAAGACTTTTCAGAAAGCTGAACTGAAAGCATTCAGTCAGGAAAGGGTGTTGGTGAGGAGAGGATTTGGAGGAGTTTGAGATGACTCCCAGGTTTCTGTATTGATGTGGTTTACTATCCCAGAGAATCTAGGAGCAGAGGGTTTGGAGAGGGGCAAGACAATGAATTCCTCTTTGGTGAAGTTGACTTTGGGTTGCCTGTATAGATCCAGGATCAGGTGAACAGCAGATTGTTGGGTAGATGAGCTTGGAACACATGAAAAATATCCTGAATGGGTGGGTGTTTGGCCTAGTGGTAACACACTGCTTGCAATGCATGCATCCCATATTGGAGTTCCTGGGTTCAAGTCCCAGCTCCTCTTTCAATACTATCTTCCTGTTAATGTACTTCCTGGGATGCATTGGATGATGGCTTAAATTGCTGTGTCTCTGCTATGCACATGTGGGACCTAGACTGAGTTCCTGGCCTTTGGCCCAGCCCTAGCTTTTGTGGTCATCTGGGGAATAAACCAGTGGATATGATCTTATGTGTGTATCTCTTTCCCTATCTCAAATAAATAATTAAAAAAGCAAAAGAAACCACTGGTGTAAGTAGTAGGTAAATCTGTTAAATCTTTAAGAGTAAATGAGATGATTCAAGGTAAAATTCACTTGAGGGGGAAGAGAGATATGGAAGGGGACACTAAAGAAGAGGGTGGGGTGGAAATAGATGTCATGCAGCATCCTGTTTCCATTTTCTCCATAATTTTGTTCCCTAGGACCATGAAGTTAACAGTGCAACTTGACAAAAACTCTGTAGGCAGAAGAGCTTTGGGCCAGATGCTCTATCCCAACTGCTACAGTGAGGGAAATCTGCCTAACTTCATTGTATATTCTCACATAAAATACAAGTACAGTTCTGATTTACTATTAAGCAAATGCAAAAAATAGTAGTATGGAAATAAGACTGAGTTTTTGGAAAATTCTGGTTATTAAAAGTTGATTCCTTGAGAACTTTGGAAAGTACTGCAGCAGGAATCCTCTGAATATCTTCTTAGATACAGTAATACATTCTCATCAGAATTCCATTTCCAAATTAATATGTAAACAAACATACAGTACATTTTACAATAAGATCAAAGTGTTTATGTATTTCCCAAATTCTCTGTTTCCTTTACCAAGTAATAAAAATATCTTCTTAGTCACAGGAAGAGCAAGAATAGTAAACATAATTATCATGTGAAGACAGTGGCTCATCTTGTGATTGATGAAGCTGAATAAAGGATTCCCTTGAAAGTCAATGCATGGTAGGTTGAATCATTCACACTATCTGTGAAGGCTCAAACATGATTCAGGGTGGCCAGTTCTTAGAACTAAAATTGTCCGTGGTTCCTCGGTCTTATTCAAGTCCTGCAAAGAGTTCCTTACCAGCAGAAGGGGGCTTTTCAGTTTTTTGGAGTACTATATTTCACTGAGTACTTACCAGTAGAAACAGTGGCATTTTCCACATCAGGGATGTGAACGCTGCTCTAGGGCACAGGACTCATTTCCTACAAGGAGTCGATGAACAGGCGGGAGGGAGGAAGGGGGCAGCTGCCTCTCAGCCAGCACAGTTAAATCAATCTTGCCTGATTGGGTAACAGGACTCAGCCAGGCCCCTCTTATCTCTATGTGGTCAATTAGAAGACGATCTCATGAGGAAAGAAGAGAGAAAAAGGCATGATGTAATTCGTCTTACGGTCTCCTTGTCAGGATTTATATGAATATTCATTGTTACACATGGGACATATATATTTTATTAGGTCTGGCTTCAATGTGTGTAGAGATAGCTTTGGGAAGAAAGACTAGTTCAGCATGAACTATGTTTTAAGGAGGTATGAAATATTCAGAGCTCATGTAAGTTTTGGACATAGGCATATACTAAATTGTTTTCAAATGTTTATTTTTTGCAATCAATCCATGATTGTCTAATTTGGGCAGCAACTGTCTTTGTCTACAGTGAAAATATGCCTTTATGTAAAAATTATATGTGAAATAACTTTCTGTTAATTTTATGGAAAGAATATATATGAACACTAGGCAATATATTTATCTCATAATTTTATTTTTTAAATTATAATTCTATAAATATGAGACATTTATGGTCTCATCTTCATTGTACTATCTTTAGTTGTATAAAAGCAAAGATTTCCCATGTCACATTTTTAGAGATCTTGGTTGGGGGGGATAAATTTGATAAAGTATTTTAAAGCATTGGTAAATATCCAACAAGTTCTATTTTGCATACTGTTCAAATTCCATTTTGCTAATGAATAAATTACATAAGGAGAAATGTAAATGACATTTTAAAAGAGAACTAAGAAGAAAACTGGGGAGTACTCTTAGTTTCACTTTAGTCCTCACCTCTCTCCTCCAGGCCTGTAAACAAATCCTTTGGATGGCTAATATTCCGATATTAATATACTCTGAGTAGAACTCACCACTATTTTCTCCTAGATCTGTTCCTTCACTACTCTTCTCCATCTTGGACAGTGAAATCGCCATCAATTAAAGTATTTGAATGAAAATCCCTAGTCCTTTTTAAAATTTTACCTCCTTCATCAAGTCCTGTTGGTGCTACTTTCACATTTTTTTCACTGTTGCACTGAAACCAACCTAGTCTGAAACATCAATACATCTCGCTGAGATCATTGCAATAACCTTCAAAGAGGCCTTTGGTGTCATTTTCCACCCTCTACACTCCATTTTGTACTCAGGGATCAAGTGGTATTTATTAAAACAAATACATTAGTAGAAATCATGAATCTGTCTTAAAATCTCTGCATTTGGAAGAAATCTAAATCTCTTTATCGTGGTCTGTATACCCAGCATGATCTGTCCTTTGCTTTTCCTCTCTGGTCTTGTCTGCTTTCCTCTAACTTGCCCAAGTGACTTTCTGAGTTCTTCATCAGTTTGTCCACAGCAGAACACTGAGCATAGAAGTAGGCACTAAGTATACTTGTCAGATTCATAGGCAAATGTTATACATGTTTTCATGAACCTAAGCAGTTCTCTTTTGTACTAGTGTTAAGCAGAATTCAAAATAAATCCTTACATGGATGTTCCTGTGAGGTTTGGGGATTGATAATCAATAATGGAAAGGTTAAGGCAGTGTACTTCAGTTGGCATTCCACATCCAATGTTTTACCATTTTGGAAATTACCGTATATTTCTTCTAAAACCAATTAGTTCTCCTAGTTGAGACTTGGTAGTGTCAGGGCTATCCTGTAAAGATGAATGAATACCCGTAATACTGGAACTGAGATTGTAGAAAACACTCCCAGCTATTCATGCATAAATCTTCCGAAATCTCTTACGAGCAATTAACAATCAATCACAACAAATTCCCCATGGTGTTTAATATTTGCATAGTCCCAAAATAGTTCTCACTTCCTTTAAAATATAAAACTGGAAGTGCAGAAATAATTTAGAGCAGCTTTAAATGTCCTGAAAGGCCAATAATGGTTACTGACAAGAGGACAACGCGAAAGGGAATGAGTATCTTTAGAAGTTATTTCAGCCGGAAGAGAACCTACCACGTAGTAGGCAATCTATAAATCAGAAAGAATGAATGGATGGCAGACCAAGTGCCAGCCCTGAAGATCTCCCTAAGTGTCTAAGGATGTAGACCAACAAAAGAATATACTGCTTTTTTTCCCTTCATTTTCTTAGAAATAACCAGGCTCTGGCTGCTTTGGAGCATGGCATTGAGATATGAGAATAAGTACCAAAACATTGTTATTTCTTAGAATGGCAGGCATATCCAATTAAAATGACTGAAATATTTCAAGTAAGGTCTTTCATCATTCCAGACTGAGTCGATGGAAATTTTCTAGCATTTTTTTTCCCAGCTAAGGTCTTGCCCAATTGCCCATGTATTTCCTGTTGAAGGTACAAATCTGGCAGCAAAACCTCAAAAGGAATCTGGGTGTACTTCATAAAAGCTACTCTGGTACTTCGCACCGATCAGTTCATGTCATCTTTTAGAAGCAGTTTTCTTAAATATGTGACTTTAAAGATGATTATATTGCTATTAAACGTGAGTTATTGAGCGTATACTTGAATTAAAACTTTAATTTTTAGTATAACAGCAAAAATCAGAAGGAGTTAGAACAGAACATAAGCCAACATTTCAAATAAAGAGTGCAACTGATTCTATCAAAGAACCTTCATCCCACTCTGATAGCAAATCTCAGATTTTCTAAAAAATATTTATGTGTTTAGAGGCATTCTATATTAGAGATATAATTTATGCCTTTTAAATGAAAAAATGGCAGTTAGCCTATTTGGAGTTACTATTAAATTTCAGTACACAAACAAAAATAATATTATATTTTTACTTTAAAATTGAAATGATATTTTTAGTATCATTACTATTAAATGTTTTGATGATCTTGAAAATAATAAAAACAGTAAGTTGCAGTGTATATATATATATATTCAGGATATATTCTATTTTATTTTATATATTTTATTGCTAAGGTGAAAATATGAGAAAAGAGAACATTTAAAATTTTGTGAAAATCTTTCATTCTACCTAGTAAAATTCACATTATGCAGTTGATAATATAGCACTGACTGGGACTTACTAATGTAAGAATTGTTAGTGTTACAGATTGAATTGTGTACCCCTAAGAGATGTTGAAATCCTAGACCTCGTACCTGTGAATGGGATCTTATTTGGAAATAGATTGTAGATGATCAAATTAAGATGAGGTCATTAATATAGGCTCTAATATGACTGATGCCCAAATAAATAGGAGAAATGTGTACACAGAAACAGATGTATACACTGGAAGAGTATCATCCAAAGACAGATGCAGAGGTTGGGGTCATGCACCTACAAGCCAAGGAACAACAAAGTTGGGAAGAAACTACCAAAAGCCAGGACAGATCCCACAGTTAACTCTGTGCACCCAAAACAACCTCCTCTCTCTGATCATTTTCTCTCCATAACCTTTCAATTCCAGGATGCTACCTTAACCCCTGTGTTTTGCCCACATGCTGTCCTGATGAGATTTACTTCTCAGATTATCAGCCTTCTCTGTCCTGCTGGAATGCCCGAGGGACACAAAAGCCAAATGCAGTCCCTCCTCCCTCAGTGTCCCTGGTACCCATGGGACTGTTGGTACCAGGACTCCCTGTAGATCTACAAATTCTAAGATGTTCAGTTCCCTTATAAAAGATGTCATAGCATCTTCATGTAATCTGTAAGTGTGCATATCTTCCTGTACACTTTAAATCTTCTCTAGGTTACTTATAATACCTAGTATAAGCTAAACGCTATGTAAATATTTGTTGGATTGTGTTGTTTAGCAAAACAACCTGTAGATTTTTCAGTGCAGATGCAATTGATTTTTGGAATATTTTCAACCCATGGTTGATTGAAGATATGGAGGGACAGCTGTGTGCAAAACAGAACTCTGGAACTGACTGGTTAAAGGTAAGGGGTATGGTCTGCAGCCCAGTTACCACAACTTTCTCAGTGCCCTTCAGGCTCTATGGAAGTCCAGTATTCAAGATTCTCAAAGCCTAGAGTCGTAAGCACAACTGCCAAACATGCTCAGTCAGGTAATGAAAACCACTGGGCTTTAGGGGAGACTTCGGGGGCTTGAAGAATAAGCGACCATTAAAGAGACAGCAGCCACCCAGCTCCAGCTGATGAACTGCCACTTAAGAATGTACATTGGTTTTACCCAAATTGCTTTAAAAAAAAAAGAGAGAGAGAGGCTGAAATTATCAAAAATTTTATATGGATGTCCAGTGTTACCTACTAGTTTAAAAAATATGAAAACACAGCAGATCAGTAAAACAGTGCTGCAGTCTAGATTTGGGCCACAGGCCATACATTTGTGATGTCTTTCTCAGCTCCATCTTTCTTCCTTGTAGATTACCAGGAACTACCTGGAACACATTACCTGAGACCCTCCACAGGAGTGCTTTATGCCTAGGTTCTTCTTAAATTAAAGGTCTATATAAAAGACATTTCTACCACTTATATAATCACTTTTAAAGATGTTTTCCACTTAATTGGTTGTCATTCTTTGCTTATGCATAAAATTCCTCTCAAGAAATTAACTGCAGAAAAGTCTATATTGTTCTTGAAAAGCACATACACATTTTTTTGGTCAAAAGGTTGCATAGTAAAAGGGCTCCTGCCTTGTCTGTAAAGTTTTATTTAGAACAGGCAAGGCTCATGGTGTGGTAACAGACAGTTCTGAAATAGCGATGGATACACACCCAAAGTGTGTTTCCCTTTGTACACAGTCCTCTGAGGGGCTGTGAAGTTTGTGATCCAGGCTACCTGGATGTGGCAGCACCACGAAATTAAGGTGTGCTTTTTCAAGGTCGTTTCAGGGCTGGTAGAACCTCAGTGCAGAAGTGCCACAGATTGTTTTGGCTCAAAATTCATTTTCCAAAACTAGTCTCATGCCCTACTCAGCTGTCAGAGTGTTGAGAGATGCAGTTTTCTCTGTGCTTAGGACGCAGGGAAGATAGGAATGAGGAGCAATAATCATATCTTTGGGGGCTGTCTTCAATACATGATATGAATGCTATGAAAACTATTTTAGTTACCTGTCTTTGACCACAGGAAGCTGAGTTGCTAATCATACAGTAAGATTTCCCTAATTACCCTCCAGATATTTTTCTTTCTCCTTTCCCATACTAGGTCATGTTCTTGTTTTTTATTTTAATGGCCCTATTGTTCCTATGATTTTTTTGTAGTACTCTGCTTTGTTTTATTGGGGAAGAATAGTAAATATATTAATTAGTGGAAATAAATAAGAAAAGCTGAATATGTAGATAATTGCTTCCCAGCTGAAGCCAGTGCTTAACCAGGCCACTTCAATCAGAAGAGGGGGATATCCTCTAGTTGTGTGGGTGATGGTAACAATGATATGGTTAGCATTAACCTAGCCCTGTTCTCAGCAGGAGACTGCCCCTTCCTACCTTCCTAGACCTTTCCCCTTTGAATTATTCAGGGTTCCTAAAAAAAAAAAAAAAAAAAAAAAAAAAAAAAAAAAAAAAAAAAAAACAGAATCAATAGAATGTGTAGATAAAAGAGAGAGATTCTTTTTTAAAAAACTGGCTTTTGCAATTATGTATGCTAGCAAATCCAAAATCTGTATTTCAAGTCCGAAGGCAGTCAGGAAGAGCCTGAAGCAAGATCCAGGGAACTGCGGATTCTTGCAGTTCAAGTCCAGAGAATTATCTGCTAGCAGAATTTCCTCTTGATCTCGCCGGGAGAATTATGTGAACAGCCAATACAAGGGTCCAGGAGGGAAATGAAGAGCCATCTGGGAGATAGCTAGTTGTGCAGTAGCTATAGTTATGCTCAGGTCTCCAACTGATTGGACAAGGGTCACTCACTTTATGGAGAGAAATCTGCTTTACCCAAAGTCCACTGATTTAAATATTAACCTCATCCCCCCACCAAAGCCTCATAAACATCTAGAATAATATTTGAACAAATATCTAGGAAGGTACAGCCAAGTTGACAAATAAAATCAGGCATTGCTCCCTCCATACTCTTCCCTTCTAGTGTAGTCCTGAGATTGCTCTTGCAAGCTCACTACTCAGTTTTGCTTCCTTGTGGTTCCCACTGGACCCTGAGAACCCTTGCTGCTCGCCTTCCTAGCTATGATCACACATGGGTACCTTGCTGTCTTCTCCACAGCACTTGTTCCATTAGAAGCCTTTTCCCAGCTTCTTGAGTATAAAATGGGCCCATTTCAGTATTCTTGGTGGCCTTGCCCTACCTCAGTGATTGAAGATAACTGTCTCCAGAGGCTTTTTGTCCCCCAGTGATAAGCATCTCTGAGGACATTTCCACAGCCTTATTCACTGTGGCCAGGAGTTTCAGTTCGGTTGCTACTACTTGCCAAGCTGTAACACCTCAGAACTCTTAGAGGCTCAGGTTTCCACTCTTAACTTGAGCCCATGCTCAGTCCTAAGAGATTCTCCCAGTAAACCATTAAGTTGGCAAACATATGGAGGATGAGACAGGAGAGATGTCTGACAGTGAATGTTTGTGTCAGAATCCGAATACAGGTTAATTTTACAACTGCATCTACTCATGATTGAATGCATAATATGTGGCAAGAGCTCTTCCTGTTCTTCACAGATTAGCACAGATTAGTATGAGGTTTTAGATATTCGTAGTATAACCTACTTTGCAGATGAAAAAACCGAGTCTCAGGGCCCAGTGGGTGTCCCATGAGGGCACTGGTTCTGCTTCACTTCTATCCAGCTCCCTTCTAATGCGCCTCGGAAAGCAGTAGAGGATGACCCAAGTGCTTGGGTTTCTTCACCCACCTGGGAAGCTCCTGGTTCCTAACTTCCATCTGGCCAAGCCCCAGCTGTTGCGGCAATTTAGGGAGTGAACCAGCAGATGAAGACCTCCTCTCTCTCCCCCCCCCCTACTTTCTCTACCTTCTCTCTCTGTAACTCTGCCTTTGAAATAAATAAACTGAATCATTTTTAAAAAAGCAGCTCTTGGAGAAGGGAGTTCACTTAACAGCACAGCTGAGAAGCAGCTGTCTGTGGGGGTATCTTAAGAGTGTTCCTTTTCTCTCCCGTCTCTTGCTCAAGAAATAAATGTCTTAGGAGACTTTACAAAGTTTGTGGAAAAAACAGAATTAAGAGAGCAGTTTATTTTGCACGTGCTGCTGGACATTTAGCTTGGCTGTTATGATGTGCAGTTAAGATACTGACATCTCACATTGTAGAGCCTGGGTTTGTTTTTTAGCTTAGCTCCTGGATCCAGTGTCCTGCAGACCCTGGAAAGTAGTGGTGACAGTTCAAGTGCTTGGGTTTCTGTCACCCATTGTAGGAGACATGGATTGAATTGCCAGCTTGCAGCTTTTACCCCATGCCAGCCTCAGCCATTGCAGGCATTTGGGAAGTAAACCAGTGGATGTGTGTGTGTTTGCTTGCTCTCTCTGAAATAAATGAATAAATAAATAAATAAAATTTATTTTGGAGCAAAAATTTGCATTTCTTTCAAGACGTCTCATATACACGGATTCCATTTTTTTTTAAAACCAACAACAAAAAAAATTTTAATTCTTTTATGCATGATATTTTTGAAGATCTACCCTACAAGGTAAGTCTTCCTTTGAAGTCTCAGTTATATGATAGTTATTCAGGAATATATAAATTTCATATATATAATGATATTATACTACCCCCACCTTTCTTGGTAAGTTGTCAATGAATCAAATTTCTTAAGATCTCCAATTTAAGGATATTAAAAAGAAACTATTTCAAATGAAGGTACAAGTGTACTTTAAAATGTTTGTGGAAAAATACAATTAGAAGATAACTTTGCCAGGGGATTCCAATACAATCCCATCAAGGTGGCATGTACCATTGCCATCTCACTAGTCCAAGTGATCAATTTCAGGTCACAATTGATCACACTGATAGGTTTAAGAGTCAAAGGGATCACACAAACAAGTCTAGTGTCTGCTAATACTAACTGATAGAATAAAAAAGAAAGAGAACGATCCAACTTTGAAGTGGGATACACAGCAGATCCATAGAATGGCAGATGTCCTAAACAGCACTCTGGCCTCAGAATCAGCCCTTAAGGCATTCAGATCTGGCTGAAGAGCCCATGAGAGTAATTTAGGCATGGAAAGCCAAGACACTCTGGCAAAACAAAAAAAAAAAATCTAAATGAAAGATCTCTGCAAGTGAGATCCCAGTAGAAAGAACGGGCCATCAGACATCAGAGAAGAAGGAGGTACCTTTCTCTGAAGGGAGGAGAGAACTTCCACTTTGACTATGACCTTGTCTAAATAAGATCAGAATCGGCAAACTCAAGAGGCTTTTATAGCCTTGGCAACTCATGACTAGAGCCTAGGGAGATTACTAACACCATAAACAAGAGTGTCAAATTGTTAAGTCAACAACATGAGTCACTGTGTACTTACTCCTCATGTAGGATCTCTGTCCTTAATGTGTTGTACTATGTGAATTAATGCTATAACTAGTACTCAAATAGTATTTTACACTTTGTGTTTTGGTGTGGGTGCTAAATTGATCTTCTGTATATAAAGATAATTGAAAATGAATCTTGATGTGAATGGAATGGGAGAGGCAGCGGGAGATGGGAGGGTTGCGGGTAGGAAGGAAGTTATTGGGGGGGGGCATTGTAATCCATAAACTGTACTTTGGAAATTTATATTTACTAACTAAAAGTTTAAAAAAAAGATAACTTTCTTTGTGTGCAAAAATTGAAATTCATTCACAATTTTTCCTGATGTTCACTTTTCCATGAATTTTTTGAAATCCCTTGTATGCATGGATTTCAAATTTTTTCCATCAAAATAAATTTTCTATCCCATTTTCCAAGAATTTTTAAAAGTACCCTCATGTTAATTATAAAAAGCTAATGTAAGAAGCAGATGAATTTATCTTCACGGTTAATCCCTTTACACAGGAAGGGAAATCGACCTCAAATTTCTTAATCAGTAACTCTCTAAAGCTACTCCCCTGACAGAGTTAGGAATTTAGGGTAGAGTGAGGTGTTCTCTTTCTGGTGCAGCAGCTAAGATTTTCATCTTGCTGGAGTCTGCAAAGCACTCTCAAACTCAGCTGGAAAATATTGAAGTTCAGTTTCCCACCCTCATGAGCCTTATCAGATTTTAGTGCTGCAGAGAACAGCGAATGCTGCAGAGATGGGGAGAAATGGAAGGCCCCCTTTGGTGAAGGGAAAGAGCGATCACTGCTCGCTTTCTCATTTTTTCCCCTTTTTTGCTGATAGCAAAAAGAAACAGTTTAGTCATTTGTGAGCAATTATTGTCTCATAAGGGAAATATGCTATTTGATTTGCACTTAGTTCATGAACAAATGGATTTCTTCTTATCACCTATTGACTTCATTATTTAACCTCCATCATTTGTAGCTTTCACCTTTCCTTTTCTTGAGAAAAAGAATAGAAAAAGAAAGAAATACAACCTTTGGGCTCTTTTATATAAAAAATTTCATGGGTCCTTTAGGGTTGATCATGTTGAGGTTAAGACTGGTTAAAATGCCCTTATTCCGATTTGGTGTGCCTGGTTAGACTCCCAACTCCAGCTCCTGATTCCAGCTTTCTGGTAATGTGGATTCTAAGAGGCAGTAGTGATGGTTTAAGTAACTGGGTTCCCACCACCCATGTGGGAGAAATGAATTGTGTTCCCAACTGGAACCTTTGACCTGGCCCAGTCCATAGCTATTGTGGGCATTTGGGGAATAAACCAGTGCATGGGAGATACCTCTCTCTGTCTCTCTTTGTCTCTCTGTGTCTCAGCCCCCAAAATAAATAAATAAATAAATAAATGTGTGTGTATATATATATATTTTTAAAAAGTTAACTTTCAAGAGCTCCCTGTTATTTGCATGTCCCAGGAATTTAGCAAACAATAAATTAATTAATCCATACTTATAAGTTATTAGCAATTTCAAAGAAAGTGTTTCTTTTTGTAAAAAAAAGGGACCTATTCCTTCAGAATAATATAAAACTAGAGCCATTAAATCTTTTTAATTTTTAATTATTTCCTTATTTAGTAGCATTTAAGAATCAGATTTATACATACACATTTGAATTAGTTAATAAATCCTCAATTTAGGGGGAACTGGGTATATTAACATGCTAACAAAGGATAAAAGAAGCAGAGTTAATCAACTTCTGTTTTTCTTCCATTTTTTGTAAAATACACAATATTCTTAAAACCTAAAAGTTGTCATTAAGCATGATAATATGGAAATTAGTTTATTATAGGTTATGGTGTGAAGAGAAAGCAATAACCTATTTGGATGAATTCAAATGTTAATGCTTTAAGGATACTGAAGTAACTTTTTAAGTTCATTTCTATAACTTTTTAGCAATCACTAAAAATCTAGAGAATACAGAATGTGAGTGGATGTATGTTTAAAAAGGGAAAATGTCTGGTTAAATATTAAAGTGGATTTTCTCCCCAAAATGATTCACTAATATTTAGAAGCAAATGGATTAGTCACTGAAAGCCAATCTGACTTTCTTCTCTTCCCAGGACTGGGAACACAGTGGGTGGCAGTGTTTCCTTTTCTCTTCTCTACTCAGAACCTTAGTTGCAAATTTCCCTTTGGCTCTACCCAAGGACTTCCCAAAACCTTCTTTCCTCCCCTCAATAAACTTGGGGACACATGCTATTGCAAGGTTTCAACAAATTGTTGGAAAACACTAGCATATATTTGTGAATAACATGGAGAACAACAGTAGGATGAATGGTGTGGTGATAATGTTGTGATTATTTGAGCCATCATACCCCTCACTGCCTCAAAATGTAGGGAGATGTCAGCCATCAGCACAACTGAGTGAATTACAACTGTTGAAATTTCAGGCATCATGGAGGGAATGGGGAGATGTTTTCTCCAAGGGTCTTTTTGGCAACCTCTCAAATAATATCGAGTTGGCAATTTCTTGGTTATAGTTCCTAAGCATAGCATCCCTTGGGTAAATATTTTTAAAGCCACAAAATGAGCTTTGCAAAGAATGAGAAAAGCAAAACAAAGGACTGTTTCATATTTAAGATTTAGATCTCTGTTCTTGGACCTATGCCTAGTTCTATCAAAACAGTGATATCCATCCAACTAGTCCCATACAAACTATCCTATAGCAAACATCCATAGAATTGCTGATTTTCCAATAGAATAATTGAACAACCACTTTATTCGGATACTTCTTTTTTAAAGATCTTTAAAAAATCAAATGTACTTTGTTAAGTGTCACCTGAAAAACTTCTCATTTTTACCATGAGGTGAACAAGAGAATGTTTTTAAGTTGTAGTATTTTTTACAGGTGACAATTAATGCTGGGTAAAATACATAAATTGACAAAACTGGTATCAAATCAAATTTCTCGTCTCCATTTTTTATGTTACTTTCATTCACTTTTTTTTAAATGAAGACTTTTCTTAAAGAAAATTACTATTTATATTTTGTAATTTTTATCAGAAAATTTGACACTGTCATACAAAACTCTTTTTCACTTTAATATTCTGCTGGATTCATGGAAATCTTGCATCTATTCTCTGATGATTTGGAAGGGAGGAAAAGGGCAGCTTGATTCACTGTGTAGGGAGTTAGTGTGGTTGTATAGTTTTAATAAATCCTGCCATGTTGTGGTTTAGTTTTATTTGATTTTTGTGCTCACCCAAACTCTTGAGAATACACCAAGTTTCTTTCTGTCTCTCTAGTGCAGTGTTAGCTCTGTGCCTTGAATGGAAATTAAATGCAAATGCTTTCATTGCACTATCCCCTTGTTAATTTATCACATGTTTAAACACAGCAACATATTGGAGAACCTTGTTATTTCGTAATCTTCAGATTCTTTGCACAATGATATTAAGAACAGAATAATGAGTAAAGATAAGCCAATGGGAAGCACATGTCTACAGGGCAACTGGCAGCAGTCCCACAGCCATTAGTCTGTGGTATCTGGTGAAATTACTCGAGTCAGCTTGTACTCTGACTTCATGACGGAGCAAAAAAGGAAGAAAAATATCCTCAGAAGTCGATGAGGTGAGTAAAGCACTGCTTCTGAGTTTTAATTATGCTATAAAATAGTTTATTCACTCCTTAAAGGTGTACATTTTGATAAAGCTCCTGCTGGGTAGATTTTTAGTTAAAACTAACAACAAATTTTAATTTAAAAAAAATAGAGAATTCCAACATCCAGGAAAAGATGAAGTGAACAAAGTGTTTTGCATGGCATAGTGTAAACTCTTGCATCAGAGGTGTACCCAGTAGATGTTTGTGGGCTTGACTGATGGTGCATGAAGGGAATTAGATGATGTTCTATTGTTGTCTTCATATACTAGGAGTAGAAATGCTAATCATAGCCAGATGTTGGTGATCATCCAGGGGCTAAGTTCATGGGCAAAATATGCACTCAGTAATTATATACACATGAAAAGAGAGAAAGGGAAAAGGTGTGGTAGGTTCTTCCTAATCTCTCCTCTTTCTTAGCATACCTTTTTATCTCCATCCGGAGCCCTAACTCATCATATCTGGTTTCAAAACCTACCTTAGAATAAGCAAATACCATTCACTGTATATTAAAATAACAGTTCACAAATGGTTGCACCCAAATGTTCCTTAATATATACCATAGTTTTGGATTTCATCCAGTTCCCATATCTCAACAAATCACATTTCAGAAATAGCTGGTACTGTTATCAGTAGAATTATCTTTGCCTCAGCAGAATATTGATACACTTGATTGCACGTTAAGTAGCAGAGACATTTAAACTGGTGTTCGTTAATGCTAGCATTCTGCTTTTAAAAAATTTTACTTGCCTCTCTGTAATGTTGTCTTCCAAATAAATAAATGAATCTTAAAAAATTTTACTGATTTTTATTTATTGTAAAGGCAGAGTGTCATAGAGAAAGGATAGAGGGGTAAAGAGAGAGAGAGAAAGAGAGAGAAAGAGATCTTCTATCCACTGAATCACTCCTTAAAGGCCCACAACAGCCAGGGCTGGGCCAGGCTGAAATGAGGAGCACAGAACTCCTTTCAGATCTCCCACATTGGTGACAGGGACTCAAGTGTTTGAATCATCATTTGCTATCATGTGTTGCTTGATTGGAAGTAGGACTCAAGCTGAGAGCTCAGAACTCAGATAAGGAATATATGAGACCCATGTGGCACCTTAACTTCTGCACCAAATGCCCACCTTGTTGTTAATTTTTAAAAGTGCAGACCCTCTATGATGCCTATCTCTCATTCTTAAAACATTTGTACTAATATAATGAGAACAGATTTCATGTATTTCAAGGATACAAATCTGACATCATAACAATACTTGCCTCCCTCTTTCTTCCCCTTCCTTTCTTTTTTCTTTTAAAGTTTGCAGTAACATACTTTCAATGTACTTTACAATCACAGACTTAATACTTCATTAAATAATGTTAAACTAATAAAAAGTAGAAAGACCACTGTTCTGCAGGAACACAGCCAAGAGCTATAAATGATAATCAAATTTTAAGATGTCAATATAATTCTAAAGCATTCAATTTTTTTGTATTCTATATATCAGAACCACAAATCAGAGAAAACATATGTTTACCTTTTTGGGCTTGGCTTATTACAATAAGCAGAATGGTCTCCAGTTGTATCAATTTTGTTGCAAAAGACAGGGTTTCATTATTTTTTATGGCTGAGTAATATTCCATCATGTATAAATAGCCCATTTTCTTTGGCTGGTCATCAGTTGATGGACATCTAGGTTGATTCCATAACTTAGCTATTATGGACTGTGTTGCTATACACATGGGGATACAGATACATTTTTCATTTGCTGATTTCCTTTGGGTATATTCCTAGGAATGGGATGGCTGAGTCATATGGTAGATCTATTTTTAGATTTCTGAGGAATCTTGATACTGTCTTCCATAATGGTTGTACTTTTACATTCCTACCAATAGTGTATAATGGTACCCTTTTCTCCATATCCTTGCCAGCATTTGCTATTTTTTATTTTCAGAAGCTAACCCTCCTAATTGGGGTAAGGTAAAACCTGCTTTTGGGTTGTATTTGTATTCCTCTGATGGCTAGTGATCCTGAGAATTTTTCATGTATCTGTTGGCCATTATATTTCTTTTTTAAAAAAAGACTTATTTATGTATTTGAAAGTCAGAGTTACACAAAGAGAGAAAGAGAAGCAGAGAGAGAGGGAAAAGTCTTCTATCCATTGGTTCACTTCCTAGATGACCACAATGTCTAGAGCTGTGCCGATTCAAATGCAGGAGCCAGGAGCTTCCTCCAGGTCTTTCCACAGGGGTGCAGGGACCAAAGGACTTGGGCCATCTTCTACTACTTTCCCAGGCCATAGCAGAGAGCTGTATCTGAAGTGGAACAGCCAGGACTCAAACTGGCGCCCATATAGGATGCAAGCACTGCAGGTGGTGGCTTTACTTGCTATGCCACAGTACTGGCCCTGACTATTTTGTATTTCATACTTCGAAAAATACCTGCTCTCATCCTTTGCCCATTTCTTAAATAGATTATTTGTTTTGTTGCTGTTGTGTTCCTTGTACCTCTTATATATTCTGGATAATGATTATCAGATACAAAGTTTGCAAATATTTTCTCCTGTTTTCTGTTGCTTCTTTACTTTGTTGAGTGTTCCTTTGCTGTGCAGAATGTTCTTAACTTGATCTAATCCCATTTGACTACTTTGGCTGTCATTCCCTGTGCTTTGCCTATGCCAATGTCTTACAGACATTGAACAGGTGACAATATAGGATTCTGGTGCTACAAGTGGCAACTTTATCCACTACACCATAGCACTGGCCCCAAGGCTTAAGGTTTACTTTAAAGTATAGACCAACAAATGAAGCATAAACAATCCCTGAAGGCAGATTTGGCAATTTTTTTTTCATCAAAATTCTATTTCAGAAGTTTTGTTTTTGTTTACATAATCCACATAACCATATTATCCTCCTATTAAAGAGTTGCCTTCCCCAACCTCCTTTTCCCCCACTCTCTCTTCCTTCCTCCTTTCCTTCCTTTGATGGTCAAGACTGAGTGAAACAGCAGCATTTGGAGGGAAATCAAGAGTCCAAGTACAGACACAGACATGCCATGTTTGAAATGTTTATAAATCTCTATTTGATATCAAGATTGAGAATTATGTAAGATGGGAGCCCAGAGGAGGAGGTGAGGCTGTAGATATAAAATTGAAATTCAGCAATGAATTAATATGTTTATATCTATACAATTCAATAAAATCACTCAAAGAATGAGTGCATGGCTGCCCTGGTCAGGATTCTCCAGAGAGACATTTATAGATATATGAGAAGGGATTTATTAGGGAGTGGGCTTGTGTGATTTTGGTGGCTGAAAGTACCACAGTTAGGATATTTGCAGCGTGGAGAACTTGGGATGCCAGGAATCTAGCTCCGAAGGCGTCAGAACCAATACAGCTCATGGTGGAACTTTCCATTTGAGACTGAAAGTGTGAGAAGCCCGGGAGCGGGGCTGCTGGTGTACATACTAGAGTCCAAAAGCTATACAGCCTGGACCTCTGGCATCCCAGGCAGGGCATTTCTGCTGTCCCAGCTCTTGGTAGGAGGACTAATTCTCTTTCTGTATAGTTCTCTAGCTCTTTTTCTCAATCTGTGTATTCTTTTTAGAAAAAAGATTTATTTATTTATTTATTTGAAAGACAGTTACAGAGAGAGAGAGAGAGAGAGAGAGAAGGAGAGACAGAGAGAGACATCTTCCATCTACCTGATCACTCCCCAGATGGCTTCAAAGGCAAAGGCCAGCCAGGCCAAAGGCCATGAACCAGGAGTTTCTTTCAGATCTCTCATGTGGGTGCAGAGGACCAAGCTCTTGGGCCATCTGCTGCTGCTTTCCCAAACCATTAACTGGCAGCTGGATTGGAAGTGTTAATAGCTGGCACTTGAACAAATATCCATATTGGATGCCGGCGATGCAGGTGGTAGCTTTACTTACTATGCCGTGTGTGTGTGTGTGTCTGTGTGTGTGTGTTGTTAGGGCCACCAGCCTACTAGAAGGTCCTACCACATTGAGGGAAGGACTTCTTCTCATCCACTCAGACTCATGGGCTATCCTCTGGAAATACCCTACCAGACATGCTCAAAGTAATGCTTTACTAGATTTCTAGGCATTCCCCCTTCTCACCTAAAATTAACTATCACAATGGCCAAGAACCACACTCAGGAAACTAACATTTAAAGGTCAGGAAGAGGGGCTAGTGCTGTGGCATAGAAGGTTAAGCTTCTGCTTGCAGCATCAGCATCCCATATTGGCAATGGTTCAAGTCCCAGCTGCTGCACTTCCAATCCAGCTCCCTTATAATGTGCCTGGGAAAGCAGCAGAGCATGGCCTTGGTCCTTGTGCCCTTATACCATGTGGGAAACCCAGATGAAGCCCCTGGCTCCTGGCTTTGGCCTGGCCCAACCCCAGCCATTGCAGCCATTTGGGAAGTGAGCCAGCAGATGGAAGATCTCTCTCTCTCCACTTCTCTCTCTTTCTGTCTTAAAAGTCAGGAAGAGGAGCTAGCACTGTGGCATAGCAGGTAAAGCCACCTGACCTGCAGTGCCAGCATCCCATATGGGTGCTGGTTCAAGTCCTGGCTGCTCCACTTCCGATCTAGCTCTCTGCTGTGGCCTGGGAAAGCAGTGAAAGATGGCCTAAGTCCTTGGGCCCCTGCACACACGTGGAAAGACCTGGAGGAAGCTCCTGGCTCTTGGCTCCTGGCTTCAGATCGGCACAGCTCTGGCCATTGCAGCTATCTTGGGAGTGAACCAGCGGATGGAAGGAAGATATCTCTCTCTCTCTCTCTCTCTCTCTCTCTGCCTATCCTTCTATCTCTGTGTAATTCTGACTTTTAAATATAAGTAAATAAATCTTTTTAAAATTTCAGGAAAATAAGAGGAAAAGTAATATTTCCATGTTGTTAATATAACTTTATTTTAAAAATTCACCCATCCTTGTTGGCCATTCATTTATTTTGAAATTGGTGTGGCACATGCTATCTCCTTTTAGAACTTAAAAAAAAAAAAACTTGCCATATGATGTCTAGAAGGAGTGTTTGAAATTGTTTGATTTAATACTGTGAAGGTGATCATATTAATCACAACTATTACTTTTGAAGTCAGCCTTGGTAATGGGTTTCCTTAGGCTGAGTCACTAAGGTACCTTTTAAATACCAGAACCAATAAGGTTTCAGTACATGTCAGGGGGAAAATCGAAAATGCATTTGGGAGGAAGACAGGAGTATCATGAGCTGGAAAGTGTCATCCAGGAGAAGTGAGGTAGGCAGAACATGAGTCAACAGAGGCAAGAGGATCAGGACAAGGCTTCTGCCATGAAGCTGTGGGTTGAAACCTGTTCAGAAACCAATCTCCTTAATGATTCCTGGAAACTTTTTGAAACTGTTATTGAAATAGTCAAACTGCATCAGATAAAACCTACCATCCATTTTTTTTCAATTTTAATACTTTTTTAGTTTTTTAATTGTATTTGCTTATTTATTTGAGAAAGAGGGAGAGGGAGGGACAGAAGGGAGAGGTTAAGAGAGAGAGAAAGAGAGAGAGGTCTTCCATCCACTAATTCATTCCATAAGTGTATCCAATGGTTTGGACAGGACCAGGACCAAATCCAGGTGATTGGCAAGAACCCAATTACTTGAAGTGTCACCTGCTGTCTCCCAGGGTATGCATAAAAAGAAGTTGGAATTGGTGGTATAGCTGGGACTTGAACCCAGGCACTGCAGTGTGGGAGACGGCATCTTGACCACTATCTTAACCACTAGGCTAACTAACCATCCCTTTTTCAGCTTTTCTAAATTTTTTAGATTTATGTTTTATAATATTTGAAAGGCAGAGGGAGAGAGAGAGAGAGAGTTCTTCTATCCACTGGTTTACTCTCAAAATGTCCACTATAGCCAGAGCTAAGCCAGGCCAAAGCTCAGAGCTCAGTGATTTTTCCTGGTCTCCCATGTAAGGTGTAGAGGCCCAAGCACTTGGGCCATCTTCTACTGCTTTCCCAGCTGCATCAGCAGGGAGCTGGGTTGGAAGTGGAGCAGCCAGGTTTTGAACCGGAGCCCATATGGAATGCCAGCATCACAGGCAGAAACTTATACCTGCTGTGCCACAAAGCTAACCCCAGCATTTCTAATTCTTTTTAAAAAAAATTTAAAGTGTATTTATTTATTTGAGAGTCAAAGTTACAGACAGAGAAAGGGAGAGAAAGAAAGGTCTTTCATCTGCTGGTTTACTCCACGGACAGCCATAACGGCTGGAGCTGGTGGATCCGAAGCCAGAATCCAGAAGTTTCTTCTGGGTCTCCCAGGTGAGTGCAGGGACCCATACACTTGAGCCATTTTCCACTGCTTCCCCAGGCTATCAGCAGGGAGCTGGATCAGAAGTGGAATAGCCAGGACTCAAACTGGCACCCAGATGGGATGCTGGTGCCATGGGCGTTTGCTTAACCTGCTGCACCTCAGCTGGCCCCCTGGCATTTCTAATTCTAGAATGTACATTTTCTCCCAAATAGTCTCACTTTCAATTTTAATGGCTAGAATCAACTCTATCACTTATAAGTATCATACTCAGATGCAGATTTAATTAAAATGACTGAGTGTCAACTTTCCACCAGGCAAGTTGGTCAGCTGCTCGTATATCAGCTCCTTTAGGGATTACATTGTCGTCTTAGAAAAGATAGAAGTTTGGGCTGGCAGGTAAAGATAAAAGTCTGTGGCATAGCAGGTAAAGCCACTGCCTGTAGTGCTGGCATCCCATATGGGCACCAGTTCGAGTCCCAGTTGCTCCACTTCCAATCCTGCTCTCTGCTATGGCCTGGGAAAGCAGTAGAAGATGGCCCAAGCCCTTGGGCCCCTGCACCCGCGTGGGAGACCCAGAAGAAGCTCCTGGATCCTGGCTCCGGATTGGTGCAGTTCCAGTTGTTGCAGCCAATTGGGGAGTGAACCAGTGGATGGAAGACCTCTCCCTCCCTCCCTTCCTCCGTCCCTCCCTCCCTCCCTCTCTCTCTCTTTCCCTCTGCCTCTCCTTCTCTGTGTAACTCTGACTTTCAAATAATATTTTATATAAATAGCTCATATTGCCAGTTTAAAACCATGTGTAAATTTCCTAAATTTGCTTAATAGTTTGTCTCATCTGGAATATTTGAAAATTTAGTCCTGTATGATTTAGATATGGTGTCAGGGGAGGTTTTTACAGTTAATTTTCTTCTTCCATGCAGAGAAGGACACATCTGACATAATAGAACAAGTCACATTGCCAGGGAAAGGATTAATGGCAAGCCAAAAACAAACAAATAAGAAACCAAATCATAAAATGAAAGATCTTTAGAAATGTGGCCAAACATTGTTATTGTGAAAGAGCCTGAGTCTGCATTAAACTAAGCCAAGTGGGTCTTTGGCTATATTATGCAGGTCATTATCTCCTCTCAATCCAAGTGTTACTTTTCTGGGTTATTTAGGTCTCTAAGATCCTCAAATGAAAGACTAGTGTAGAGAATTATTGTCAACATTTTAATAACCTAAAGAACATTTTCCTTATTTATAAGAGACAAAGTTATACCACCAAATACTTCGTTCTTTGCCTTTGGCTTAATTTTCCATTTTTGACTACTTGTCTGCTTGTGTGTTTATCTAGCCCAATTCTTTACCTTTCCAGTGAGATGATGGTTATTTCATCATAAACAAATATGTCTTCAGACCAAAACACATAAGTGAATTCATGGTTGCCCATGAAATATGCAGACTCGCCATCCTATTGCCCACTTGGAGTTGCCCTGGTCCTTAGGAGAGATGAGATGGAAAGGTAGAGTAGCCTAGCTTCCCCACACCCAGAGGCAGCCCCATCTCCCATTCCAAGATTCCTGGGTTCCCCTCCACTCAGCAGTACTGCTGTGTGCATTAGGTGAGTCAGTGTCATAGGCAACTGCCTGATTTGTTCTGTGACAAGGACCAGTAAGAGAGACAAAACTCCACTGAATCCAGAAACTCAGATTGGCACAAGCTTAAGTTAACTCTTATAGACATCATGTTCTTTCACTTCAAGGGAACATTCTTTGTCTCTGGGAAAACTTCTTTCAGAAGACTTCCAACACCAGTAGTTTCACAATTTTATAAGCTTCCTTAGGTGATTCTAACACTGGGATCAGCATTTTTTAAAGTTCCCCAGCTGATTCCAGTGTGCAGCAAAGGGTACCAACTGCTGCCATAGACCTCCCAAGTTCAAGCATATGATTTCAAGATATAGTCATCTCCTGGCAACAGCAGAGGATTGACTCCTGGGCAGCCCACAATAGTAAAATCTTCAGGTAGTCAAGTCCCTTACATAAAATGGTTTAGCATTTGCACATAACCCACACACACTTCTCTAGATGATCTTAATCCCTGATACAGTGTAAGTTGTATGTGAATAGTTGTGACACTGTGGTTTTTTATTATTATTATTATTATTTTGACAGGCAGAGTGGACAGTGAGAGAGAGAGAGAGAGAAAGAGAAAGGTCTTCCTTTGCCGTTGGTTCACCCTCTAATGGCCACTGCGGCCGGCGCACTGCACCAATCCAAAGCCAGGAGCCAGGTGTTTCTCCTGGTCTCCCATGCGGGTGTAGGGCCCAAGGACTTGGGCCATCCTCTGCTGCACTCCCGGGCCACAGCAGAGAGCTGGACTGGAAGAGGAGCAACTGGGACAGAATCCGGCGCCCCAACTGGGACTAGAACCCGGGGTGCCAGCGCCGCAGGCGGAGGATTAGCCTATTGAGCTGCGGCACCAGCCGGTGACACTGTGTTGTTTAGGAAATAATGGCAAGACAAGAAGCCAGCACATTTTCAGTACAGACACACATTTTAAAAATATTTTCAGTCTGCAGTTAGTGGAATCTGCAGGGGCAGAAACTGACATTCCAGGGACCCGATGGTAACTCTGTCTCTGATTATCATCTAATTCTTGCTTGGCAACTAAAATGACCTAGTGAATATAGGCAGGAAAATGTAGAACTCTGTTGGAGAGGATGATGGTGAGATGGTTCCCCATTTTTTAACTAACAAATGGGATGAACCAGTTAAAAAAACTAGATGATGGGACTAAGGAGGGACAGAGGATGTCATTCAGATGGCAAAATCTTCATAATGGCAAAATCTTTTCTTTGCAAGGTAGAGTTATGGACAGAGAGAGGGAGAGACAGGGAGAAAGGTCTTCCATATGCTGATTCACTCTCCAGATGGCTGCAAAGGCCAGAGCTGCACCGATCTGAAGCCAGGAACCAGGAGCCAGGAGCCAGGAGCTTCTTTTGGGTCTCCCATGTGGGTGCAGGGTCCCAAGCACTTGGGCCATCTCCTACAGCTTTCCCAGACCATAGCAGAGAACTGGATCAGAAGAGCAACAGCTGGGACATGAATCAGCACCATATGGGATGCCAGTGCCGTGGGCAGACTTAGCCCATTACACCACAGCTCAGTGTTGGTAATATGCTGCCATCTTATCTGTGGCACCATCTATGCCCTGGACACCATCTTAGGCTCTGGCTCCCGTCACCACTTTGCACAATAAGCTCCAGTCTTAAGCCCCATGGCCCAACCACAGGTGTCAGCTCCAGGATTCACTGCTCCTACTTCCCTGCCCCCTGCCCCAGCAAAAGTCTAACAGGACCTGCTTCCCACACATGCCCTCTTTCATCTTCACCTCTTCCCTCTGACTTGTCAGATTTCCCATCAATAAACCCTTTGCCTTACTCTGGTGTTTGGTGTGTGTTTTGGTGGCCTTACATTCAGGCCCCTCAGCCTGTCTTTATAAAAGAGGATCCTTCTCAAATTTTCCCAGTGTGACTGTCCTAAGCTTACAACTTCAGTTCTCTGTAGTAGATACCAGTCCTCTTGTTCATCTTACCATTGTGTTTTCCAATTTTGTCTTTCATAAAACATATTTCTTTGCAACTCAGCATTTTTGAACCATTAAACTAGACTTCAAGCAGATTTGTGTGTCAGAGATTTTAGTTTGAATCTAAGCTGTGTTCTCTTTTGAACTCAAACACATCTAGACAAGTTCATGGGCCCACTGGGGCTGGCTCACCAGGGCCATATTTCATAAGTTGGTGGTGGAGACTTTGAGAATTGCATACATTAATGCTGTTGATGGGGTGTGAGAGTTTCATGTGCAGTTACTATTCATGCCACTTCACCTTTCAAATAAATACACCTTTAAAAATAAGGCACGTGAAGTACTTGACATTGTGCAGTACTTGGCAGATAGTAAGTGCTCAATGAATGGGAGTTGTTACTACTGTTTCTATGATCAGGCATCACTTCAGAAATGTGGAGCAAAGGAAGAGGAAATTAACATGCCACATGCGAGATGAAAGGATGGCTTTAGAGAGCTCGGATGAGACAGCTGTTAGGGGCTTCATAAGCTAATTGAAGAGAGAAGGTTTGAGAGGAATTGAAAATCTTGCACTATATGTTGGATAGGGAGCTGAAAACACCTGTGTGATTTAATTTCCTATACACGAGAACTGTGACCTGACTCAGGGGTATGTCAGTTTCTTTATAAGCAATATGATAGAATGGTCTTTTCATGGGCTTTCTACTACCTCTGGATTTATTAGGATTGAGTATTATAATGTAAAATCTTTTATGTGAAATTTAGAATGGTTTATGAGCTTGGACTTTATCCTATAAATACTATGCAATCATATTGAGCTTTCTGGAATATTTTACAGAGTTGACTACTTCCTATGTTTTTAAATTGTCTCCTTGGAATTCTAAAAACCAGCTTCTCCTAGGTTTCCTCCTATTATTAAGATTTTTCTTAATGATTAAGAACATAAGTTTTTTACCCCCGCTTGTGTTTCCTCCATTTTAACCTCTTACCCATTTGTTTCTCCCAAGATTATATGAGTTCCTTGGTCTTTTCACATTTAAATGCTCTCTAGTATATCTGAAAACTATGACTTAGTTCATCATTTTTGATAGATGATTTCTAAATCTGTTTCTAGAGCCCAGACCCTTTTGTTCAGCTACTTGATCTAACCCAGCCATGGCAACATTAGCAATGAAGTCTTAGAAACAGAATTGCCGAGGCTGAGCTGCAGCCACTGAAACCAGTACAGGTGGGGGTCCAATCACAAGGTGCCCCTTGGCCTCAGTTTCAACACCAGGTCTAGGAAGAGCCATCTTGGCATGGGAAGTGTAGACCCTGGATCAGAAAGAAGAGTCAAATGATTTCTACCACTTGCCTAACCTTGGGAAAGTTACTTAAATCTAGAGACTTTGTTTCTTCAATCTTTAAGATGGGGTAATGTATACATTTTAAATAATTTCTTTACTGTTAGCCCAATCTGCATTCTAGCATGTACATATGTTCCTTGTTAGATATTATAAATTTTCTCTTGGAGTGTATTTTATTTAAAAGAGAGAGGGCTTAACATATACAATTATATGATGTTGAGTGGTATGTATCAAAGCAATATTTCATTTTCAAATATACCTTCCTTACTGGTTTAATCCAGCTTGCTAGAACATGTATTGTGCTGTTACCGTGGTAACCCAGCCTTCACATCATTGGTTAGAAGGTCCCAAGGTTGTCCATTATGTGCCATCATCTCAACAAAGCAGTTGTCCAGCATATTAGAATTCGCCTTTAATCCTTAACAATCTGTTACCCACATTTTAATTTTGCTGTGGGTTTTTGTTGTTTTAAAGACTTTTTTTTTCAGGAGGCACGTCTTGGAAGCAGATTATTTTTCCCCAAAGTTTTCTTCTGAATACTAGTCTTTGTGGTCTCTAGTTTTTATGACCAAGAAGTGTATTTTTTGTTGATAAAATAAGTAATCCAAAGATGTCCCCTTCTTTTCAGCATGCCTGCTTTAGCAATTCATGGCAAGTGGGGGAGATTATCCCTCCAGAGTTGCTACTATATTCAAACAATGCAGTAGATTGAAAGGAGAGTTTTGACCTGCCATCTTCAATTGCTGTAAGCCAGGTTTTTCTTTTCCTTATTACTCTGCCTTCTTAGGGAGCCTGTATTTCTTGACCTCAATAAAATGATGATGATAGTCTCTCGAACTTTCAATATTAGCCTTCCCAATGTTGTTATTAAATCTCTTTGTTTCCTCTGGCCCTATACTCTGCAAAGTGAGGATGATCTACTGGTACACATGATCTCCAATGAGAAAATAACTCCTTTTATTCTTAATTATTGGTATATGAAAAATGGCTATATAAATGTGTGTGTGTGTGTGTGTGTGTGTGTATCTTTGGGTGTGAGTGCAAAATAAAAGACCAAAGCAAAAAAGAATATTTTATTTACATAGCCTTTGGATCATTTAAAATTATTAATATTTATACTCCTGTTTCCTTGTGAATGTAGTCTATTCAGTGCTCTTTATCTGGTGATTTTTTCTTTCTTCAAAGAGCCTATAAATTAAACCACATATATAATAATCTCCAAATATCTCTGTCTCTCAACCTCTCTCTCTTTCTTTCTCTTTCTCTCTCTGTCTCTCTCTTTACCATTCAGTTACCTTATATAGATTGCTACTTGGATGGATTAAGTGAATGTGATGTTTATAATAATCTGAGCTATATTTTTTATTTTGAAAAATCGACTAGCACATAAAGGAAATATAGTGTATGGAACACACATATGCCTAAGTATGCACATGCTTTTGAAGTTATCTATATTGTTTTGCCCTGTAGTCTACAGAAGTGAGTCAGTGTGGTACCAGAGAGAGAGAGAGAGAGGAGAGAGAGAGGGAGAGAGGAGAGAGAGGACAAATACTCTGTAAGTCATTGCATCTGTTTTATCCCACTTGGGACATATACCACTGCTGAGTCCTTTACATCACTTTCACGAGCTGCAGTTCCTCCTTTATGAAATGAGCATAGGCTAATCAAGTACTTCCAATTTACTGAAAATTCTACTGTGAATATTCGGTGAGAAAAACAACTGAGAAGTAATGTAATCTAAAAATGATACAGAAAGAAGAATATATGATTAATGAAGGCCTTAACAAGTCTAGAGAAGAATCATGCTACTACTCTGACAATGTAAGCTTTCTTCCTTGTTCAAAGAGGAGGTGGATATGCATTGTGCCGGCAGATATGTCTTTCACTTTCAGCATCTCGACTCATCTGAAGCTTTAAGGCGTTTTCTCAATGTGAAACACAAAGCTTTTTGCTATGTTCTTCTTTCTTTACCGTCTTCTACAGTTTGAGGAGCAAATACCCTTTCTGCAAGTTTTTCTTATTTTCACTATTATTGGAGAGAATTTTCCATGTTCTATGTTTATTCTTTTCTTATCCATACTTCTATACCTATACCTGTAAGGAAGAATGATATTGTGAGAAGAGCACTGGACTGGTTGAAAACCATGAAGTAGATTCTAGACAGTTCTATCAGTAACTAGTAGCTCAGTAGCTTCACACATCTTTTATCTGTGGCCCATATTTGTAGAGTGTAAAATCTCCAGATTTGAAAAGATAAATGACTACAATAATATAGAATAATGGATATTAGGTTGTTCTTGGAAAAATAAAAGCCTGCAGGGGCCAGCGCTGTGCTGTGGAGAGTAGGCCACTGCCTGCAGAGCCGCCATCCCATATGGGCGCCAATTCATGCCCCAGCTGTTCCTCTTTTGATCCAGCTATCTGCTATGGCCTGGGAAAGCAGTGGAAGATGGCCCAAGTCCTTGGGCACCTGCACCCACGTGAGAGACCTGGAAGAAGCTCCTGGCTCTTGGCTTTGGGTCAGCCCAGCTCCGGCCGTTGTGACCATCTGGGGAGTGAACCAGCAGACGGAAAACCTCTCTCTCTGTCTCTGTCTCTGTAACTTTGCCTTTCAAATAAATAAATAAATCTTTTTAAAAAACCTGCCTAAGTCATATATAGCATCATTAATGAGAGAAAATCTTATACAATAGATCTGGGAGACAGAACTGTGTGGGGAGCAACTGGGAGCAACTCGGACTAGACTAAGTTACTCGAATTAAGACTTATTCTGTGCATCTGCTCTCCCACAATATGGCACTGGGAGAGGAGGAAACAGCTTCTACACAGCTGCCTCCAGTTCAACCAATAAACTGTAGGACCTGCTCCTGATTGGAGGAGAGCAGCGTACTCGGCGTGTGGGTAGCAGAGTTGGGATTGGTGGAAGAGGACTATAAAGGAGGAGAGAGACAACATGCACCAGGAACATCTAAGAGGAACATCTATCCGAATAACACCTGTGCAGCCCCCGAGAGAGCCGGCCGGCAGTGTGCCGCTCCCCTGCAGAAGTGGGGAAGGTGGCAGGGGGCCCGCCCCTCCATGGAGGTGGAAGGACGGCAGCCAACCCGGGAAGAACCAGCAGTAAACCCGGGGAGGGCCGAGCAGACAAAAGAACAGTGCAGGGTCCTGTGTTGTTCCTCCATGAAGAGGGGGAGCGACATAATGGTGCCGTGACTCGGATAGGAAACTTAGGAGGGAAGAAGCGGGAAGAAGTGGGAAAATACCGGAGAGAGACTAGCAAAGAGCCTAGGGAAAAGCCGGACGGAAAAGGTGCTGGAAGAAGTGTATGGAACACGCATAGACTCGGATAAGGACTGTGGGAAAGAAGTTAGGATTTAAAGTGAAAGCAAGAAGAAACTTAGACTCAGATATGGACTGCAGGTTGAAAGCGAAAGTGAAACCTAGAAGAAACTTAGACTCGGATACGGACTGTGGGGAGAAGCCAGGAGAAATGAAAGGGGAATATTGTTGGAAGAAAACTTAGGGAAACATACCGGGTAGAGAAAAATGTTAGGGAAAATGAAGCTGCGGGGGCAGGCTGAGGCAGAGACGTAAGCCAGCTTGGGATTCTTCAAGTAAGCCCGGGGAGCAAAAGGCGAAAGCTAAAACTAGAGGCGGACGCGTAAGCCAGGTTGGAATCCGTCAGATTAGCCCAGGGAGCAAAAGACGGGAAGCCAAACGGAAAGGCGCAGACGTGAGCTAGGTTGAGTCGCCAGGTTAGCCCGGGGAACTTGGACTGAATGCCGGTGGCGGAAACGTGAGCTGGGCTGTGTGATTCGGGAAGCCGCCGCGTGCAGAGAGAGCACAGGGCGTGAATAGATAGGGAACGCGGGGCTGGCGTGAAGGCCGTGGTGCGGGCGCGAAGGGCGTGGAGACCGCGGAGCGTGCGAAGCTGAGCCGCGCAGAGCCGCAGAGCCGGGAGCCCGCCGCAGGGCAGGCGCCAGGAAGCCGCGCAGATGAGAGAAGCGCGGGCTGAAGCGGCGCAAAGCTGGGAAGCCGCCGCGGGGCGGTGAGGCGCGGAGAAGCAGCCTCGGGGCGGGCGCCGGGGAGCCACGGGGATAAGAGAAACAAGTTTAGAAGTAAAATGAGAGAAATAGGAATGCTGGCAGAAGTAAAATGGGAGAAATAGGAATGCCCGGAGATAGAGAAATAGAGAAAAATAAGGCCTCCCCACAACACAGCAATGAGAGGGCTTGGATTCGGTCTGCCTGATTAGTAAGACGATAAGCACCTGCGGGCGGCTAGCAGCTTATGCGCCGCAGGTCACCAAAGACAGGCACGAATTAACATCAATAAGTCTCCCCACAATACGGCAATGAGAAGGCTTGGATTCGGTTTGCCTGATTGGTAGGGCTTGTAAGCACCTGCAGGCAGTTCTAGCAGAGGAGAGCATGCGCTGCAGGGCACCGAACACAGGCATGCATCAGCGCCTAAAAACCTCCTCACAACATGGCGAAGAGAGGACCCTGACTCAGTTTGCCTGATTGGTAGGGCTTGTAAGCACCTGTGGGAAACTCTAGCAAGCAGAGCAGAGTGTGTGACGTGGGGCACCGAAGACAGGCGCGTATCAACGCCAAAAATAAAAAGAAAGGGGGATCTGTGGGGAGCAACTGGGAGCAACTCAGACTAGACTGTTACTGGAATTAAGACTTATTCTATGCATCTGCTCTCCCACAATATGGCGCTGGGAGAGGAGGAAACAGCTTCTACACAGCTGCCTCCAGTTCAACCAATAAACTGTAGGACCTGCTCCTGATTGGAGGAGAGCAGCGTACTCGGCGTGTGGGTAGCAGAGTTGGGATTGGTGGAAGAGGACTATAAAGGAGGAGAGAGACAACATGCACCAGGAACATCTAAGAGGAACATCTATCCGAATAACACCTGTGCAGCCCCTGAGAGAGCCGGCCGGCGGTGTGCCGCTCCCCCGCGGAAGTGGGGAAGGTGGCAGGGGGCCCGCCCCTCCATGGAGGTGGAGGGACGGCAGCCAACCCGGGAAGAACCAGCAGTAAACCCGGGGAGGGCCGAGCAGACAAAAGAACAGTGCAGGGTCCTGTGTCGTTCCTCCATGAAGAGGGGGAGCGACAGAACTGGAATTCTGATCTAAGATGCAAATGTCCCAAGCTTCATCTTAACCTGTTGCAGCACAAGTTCTTTCAAGAAACTTTTGTATACCAGCTTCTAATTAACTCTTAAAACTCTTGTTATCAACTCAGTACCAACTCTTTGAATCAACATTTATATATTAAGACATAATTCTTAGACATTTAGTAATTGTTCAGGCTCATCTTCCTGTTCTGCATGTGGAGGAGACTAAAGGACGTTCATCATGGGTTTGTCTCTGTTTGCATCACTAATTCTTCCCATTTAGATTCTGTACCTGAAAGATAACACTTTTTCCTTGAAGTTTACAGTCTTGCCTCATACAGTTGTGTTGTTCTCTCCAACACTATCAGAATGGAAGTTTTGGCCGGCGCCGCGGCTCAACAGGCTAATCCTCCGCCTTGCAGCGCCGGCAACACCGGGTTCTAGTCCCGGTCGGGGCGCTGGATTCTGTCCTGGTTGCCCCTCTTCCAGGCCAGCTCTCTGCTGTGGCCAGGGAGTGCAGTGGAGGATGGCCCAAGTGCTTGGGCCCTGCACCCCATGGGAGACCAGGATAATTACCTGGCTCCTGCCATCGGATCAGCGCGCTGCAGCGCGCTGGCCGGGGCGGCCATTGGAGGGTGAACCAACGGCAAAGGAAGACCTTTCTCTCTCTCTCTCACTGTCCACTCTGCCTGTAAAAAAAAAAAAAAAAAAAAAAAATGGAAGTTTTAGGAGGGCAGGGCACTTACTGTATTTTTTGCAGGTCTTGTTCCACATAATATGGCACCCTGTCCAAACTTTCACTTTGTAAATCTTGTTTAATTTAATTGAAATAAAAGACTCTGTGATCTTAGTGAGCAGGTGAATTTACTTCTGAAGAACACAGAAAATATTATTGTAATTAGTGACATTGAGATTCAGGTTGAGGTTGCTTGATCATAGTATTCATTTTTTACCAGTTTCTAAAGTATGCTTGGATAAAATTGTATCACATTTAAAGTAAAAATATTCCTCTCTAGGTTTTTAGAATTAAACATTTATTGCTAGTGAAAAAATAAAAGGCAATAATTATATTTACATTTCCACTTTGCTTTCTTTGTCTATCATTACTATTGGTTATAGCATTGCCTAAGTGTCAAAGATGCCTTGCATTGATTTTTTTAAGTTTTATTTTTTATTTAGTTGAATGGCAGAGTTACAAATTAGAGGATGGAAGACAGAAAGATTTCCAATCTGCTGGTTCACTCCCCAAATGACAACAAAGCCAGGGCTGGGCCAGGCAGAAGCCAGGAGCCTGGAGCTTCGTCTGGGTCTCCTACAGAGAGTGCAGGGGCACAGGGACTTGGGCTATCCTCCACTGCTTTCCCAGGTGCATTAGCAGGGAGCTGTATTGGAAGTGGAGCAGCTGGATTTCCAACTGGTGCCTATGTGGGATACTAGCATTGCAGGTGGAGGCTTAACCTGCTATGCCATAGTGTGCCCACTCCACCCCTCCACCCCAGTATTGATTCTTGTTAACAAAATTTCTTCCAACCATGTGTGTCCACAAAATGTTGAATGAAAATATACTTAATAAAATAAAACGGAAATAACCTACCACCACCACCACCACCACCAAATAGTAGCAGGAAAAAGCAAAGGGGAAAAAAATACTGACTGATAATTTTAATCAGGTTCTATATGAAGGCCAAAAGATATCTTTTATTTCATGGTCAAGGCTACCCACACAGCTGAAGAAGCTTTTCTTATTTACAACTAATCTTACATAAAATGTTATATTCCAAAAAATGTTTGAGTGATCGTTCAGAAATCAATAGGATACCATGGAAGTGATGAAGGGTACATAACCTTTCACAAATGCTAGATCCACAAGAGCTTGCTGTAAGATATCTTCATTTCCCAGTGGTCTCTTTGTTTCAATTAAGAAAAAGAAAATTATACTTTAAGGGATGCTAAGTAAAATTCATTTTACTGGTCAATTGAATTTTATACTCCAAATGAGTGTTTTGATAATGGAAATATTTCTTTTTGATTCTTCAGTATCAATTGTGCTATGATCTTTTTTAATATCTGGGATATCAAGTAGTCCACAGTAAATAATGCTAGGACTCTTTTCTGCCTTAAAGGCAAGTAAGGAAAGCAGAGTATGGCCTACTATTAAGAAAGAGCCTGAACCTGATTTATAACCTTGATCCCATCTCTCCCTGTTTGGCCTTAATCCATATCATATCACAACCTCTATACTGAGGCACCAGAAATGATCGATTCTGAGAATTACTAATTGTTTGGGTAATCCGGTTCAGTATCACCTTTCATCAGACTCTCTGGAAGTCTATGGTATTCCACTCAATCAACATTGAACAAATACTTATTAAATTCCTCCCATGTCTCAAACATCATGCAGCCTTAGGAGACAGAGACCACTATGTAGTGTACTTGTGTAGTATTTGGCTTCCCAACTTTCCTTTATAGTTCTCAACAACATTGTAATGTTATTTTGGAGAACCATCTCTGTGCGCGGTGTAGTTGTTCAGGACAGGAAAATCTAGCTGTGCACCTCTTACTGTGGAGCTCAACAGGGCTAGAGGCTCAGAGAACACAGCCAACTTCCATTCAATCAGAAGGTTTTAACTGGTCCTTCGAGTGTGAGTAATCAAATCAAAGACGGAAGTGATCTTTGGCATTTATTCATTGCAGTGGCATGGTGGCATGATGACATGAATATACCTAACAAAAGGCTACTGCTAAGGTTTCTCTTTGCTAGCCATCCAAACTTTCTTTCTTGTCCTGCATAGAGCATGTACGTTGGATCTTCTGTGAAGTCTGTAGCTATATTAGTCCCATTCCCAAATTGTTCCAATACATTTCTTTATGCTTAAGTTAAGCAGAATTCCTTTCAGGCAGGGACCCTTACTGATGTACCACAGCCTAGAGGTAGGGACCATTCCAGTATCCCCAGAACTCCAAGAATCAAGCATTGCTTAGCTTTACTCAAACATTTGATGGTCCCTTGGTTTCTATTCTTCCCTGTGTGCACTGAAATTGTACCAGGCCTGGGTAATGAGGACTCGGAGGTTTATATGTTTCCATTAACTTCATAAGAACTGAGGCAAGTTCCAGCCACAAAGTTGTTTTCAAAAAAAAAAAAAAAAAATATATATATATATATATATATATATATATATAATAAGGGTGTTGGTTGTCACAAACATCTACCAACCGAGAGAAGGGGGGAGAGGTGAGACTATACCTTCCTGTGTCAAATGAATAAATTAAAAAACCTACCCAGCATGAGAGAGGCAGTAGGAAGTGAACCCAGACATTGCAGTATTGTCCAGATAGGAAAGAGAGAAAAAGGGAATTGAAGTTCCCACGACTCTTCAGAGTACTATCTGGGAATGTAAGAGATAACTGCCAATTTTCTGTGACATGCCCAAGGGCTCATCCCAGGGGAATGCAGGAGACCAACTATGCTTTTTTGGGAATGTTCACTTCCACAAATCTTGGCTCCTCTTATCTGGCCACACACAGACAGTGAAAGGCAAGCTCTCATTCTAGGCTAGATCCTTCAGGGATTAAAGGAGAGGGTCCCGTCATGTGTGTGTCTGTGTGTGTCTGTGTGTGTGTGTGTGTGTGTAAGAGATAGGAGACAGAGACAGAGACAGGGCTAAGTTCTAACTCAATCAGACCATGTCCTGACGGAGGAATTTCCCTCCGTGCATCTTTTTCAGCCTCCCCAGATCCTCCCCTTTCCGTAGCCTGCCCTGCCCACCTGTGTGTTCTCCCTGCTCTTCTTTTGTGTCTGTCTCCAGACTTTTCCTTTACCCCTTCTGGGTGACTTAGATCTATTCGATCTTTGTTCATTTCTTCTAAATAGTTATCCTAATATTTTATTCAGTGAGAAACTATTCTGGAAATCTAATTTTCCTACCAAAAGTTGCACAGCCAATTTCAGAGTTTCAAACATCTGTAATCCCAAGAAAATTTTAGTGACTGGAAAAAAAAAAACTTAGACATATAAAACTTTCAAAACCATAAAGAACGTTTCCATATCTCAGTCTGGATATTTTTATCTCTCTGGTAGAATTTCACAAAAACTTTTCCTTACCATTCTTTTCAAAGTATTTCTTTGCAGTTACTGATTTTCAGGGTTGGTATCTTTTCAAAGATGCTTTTCTGGGGACTGTTGATTTCAGATCATTTCAACTGCATGAGCTATGCAAGTCTGAACACTTTTTTTAACTCTAAAAAAAGATGCTCCAGGGCTATTTTTTGTGCTCATACAAATGGCAAAGGATAAAGACCAAATCTGAGCATTGGTGTAGATTTGGCAGACACAGGGAGAACTCAGCAAATTTATACCCCAGGTTAATAACACCGTCAAAGCTAGGAATGGAGGCCTGATGACAAAACAAAGCTTCGAGATAGGCAGAGAAGTATCTTTATTGCATTCATGTTTACATTTTATTAGCACCACTCTTTTGTTACTTCAGATATCTTAAGGATACACAAAGTATTGTATTGAATATAGGACAAGAATTTATATGATACCTAGATAATACAGTGTATATAGTATAAAGTTTATTGAGTTTTTAAAATTTCTGTTTTTTGTCAATTACTATTAGTTTTCTGGTAAGTGTGTTGTACTGTGGACTCTTGCTGAGTCTAAGAAATATATAATTTAAGGGGAATTTAAAAATTAACTCTTATTTTTAAAAATAGTCTCTCTGTGTGTGAAAACATATTTAAATGAAACCATAAAACATATGTGAGTTTCTATGTATCAATTGGGAAATTTCTAGGCATTATGGAATTCCCTGATGTGTCTTAAAACAAAATCTCTGTTTCTAATAAACTTGTTGATATAAATATGCCAAATGGAAAAAAATATCACAGGCAAGACACAGAAGTGGTTGAAGAGTTGGTTGACCATACCAGTGGTTTTGTTTGTTTCTGATATTGCCTCTATTAATGAAGAACATGTGCACTCCAACATGGGATTTTAGGAAGCTTCATTACCAGAGGTCGATACCCTGGTGATAACCCCCAACCATGGATTCCCTCCCCTCTGTTTAAGAGCAGAACCTTCTTTCTTGACCTCTATTTCCCTCTATAGTGGCCATTGGAAAGGGAGCTCTGGTCCTGCCTGGATCATGGGAAGAGGAGGTCCTCTTACTTCTACAAGGTCTCTACCAATTAGAATTCACACCGCAGCAAGTTTCATGATTCTCAACTATCAGAGACTACAGAAATGAAGGCTTTTAATTTGCTTATAGAGTGAAAAGTCTGGGAGTAGGTAGTTCTGGCTTTAGTGATGAAGCCCAGGGTTCATATCAAGGAACCAGGACTTTTCTGTTTCTGCTCTCTTGTCTTCAATTTCTCCATATTTTGGTCCTTATGCTACAAGATAGCTGCCAAGGAAACTTTCTGGCCTCCTGCCATCCTGTTTGATTCAGAGATCAGACTGGAGGAAAGGGTGTGTCAGGAATACAAATCTTTCCCTTTTGCTTCTCATTGACCAGAATTGGGTCACATGGTCTCCCTCTCCATGCATGCAAGAAATATTAACAAAAATGACTAACTAGCAAAGGAGAAGAGTATGGCTGTGCTTACACAAGAGAAACCTGGTGTCCTCCCAGGGGCATTGACATGTGTCCCCTTTCCCCTGCAACATTATGGTTTCCTTGGCCTGGGGAAGGGCTGCTGAGCAACCGAGGTTTGCCAGTGACCCAGTCTGTGACCCCCCCTGTGACGTCTCCCCACTCTTAAGAAACTCAGCAGTGACGGTCTTCAGAACATGGTCTTCCTCACCTTGGGTTCTAGCCCTCCAGTTGGGAACCTCCTGATTATTGATTCACAGAGAAAGGCAGCTTGTTTCTCATCAGAAAGTCTAACTTATTCTATAGCTTGTCATATGTGACTCATAACATCATACTTCTCTGTTTTCTCAGGAATTTTTATTTTTAACCTCATGTGCCAGCTGCAACATATGCCTTTATCCTTTTTTCCATTCCCCTATTATTGCTGCTATCTGGGTACAGACTAAAAGGAGGAGAAAAATATCTGTTTGTGATCTAGGCATCTAGATTTTGTTTCTACATTCAATACTTGCCAGCCATTTAATAAACATAATGCTTCTGCCAGAATTGAATATTCATTGTAGAAGTCATTTTTCCAAACGGGTTGTCACTATTTTTAAAATAGTGTTTTAGTATATTTATAAAAACTAGTTTTAGACTTCATTTTATCTAAGAATTTTTGCGATGACAGAACAAAGAGGTATTTTTTAGACTTTCAACATGACTAATATGTTGGAAGGTATGAAGCTATCCACTTAGGATTTATTACATTTTAACAATTGATTTAAAAACAATTGAAAATGCAGATAAATTGGTAAGTTGTTTACATGCAAGGATGCAATGTCATGTTTACAAATCAATAATTTGCCACCAACATAATATATTTCATTTATTGAACAATCCTGAATATTTCTGCAATCCAAGATGACAAAAAAAGATCCAATGAAAATTAATGTCTCAGTTTGTAGACTGAAGTTCTGCTTTTGCCATTTTACTCGTTAGAGGTTTTGCTCGTTACATTTTTTTAAGATGTAATTATTTATTTGAAAGTCAGAGTTACACAGAGAGAGAAGGAAAGGCAGAGAGAGAAAGGTCTTTTATCTGCTGGTTCACTCCCCAGTTGGCTGCATCAGCCAGAGCCACACCGATCCGAAGCCAGGAGCCAGGATCTTCTTCCGGGTCTCCCATGCGGGTGTAGGAGCCCAAGGACTTGGGCCATCTTCTACTGCTTTACCAGGCCATAGCAGAGAGCTGGACTGGAAGAGGAGCAGCTGGGACTCAAACCGGCATCCATATGGGATGACGGTGCTGCAGGCGGCGGTTTTACCCGCTATGTCACAGTGCCCACCCCTTCTCATTAGATTCTAATTGTCCTTTCTTCTCTCACCATTTAATCATCTTCTGTTTAGCTATCATTGTTTAATGAATACTTCCATTTCTTAATACGTTATCTCATTGTCTAGATCATCTAAAGCCAAATGCAGGTGTCAGTTGGTCTGTAAGTGGCTGGTTTTGAAGAGAGAATTGCAGGTGCAGAGGAAGATCCCAAATGTCCCTCTATGAAAATTTAAGTTAATATTTTTAGAAAGTAAAGCTCTCTGGGGCTAGTGTTGTAGCATAAGAGGTAAAGTGGCTGCCCGCAATGCTGGCATCCCATGTGAGCTCTGGTTCAAGTTCCAGCTGCTCCGCTTCCAATCCACCTCCCTGATAATGGCCTGGGAAAAACAGTGTGGAGGATGGCCCAAGTATCTGAGCCTCTGCAATCCACATGGGGGACCAGGATGAAGCTCCTGGCTCTTGGCTTCTGGCTTCAGCTTGGCCCAGCCCTGGCCATTGTGGCCATCTGTGGAGTGAAGCAGCAAATGTAAGATCTCTGTCTCTCTCTCCCTCTCCCTCTCTTTCTCTCTCTCTCTCTCTCTCTCTCTCTCTCTCTCTGTCTGTAACTCTGACTTTCAAATGAATAAATAAATCTTTTTTTTTTTTAAAGTAAAGCACTTTTGACATGTGGGCCCAATGGTATATTCTATTCATCCACAGAGAAAGCACTCAGAAAGACCCATGTCAAGAAAAGGAAAACAGCAGTTATAGTTCCTTGGGCTCTGCAGCTTGTCTGGCAAAGACAACAAAGATAACAAATCATTTTTTTCTTTGACTCATTTTATTGAAACCCATATATCCCAAGATGCCATAGAACTGAACAAAATACATATTGATTGAAAAGGCAGACTCAGAGTCTAGAAATGCAAAATAACAACCCATATGCCAAACCACATGCATTGTAAGACTTGATACTTCAGAGGGAAGATTTAAAAGGCGACAGAGGAGTCCAAATTTGGAACCCACAGAGACATCTGGTATCTTAGAACTTCCCATTTTCCCTTGGCAGATACTTCAGCTAATTTTCCCACCTTGGTCAGAGTGTATCATTCTTTCTTTAGCTTATTCTAATTTTAACATATTTTCTCTATTTCACCATTACTGTGAAATGGCCCTACTGTCAGGACCAAGCGTTCAATTTTAGCATTTAGGTCATTTAGCGAAATCTTAGACAAGCAAAATAAGGAGATGGAATTTAATTAACAATAATGGATATGTTATCAACTTTTTTAAAATATGGCATTACTGAATATTTCCAGTTTTTGGTTTACATATATGAAAAAATGATAGATGAATGAAAATGTAGAAAGGAAATGCTTCTAAATGATGATATTCATCATCAGTGTACATGAGGAAGCTCTACCAAAACTATCCTGAGTGATCACCATGATGCTTCTTGTTCCTTATAAGCCAGCTACTAGGAGTTGGCCTGTCACTATGTGAGGCATCAGTTTGGATCCACATTTGCCTAATGTAGATGGTACGGTTGTTTGGGGGATTGAGACTGGTTAGGTGCCAACTATACTAACAGGTGCTTACCAGGATTGTTGAGTAGCAACAAGGGATCATTGGAAACGTATAGTACCAATGTTTAGTAGTGCAAATCACATCTACGTAATGACACTTGGTAATAGTATCATAGACTCATCATGTTCATTATAAAACTGAAAAAGAACAGTTTATACTCTCAGCTGACAAAAGAGGAGATAGGCTCAAGTAAGCAATAAGTTGCATAAGTTCACATGGCGAGTAATAGATTCTGACTTCTAGACCAGATATAAGAGTGATATTTATAAAGTGAAACATTTCCTGAAGCTTTCAAATTATGAGAATTATTATAATAATAATATAAATATTAAAATACTTGGGGTTTTTTTGGAATTTACTATAACTTTTTTTTCTCCTTTTTTTATTTCAGAGAAGATTATAGAAATTGATCAATATATCTCTTTTTATTTGTGGTACTATTTCTTGAAATACTAAATGTTTTCTAAAGCAAGAGAAATGGCAAACATGAAACTTTACATGCCATTTATCTACCTGACCAACAATTTACAATTAGTGTGTGGTTTTATTTTTCATGTCTATATATTATATTTGTTAATGGATTAATGGACCACAGATAAATTTAATTTTACCATATTGTATGTTTACCTGTCCATAAACTAGCCATGAGAACATGTTAGGAAATGGAATGAAGAGTTTGTCGTGCCTGCATGCCTGTTGGACCATTAGTATTCATCAATGCCACTTGCATAACTGAAATATTGTTCAGTGAAATTCCATACAGGTAGCTCATTTAATTTTCATGCTGTGAGAAAGGTAATATTATCTCTGTTATCTAACCAACGAGGAAACTAAAGCTCAAAGTTGTTAAACAGCTAATTATTAACTATGCCAAGTTCTTCCTTATGTTGTCTATGTTTCTGAATATCTGATTTAGTAACTTTTAAGGACTAAAATTGATTTTGCTTTAAAAATTGAAGAGGACTTATAAAATCAATTTGAGAAAGCTTTCATTGAACAAACTGTAGCCTCTGTAAAAGTCTTTCATGCAGTTGGCCAGGAGTTGTTAGCATCTGATGACCTTGCCAGAGACATATTTAGTCTGAAGGAGAACAGAGAAGCCGTTTGCTTGACCATGTTATTCAGGAAAGTGACTCAACATAAACACTCAATAAGAAGAGGCATAAACCCACACCTAGATGTCACTAGCAGTACCCTAATGATTTCTGGCTCAAAATATAACTAAATGTTGCTGCATTAATATAATGAGTTGCAGTGTTTCCTAAATTAACCAATGTAGCTTAAATTAAAATAATGAATATTATCCTTGAAAGACATGGTGGACATACAGCATTTACATAGAGTCAAACAACTTAGACTTTAAGAGCTCTAGATTTGTCCCACTAGAACTTTATCAAATTTCACAGACACTATACTTATACTTCTGATTCAACTGTAAACCCAACATAAAGTTAATGATATTCAGGTTTTTCTTTTTTTTTTTTTTTTAAACTTTTATTTAATGCATATAAATTTCCAAAGTACGACTTATGGATTACAATGGCTTTCCCCCCATACCGTCCCTCCCACCCACAACCCTCCCCTTTCCCACTCCCTCTCCCCTTCCATTCACATCAAGATTCATTTTCGATTATCTTAATATACAGAAGATCAGCTTAGTATACATTAAGTATGGATTTCAACAGTTTGCTCCCACACAGAAACATAAAGTGAAAAATAATAGATGATTTTTTAAAATGATGATGAAATCAGAGCAGACCTATTGTCATGTTTAATCCCAGTGAGAGTCAAGTTGGGAATTGATAATTTATTTATTTTTTTTTTTTTACAGAGGATCAGTTTAGTATGCATTAAGTAAGGATTTCAACAGTTTGCACCCCCATAGAAACACAAAGTGAAATATATTGTTTGAGTACTCGTTATAGCATTAAATCTCAGTGTACAGCACATTAAGGATAGGGATCCTACATGAGGAGTAAGTGCACAGTGACTCCTGTTGTTGACTTTACCAATTGACACTCCTGTCTATGGCATCAGTAATCTCCCTATGCTCCAGTCATGAGTTTCCAAGGCTATGGAAGCCCTCTGAGTTCTCCGATTCTTATCTTGTTTAGGCAAGCTCATAGTCAAAGTGGAGGTTCTCTCCTCCCTTCAGAGAAAGGTACCTCCTTCTTTGATGGCCTGTTCTTTCCACTGGGATCTCACTCGCAGAGATCTTTTGCCAGAGTGTCTTGGCTTTCCATGCCTGAAATACTCTCATGAGCTTTTCAGCCAGCTCCGAATGCCTTTAGGGCTGATTCTGAGGCCAGAGTGCTATTTAGGACATCTGCCATTCTATGAGTCTGCTGAGATTCTCACTTCCCATGTTGGATCACTCTCCCCTTTATTTACTCCATCAGTTAGCGTTAGCAGGTACTAGACTTGTCTATGTGCTCCCTTTGACTCCCAGTCCCTTCACCATGACCAACTGTGAACTGAAACTGATCACCTGGAACAGTGAGATGGCATTGGTACATGCCACCTCGATGGGATTGAATTGGAATCCCCTGGTATGCTTCCAACTCCACCACTTGGGGCAAGTCAGCCTGAGCATGTCCCAAATTATCTCACACTTTACCACCAGATGAAGCAAAAATGATACTAATACCTTAAAAAAGTTAGTTTAAATAATTTTTGGTCTGTTTATTACTAAGAAATTTTTATGTGGTAAGTCACAATAACTAAGATTTATTGTAAATAATTGTTAAGTAAGGATTATTGCTATTCAAACTGGTAGTTTTGGGGCATACAACTGCTAGGAGACATGCTTTGTTTGGCTTGTTTTTTTTTTTTTTTAATCTTCCTGAAGTTAAAACAGGCATTATAATTGTGCTTATGTAATGGGTGGTCAAAATGTAAGAACTTAGTACCTTTTTTCCTATACCATTACTCTTCATATTTTATATCAAATGACATAAAAAGCGTTGATGGAGACTAGGAACTGCTGGTGTGATTGACCCTTTGGCATGAGAGATGGTCTCTTTTTCCCCACTGGTATGCGTTCTGGGTTAAGTGGAAACAGTGATGGTAATCAGTGCTGCATTAGGATATGATTCATAGACTCCCTTATAATAATAATATGTAAGTTTGCTTTAAGTACAAAAAGGACATAATACCACAGGCCATGCACTGTCTCTCCACGTTTTTAGAAGACATTAGTCATTATTTCTGGATATGGAGATCACAATTATTTTTTACATTTTATGTGCATACTTAAAAATTTCTACAAGAATGAGCCACATTTTAACTAAGAAAAACACATATTCATTCCACTCAAAGAATAACCAAGTAGCTATTAAATTTAAAGTATAAAGAAAGATATCTCTTTGTTCAATTTAGCAAATAATATTGAAACATATTGTGGCTCAGAGAATTTGATTTTTTTTTAAAAAGGGGATGGTGGTAGAAGTACATTTGAATACTTTTTGTTTGGTATTACAGAATAATAAGAGAAGAATAAAAAATGCACAAACAAAAATTACAATAAAATTATTTTAAGGACAATAAATGTGAAAATGCTACTATCATCTATAATGATAAAGTATCTCTTTTCTACTGTGGAAACTGAATTGATATTGTACTTTCAAAACAATGAGGAATAACTTCAACATCAGATCTAAAACTTATTTGCAGTACAATATACTTATGAAGCACTTATTTGCTTTTATTATTTCCTCACACAGGTAGTTTCTACAGAATATTTTTATAGATGATATTTCATTTAATACTTGTAATTCTATAAGATAAGCAAGATAGCCATTTTGAATGCACATGTAGTGAAAGAGGAAACATACTTCAGGAGGGCAAATAATTTGCTCATGCTAAGAAGATAGTTGGTGTCTTTTTATAACTCGATAGTAAAATTCCTACAGTTTTGTGACTATATTGATTTTTGTCCTTGATCAATCTCTTCTTCTCAACATAAACATTATCCTTACTCTTGATATATTCATGCTTCTAAATTCTACCTTTTTATTCAAACTGTGTTTTAAAATTATTACTTAGTTGAGAGAGACACACAGAGGCAGTTAGAGAGCTCTCATCTGGTGGTTCACTTCCCAAGTGCCTGGAATAGCAGAGGAACAAACACCAGGAGCTGGGGACTCATGCAGGTCCCTCACCAGAGTAGCAGAAACCCAACTACTGAGACCTCATGCACTCCTCCTAGGGTCTGCATCAGCAGGAACCTGGAATCAGGAGCTGGAACTGGGAATTGAATTCAGGGACTCCAGTGTGGGATGTAGGCATCCACTGGTAAACTGACATGTAAGACAAATGCCCCCTCTTCCTCACCCCACACTTGCTTGATTCAAAGCAGTGGTAATGTTTAAAAAATTTAACAATCAGAAAGACCTGGGTAGCAAACAATCAGAATGTCCAAAAATGGACACCAACCCATCAAAATTGTTCATAAATAAATGGCATGCCTGTATAGGTGTATGCTGGTTGAATAGCAGCCCTATAGCAGAAAACTAGTCCATCAATTCCTATTTTAAGGAATATAGGAGACTTTTTGGCATACATTTATGGGCTGTCCAGACAAGTTTTCGTTTAGATGCAACAGAATCCAGGAGCTCAAATGCTATTAGCTCTTTCTTTTTCTCTACCTCTTAGCTCTTCTTTTCTTGTTTTGACTTCATTGTCAGGAGGGCTCTCCTTCTATGGTACAAGATGACTTACAGTGGCTCCAGATTGGCATCCTGGTCTCTTGGCAAAAATGAGTGTCTTTCTACTGATCATCCCTGCAAAATTTGGGGACAAACTTTGATAGTGTGTGATTGGTTCCCATCCTGTGTCCAAGGGGATGTGATGCTGAAAGCACTGGAGATGGCAATCATTTATACTGAAGTAGTTATACTACGAGTGGAGAAGGAGGGTTCCTGAAGGAAAATCAGGAGCCCAAAAAGAAGGGGGATATCACTGGCATGGCCGATGATCAACTCTCAATGCCTAGTTTCTTTTTTCTCTGAAACAACTTAAGTACTATTTAAATGTTTTTTCTAAATTATAAAATAAATGTTCTCTTACATAGAAAAGTTAGAAGATAAGTAAAGTATAAGAATATAAATATAAAAATCTATAAAGAAGAATGTAAGAGTGGTGGTCTAGACCATCAGTTAACATGACCATATCTCACATGGGAGTACCTATTTAAACAACTCTGGTTCCTGATTCCAACTTCCTCCTAGTGCAGAACCTGGGAAACAGTGCTGATGGCTCTAGTGATTGAGCTCTTGTTTCACAACTTCAGTTCATCCCGTCCCAGCTGTTGTAGACATCTGGAGAATGAACCCAGTAGAGGGAGTCTCTCCCTCTCCCTCCCCGCCTCTTGCCAATAAATGAATAAATCGTTTTTAAAAAGTAAAATAGAAAAATAAGATGTACCAGGCTGACATTGAGGTTCCGCAGGTTAAGCCACCACCAGCAGTGCCAGTCTTCCATATCAGAATGCCAGTCGCAATGCCAGCTGCTCTGCTTTGGCTCCAGCTCCCTGCTAAGGCTTCAGCCCAGTCCAGCCCCAGTCATTGTGGCCATTTGGGGAGTGAACTAGCACCTAGAAGTTCTGTCTCTGTCTCGTCTCTCCCTCTTTCTCTGTCACTCTGTTTTTCAAATAAATAAAACAAATATTTTAAAAAGCTAAGACATGCTACAGAGTTAGAAATAGGGATTTGTTTTAAATTCATTAAATGCATTATTACATGGAGAGATGGCTTGTGAGGTCAGAATTTAAATACAATCTTTTATTAGGTTCAAGTAGGCCCACAACTTCACTATATGCAGAACTGAAGTGAGGTTGAGAAATTCTCAGGAAACAGCAAAAATTCTTAGGGTAACAGCCAGTTTAGATGTCAGTTTCTTTTAGGATTCCAGTTTAAAATGAGTTTTGAGGACCTGCAGATTTTTTTGCTTTTGAGCCAGTGGGAAAACGTGTTAAAATATTTTCTTTATATGGTTCTAGCATTTTAGTTGTGTGAATCAGTGGATCTAATCTGCCATGATGTAAAAAAGAAGAGATCTTTGTCCCTGTCCCAGGTTTTCAGTTTGAGAATTGATTTATCATCTGTTTTACATATAATTATACCCAGTAATTATTTTATTTATATAGTGATATAGTAATTATATCCAGTAATTCTAGGTATTTGACTTTTTCTATTACTTTGCAATTTTTAAAAAAAATTTATTTGAGAGTCTAAGAGAAAAAGAGACAGATAGAAAGAAAGCATACTGTCATCCACTGGCTGTCTCCACATGCCCCCAGTGGCTGGGACTGGTTGGGCAGAAGCCAGGAACCAGGAACTCAATCCACATTCTTCACATGGATGGCAGGCCCCCAGCTGCTTGAGAGGTCACCTGCTGCTTCCTGGGGTCTGCATTATCAGGAAGCTGGAGTTAAGAACTGGAGTTAGGCATCAAACTTAGCTTAGTCTGATGCTGGATGTGTGTCTGAACTGGCATCTTAATCACTACCTAAACGCTTGCCTGTTATATTTATCTATTTCATTTCTTTGATACAAAAAACTACTTCTTTTTTATTCCATTGTTTTGTTGTATTCTGAATAATATCTGCCCTTAGCTTTTTTTTTTAATTTTGCTTTACCCTTGGGTTTATTTTGTTGTTATTTTTATTCTCTTATTTATTATTCTATATTTTATTTGTAAGCTTTCTGTTTCTTTCTCTTTAGAAGGTCTTTTGTTGGCCTGTGTTGGTTATATTTAGTTAGAACGTATCTTTAAGCTAATCACATTAAAATTTATATATGCCTTCAATACTAATGTGAAAAACTTACAAAAGGATAGTTTATATCACAAAAGGTAAAAAAAATAAGTGAAATTGTAAAACCTACTGTTATTGAAGGTGAATAAAAGTATTTTTTTATCTATTAATGATAAAATATAAAATATTTGATTCTTTTTTAATATAGAGGTTTAAATTAGTTATATGTAGTAATATCTGATATATTTCATAAATTTTATTTTTATTTTTCCTTGTTGCTTATTTTATTTTCTAACTTTCACTGGTTAAACCATAATTTGCAGGGTGAACATTTGATGCAAAGTTAGGACACATTTGAGTGCCTGGGTTCAGGTCCTATCTCCATTTTGGATACCAGCTTTCTGCTAATGTACACCCTGGGAGGCAGCAGATGATAGCTCAGGAACCTGGGTCCCTACTACCCATGTGGGAAACTGAGACTGAGATCTTGGCTCTCACCTTTTACCTGGCAGAACCCTAACTGTTTTAGCCATTTGTGGAAGTGAAGCAGTGCATAGATAATCTCTCTCTCTCTCTCTCTCTCTTTCTCTCTCTCTCTCCTTCAAATAACATGAATATAAGTAAATAAAATTTTAATAAGTAAATTTTACCTATAATAAAATGAATAATTTAAACCAATCTTACTTGATCAAGATACATATATATGTATGTGTGTGTGTGTGTGTGTGTGTGTATATATGGCAGGGGAGAGAAAAGAGAGAGAGAGAGAATCTCATCATCTAGTTCATTTCCAAATGCTTACAACAGTCAGGACTAGGCCAGGCTGAAGCCAGGATCTGGGAACTCATACTGGAGCTCTCATCTGGGGAGGGAACCCAAATACTTGAAATGTGGATGTCCCAACCAGTGATGTAACTGTTAGACCAAAAGCTGCACCCAGGACCATTTATTGAATACTTATCATGTTTCTCTAGACACTGTTCAACTTGTAAGCAATGATGAATCACCTTCCTGGAGCTTAGTCCTAATGGGGAAAACAATAAGTAAATGATGATATTTTCTTGATTTAAAGAAATACATTTTTCCCAAACAATTTAACATACTTAAAACCAGGATACCTCTTACAACTGATGATATATCATAGTTTAATTGGCCATGTCTTTTTTGGTAGAATATTTTTAAAGTGCTGAGACTTACAATTAATGATGTCTACTGTAAATGAAATATTATAGGATGTCACATGGTGATAAATGATGTGGAGAAAAATAATACAGAGAAGGAGGTGGAGATTTCTGAAGGAATATTGCAACTTCAAATAGGTCAGTCAAGGGATGCTTTCTTGGGGCCAGTGCTGTGGCATAGTAGGTTAAGCTTCTGCCTGCAGCACCAACATTCCAAATGGGTGCCAGTTCAAGTCCTGGTTGTTCCATTTCTGATCCAGCTCCTTGCTTATAGTCTGGGAAAGCAGTGGAGGAAGGCTCAAGTGCTTGAGCCCCTGCACCCATGTGGGAGAACCAGAAGAAGCTCCTGGCTTCTGGCCTCAGCCTAGCCTAGTCCTGGCTGTTGCAGCCATCTGGAGAGTGAACCAGCAGATGGAAGAGCTCTCTCTGTCTCTGTCTCTCTCTGTCTCTCTGTCTGTCTCTCTGCCTCTAAAATGAATGAATGAATGAATGAATAAATAAATAAATAAATAAATCTCTTTTTTAAAAAAGCAATGCTTACCTGAGTAAGTGACAACTGAGCAGAAACCCAGAAGGAGATGAGAGAGTAATTGGAAATATGTGCAGTTATGTGGGTTGCACTCTCCTTGACTTTAATGATCGCTGTTCATATGGCTTATGTGGACAGCTTCAGACCTGTCCTCAGTGGATATTGGAGAGAGCTATGTGGTTATATGGAGAAAGAGTATTCTAGGCAAAAATTCATCATACACAAGGTCTTTGAGTCTGGAGTAGACCCCAGACTGGCAAGTGCAAGGCATAGAGTGAGTGTGGGCAAGAGTAGCAAATGAGAGCAAGCATGTCAGTCAGCTTATATAGAGTCCTGTGGCCACTGTAGGATTTTGACTTTTGCTCTGAAGTGGGAAAGAATTTTAAGGTATGGAAAAGGCACCTAACAACATCTGACTTATATTTTCTATAGAACCACACTGACCAAAGTGTGAAGAGGAGACTATAAAAGAGACAGGCAGGGTAAGGGGAAATGTTTTAGCAGATCTAGTAATCCAGGTATGAGGTGAGGTTGTTCGGTCTGTCTGGTGAAAAGTGATTAGGGTCTGAATAAATAAATAAATATATATAATTATTTTTATTTATTTGAAAGACAGAGTTGCAGAGAGAGAGCCAGAAAGAGAAGTCTTTCATTCCACTGGTTCACTCTCCAAATGACTACAATGGCCAGAACTGAGCTGATCCGAAGCCAGGAGCCAGGAGCTTCTTCCGGGTTTCCTACACAGATGCAGGGACCCAAGGACTTCCACTGCTTTCCCAGGCTATAGCAAAGAGCTGAATCGGAAGTGGAGCAGCTGGGAATAGAACTAGCGCAGGCAGCAGCTTTGCCCACTGCGCCACAGCACTGGCACCTTCATTGGTTTTTTTTAATCTGCTTTATTGTTGTTCATGAGGTTATTGATTTTGAGTTTTCTTTTGATTCTTAGGATCATAGCCATACTTCACCTGCACGCACATCTTTCTAGTCTGTATTTTGGTATTTGCAATTTCCATTTAGATATGAGATTCAGCATTGGAAACAAGAACAATGATAATTTCACTTCTCCTATTTACCCATTTGATAAAAAGATGGATACTTAGTTTTCTGATTAGTGTACTTTGTTTTCTGATCGAGGGTGAAGATAGAGAATAGAAACGTCTCATCTACTGATTGTTGGAAGGCAGGTCTGCCCTTTCCTAGTGGTGTGACAGGGTTCAGCCACGGATTTTTTCTTCTGCTCTGATTTCTTTGACCTTGCAATGAATATTTTCTCCTGATTATAGAAGCAGAATGATTATCAGAACTCTTTTTTGATGTTTTTTTTTCCCTTGTTCCATGCATTCACATATTTTAATGGGACAAAAGTGCAGTGTGTGCCAAGGGGGGTTTTCCAAGCACCTTTAAATTTAACATTATTATGACAAGCTGGCTTCGCTGGAGAAAAGTGCCATCTGAGAAGATGTTAACTTATAGAAGGAATTTATCTCCATTGGATTTTACAGAATTCTGATTTTTAGTAGCATGTTAAAATGGCTGTATTACCTTCAAGTTCAATTATCATGTGGAGCATTTGTGGGAAATTTTGTCTCGTGTAACATCATGTAAAATACCCTACTCCTTTCTCCCAAATCAGCATTTCAGTTTATTTTTTGTGAGCAACACTTAGAAGTAAAGTCAGGGTGTGTATTTGGCCTAACAGTTAAGATGCAAATTAAGACACCCATGTCCCATTTTGGAGTATCTTGCTTCAGGTCCCAGCTCAGCTCCCAGTTCTGGCTTCCAGCTGATGTGAACCCTGGGGGACAGCAGGTGATGGCTAAGTAATTGAGTTCCTCCTTTGAGGGAGGCTTGGAGTGATTTTCTGGCTCCTAACTTGGGCTTTCAGCCTGACCCAACCTTGGCAGTTGAGGGGATTTGGCAGCAGGGCTAGGGGTGGGGTGCAGTGGATGGGAGCTCTCTCTTTTCCATGTCTCTCATTCACTCCCTCTTTCTCTCTCTCTGCCTCTCCAAACAACACAAAAAAGAAATGCTATTGTTCTACAATCTTATAAAATAAATAAATAATAAAAAGCAAAATAATTCCCATATATGTAAGATTACATCTTATACCATAATGGAAGAATATTGCATTCATGCTTACACCTGGAAAATGAAGAAAGATGTTCAAAAATTTAGGAGGCATCGTTTGGACCCATGACACTGGGCTTTGTGGGTAATGCCCCCTCTTGCTCGGTTGCTTTATGCACGGTCACGCTGAGGCACAGCTGTGGAAACTGCCTATAGCTGAGCTTCTACACACTTCAGTGGAACAGCAAGAAGCGCTGGCTCTGTGGACCTCCTAGAATAGCACCTCTAAGAATACAGCTTTTATAGTATATATAGAAACAGTCAGTTCCTGTGTATTTCTGTATATATTTTTTATTCTTATATATAGAAAAACTAAATGTTCTGGTGGGAGTCTTTATAGTCAAAATAATATTGTCTCTTTTTTTAAATGTTGGACAGGCTAGTGCCAGCCCACCAGGAAGGCCTAAAGCCCAGCCATCTGTCAGTAGAAGGAGAAAAGTGATACCAACTGCAGAGAGACAGTCTTTCAGTGAGGGGAGTTTTCCTTAGGATATTCTAGTCATCAATTGTGAGCTTTGCTTCACTGAACAATAAAAACAAACCATTTTGTATGCTATGCCCTACTTAATCCTGGCTTCATGATTCTGCAATGAAGATTTTCTTTTACATGGGGTTATTAGTTGTTTATATGTTACTGATGATCTTTTAACATAATTTAAACCATGGGGCCTGTGTTTGGCCTAACAGTTCAGGCACTACTTGAGGTATGGGAGCTTTAAATTCCTGTGTCCCAGTGTGCAGTGCCTGATTTAAAGTCCCAGCTCTGCTCCTGCTTCCAGGTTCCTGCACCCTTGGAGGCAACAGGTGAGGGTTCAAGTAGTTGAGTCTCTGCCACCCATGTGGAAAACCTGAATTGAGTTCCTGCTGCTGGCTTTGGCCTGTCCCAGACCCAGCTGTTGAAGGCATTTAGAAAGTGAACCAGCAGATGGGAGCTGTCTGTGTGTCCTTTACCTCTCTACTTCTCAAATAAATAAAAAAAAAATTAAGCATACATTTTATACATCTGAATGCATATAGATTAAATTTAAACCTAACATGGTTAGAAAATTTAGAGATACACCACCTAGCATCGTTATTCATAGGATAGCTTTAAGGAAATATTTTAACAACTTATGGAAAAAGAGTTTATTTTAATTTTGCAAAAAGCCTTCATTCTGAGGTAAATAATGGAAGTACAGAAAGTGTAAATGACAACAACAATTTATTTTTTATTCTTCCCCAGGAAGGGCCATGTGGTTAAGAAATTGGATAGGGGCCTGCACTGTGGCGCAGCAGGTTAAAGCCCTGGCCTGAAGCGCCGGCATCCTATATGGGCACTGGTTCGAGTCCCTGCTGCTCCTCTTCCAATCCAGCTCTCTGCTATACTGGGATAGCAGTAGGAGATGGCCAAATCCTTGGGCCCAAAAGAAGTTCCTGGTTCCTGGCTTTGGATCGGCACAGCTTCAGCCATTACATTCATTTGGGGAGTAAACCAGCGGATGGAATACCTCTCTCTCTGTCTCTACCTCTCTCTGTCTCTACCTCTCTCTGTAATTCTGTCTTTCAAATAAATGAAATAAATCTTTAATAAAAAAAAAAAGAAATTGGATAAGTGGTGAATACTTCAGGCCATTCTGTGAAACTGTTCTCTTGGTTGAGCAATATTGTTGTAAGGACAAATGTCATTTCAAAGCACCTTCCTTATTTAAGGCCTTCTTCGTTTTAAGAAATTAAAAAAGGTAAACAAATTTTGATGTAGAGAAAATGACTTGTTCTGTCCACACTGTGGAAGAGAACAGTTAGAATAACTTTGTATTGTTCCTGTCTAGGTGCTGAAGAGATTATTTTATTTCATTAGAGTCTGAGAGACTAATGTTTTATAGTCTTTCTGCAGAATATGATTAATTTTCTAACAAAATAACAAAAGAAATCCTAAGTACCAGTGTTAAAAACCTCTCAATCACTTTTATTTCCTTGTGTTCTACAAGCAGTTATGTATAATCTTCCCTAAGTGTCTTTTAACCTCTGTAACTTTTAGGGCATTACATTTTTAGATTTCAGTATTATAGCTAAAATGTTTAAAGCCTGATAAATAGCTCGACTAAAGACCAGAAACTATACAATCAGACACTGGCTTACTCTCTTATATAAATGTTATTTGTAAGGGTTGTAGAGAGGGGTATACTATTTCTCATAACAACAGACACTGGAAGAATAAGTTGCATTTGCCTTTGGGAAGAGAGGAAGTACATGCTTAAAAAAAAAGGTCCTTCATTTCTGGTATTCGTCAGCCTGAATCTCGGTTGGCACATTACCCGGCTGTCATGGCTTAGAAACCTGCTGAGGCCTCAGGTGGAGAGGCTACAGTTGTCCAGCTGCTTTAAATAATCTGCAGAATTCATTTTCTATCTGACGATAATACTGAGCACTATACATGTTGCCTTCTTTTTGCAAAACCTATGCTACAAAGCCTGGAACTCACAAGGCGGTCTCACAGATCATTAAGCACACTATAGAGGGCTTTCTTTTGGTTTTTGTTTTCAAAGGGAATTACCCTGAGATTCCTGCAAAAAATCAATCCTTCATGTGCGCTTAAACACAAATGGACCACTAGAATATATTTGGACAAAATTTTTAGGAAGGCTGAGAAAATAAGCAAGTTGAGTTTTCTCTGGGCATATTTAGGAGGTAGTTTTGGTTGTAATGGAGAAAATCCATGAAATTGTTATTTCCTCTAGTTTTTTTTGTTGTTGTTGTTATTGAGATCTTGAGCTGGAGTGTTAATCCAGATATTAAATATTAATGTATATTTCTCTATTGAATAGCTTTCATTACAACCAAAGGATGGATTTTTTTGTCCAGAAAAGCAATTATTATAGTGTTTTAGTGGTATGATTTACTGGGTTATAACATTAAAAGAAGAAATCTGCAGAGTACTGAGTGATTGCTCTTATGTTACTCTTACAAGATGTTACACTCTCAGCTGTAACTACTATAATTTTTTTGCACGTGGGCCATATTGTAAAAGCCCACACTACATGGTTGTTAGAGGAAGGTTAACCACGCTATATTTCTTCAGTTTAAAAATAAAAGGGTGGGAGGTTTAACACTGATGTCAGTGGGGAATACACATGGGAATATGAACTATAGAATTGGGTCTTGCACAAGATTATTTCAGAAAATATTCTTAGTGGAAAAATGGAAACAAACCATGTTTACTTTAGTGCCAAAATTTTTTTGAAATCTGGATGTTTCTTTCATGACATTCATTTTCCATGGACTTTTTGAAGATTCTTCATATTAGCAGTTGCATTGTTGAATACTTTCTAAATCCGAGTTCAGTCCTGTTTTCAAAGCAAAGGAAGATGTTTACCTTGAAAAGCTAAGGCACAGGAACTCAATGGAAGACTGCTGCACAAATAAATGCTAATGTCGTGGAATGTTATTTGCGTCAGTCTACTCCTAAATACATTAATTTTCTCTTTTGCTATTCCAAATGCTCAATTAAATTCTTCAATTTTTTTCACTATGGGGAATAACTTGAACATAGAATTAGTTCCATATGAAGCAAGACTATTTTAACCTGTTATTTTGGGGCTGCATTCATATATTTTACATACTAGCTTCAAAATGATTCAATAATCAATTTGCAAATTGTGAACTATGTGGTTAAACCAGTGCTGATTTTTAAACCAGGATTTCTTATAATGATTTATAATTAAGATCTTCCAAACTGTAAATTTTTAGTGTATTTTATTCTGAACCTATTTTCATATTTATTCTACTGAAAAGGAATGACATTAAATTGGAAACAAAATGAATTTAATGTAAAAATCCAGTCGTGAGGCTATGCAATTGGAGATATAGACAGATAACATAATGTGTACCTTCAAAAAACTCTAATAACAAGAAATCAGGATTTTATTGTGCTTTTATTTTTAAAAAATACAGTATATATATTCTTACCTGTATATTCTTATACAGTATATTCTTAATACACTTCCACTGCTTTCCGCAGCCATAGCTGAGAGCTGGATTGGAAGTGGAGCAGCTGGGACTCGACCTGGTGCTCATATGGGATGCTGGCACTGCAGGCGGAGGCTTTACCCGCTATGCCACAGCACTGGCCCCTGAAGCCTAACCTCATCACCTACTTTCCCTCAGTGAACAGAGGCATAAATGACTTTTATTTGTTTTCCCAAATTAGAGTTACCCAGAAGAAAGGATGACTTGCCACTCTGGACAATACACAAGAGAATATCAAGACACTATATCAAAGGTTTGCAGAAGATTAGTTAATAGAATCCTTTATATATATATATATATACACATATATATATATATATAAAATATATATGGCTTCCTGTGTTAAAGAGGACAGAGTCAATTACTAATGTTTATTTAAAATTCAGTCCTATTACTTTGTGGTTACAGCTCATAATAATTATCACTTCATAATTTCTAATTTGAAGATTATAATGGTAAGTTGCATTACTAAATCCCACTGATTTAGAGAAAAAGAAAGGGTATATGTGTGTTTGTTGGGGGTGCGGGAAGAAGGAGGAGCGGGGGGGGGGACCTTTGATCTACTTCTCAGCTGCCAGGCACTCTACTGCTCTACCTCCTACTCTAGTGTGGTCCCTCTTGGTTCTTAGAACCATTGAATCCTCCTTTCATTCACATGAGAAGCAGAACCTACTCTTCTAAAAGGTTGCCTATTCATTCATTACATCTCATCTATCTTTCCAGACACCAGGGCATGAGAACACCTTACCTGAGCCTTTAGAACTTTGAGAATACCACACAGTCTCTTTCTTACCTCAGGATCCCTCATCAGCTAACCGGTCAAAAGTGAGAATGGAGCTGATAAACACAAAGATGATACTCACACACATAAAGCAGATGAACAAGAGCCCTTCCAACTGGAGTCCAGACAGAAATCATTGCAAAGGCTTAGCCCTCCATCCTGCAGCATCCCTCTTCTGTCTGCACCTTTATGAACTGGCTCTGTTTGTGACCACTACCACAGGAGGGCGGGGAGGAAGACATTGGCAAATGTGTTTCTTCTTTTCTTCTTTGTAGTTTTCTACAGTCATACTTCTATGCCTGACATCTGACACAAGGAATACATTACCAAATCATTAGCCTCCATCAAATGTGTGGTGATTGGATCTTCTGTCAGTCAGTGCAGTATAGATCCAGAAGAGAAGCAGTTAAGTGTTAATGGATTTGCTTTAGGCATTTCACAACCTATTGGTCCTAATTAGACTGAAAAAGGGTTGCTACAGATGACCTGGAAATTTAAATTATGCATTTTATAGTTCTCATATATTCTTCATTAAACAAGTTGGCATGAATTAAAATAAAAAGGCAGAAATTTCTCAAAATAGGGTCAGATTTTTCTTTTTTTCAAAACATTGAGCCAAAATCCCGCTGAGATTTTATTTGTAATTAATGATGTGGCTTAGCAGATTGAAAATGATATTCTGTGTGCAGCGCATGCGGAAATCTCAGATCATGTGTCACCTAAACAGTGTGGACACAAAAGAAATTTTAATCGATCACTAGGAACACAAAGGTCAGTCAAAGAAAAGCACAAATTCTCCAAACAAGGTGCAGGGATGGGGTCTGAAACTGGCATGAGTCTCGCTGATGTTGAATAAGGAGAAAGAAGAGTGGAGGGGTCATTTATTAGAGGAGTTTTAATGAGCTGTCTCTTGCAGCGACAGTGGAGGTCTTTTGAAGTATCCAGAACCCTCAGAAGTAACATTTGGAGAGACATACAGACATTTGTAATAATCAATAGGAACAGTGGCAAAAGCATTAATTAAAGCTGCTGCAGATTCTTGCAATCCAATGAGGTTGAGATTTCAGCTAAATTGTAGTACAGTAAATGGAGAAAAGAAACCAAAGCTATTTGTCTAATATGCAAGCCAATTTTCCTTGCACAATCAAATTTTACATGTTATATTCCCTAACAGCTGCTTTAAACCCATTGAGGATTCAGAAGTCATGATATAATATTAGTAAGAAAATTAAAGTTGTGGCAAATCACAAGTTGCTTTCAGAATGACACGGTAGGAGGTCAGTTAATATTAAATATCCACAGCCTGTGCACACACATCACATTTCCTAGGAGAGTCTAAGCAAAAGACAGCCTTTGGGGGATACACACTTAGTAGCTTTTGCATAACAATAACCAAGATGCTGATACCAGCTAATGAAATTCTGATGCTGAAGAAGGGCCCCCAAGGCTTAGAACAAAGCTCTCTAGGAAAAATGGGGATAAATTCCTTGTTTAAAAGGTAAACAGTTAATTTTATTTATTCATTCATTCAACATATATTCATTGAGGACTTCCGCTGTGCTGACTTTGGATAGGCCCTCAGATGTCCTGGTAAGAAAATACAGAGTGTCCTTTACCTCATAGAGTTTAAAAATGAAACGTCTACATGAATAAATGTATGTTTGCAAACTGTGAGAACTACTTTGAAGTAAAGGTACCTGATGTTATAAAAGCATTTATCAGAAGAAATTGACCTTGACCAGAAAGGGAGATAAGGGAACATGAGAAAAGCCAAGGAATTCTGGGAGAAGGAGAATGCAAGAGAATTCTCATTAGTAGGGAAATTATGTGTAGTCTTCACCCAAAAGAACGTAGTGCTGTAAGAAACTGACACATCAGTACACGTGGAGGGCAGATATGAAACGAGAAGGAGATGCTGAGATAGACACCAGACCTTGCAGTCCGCAAGAATTTTCACCCTGTGAATAATGGAAAACCGCTGAAATTTTGGCACAGTAGTGTCATAGCCTTTCAAAGTAGTCATTCTGGGCAAAGTGTGGGGAGCAACCGGACTAGACTGAGTTACTGGAATTAAGACTTATTCTATGCATCTGCTCTCCCACAATATGGCGCTGGGAGGGAAGTAAACAGCTTCCGCACAGCTGCCTCCAGTTCAACCAATTAACTGTAGGACTTGCTCCTGATTGGAGAGCAGCGTACTCGCCGAGTTGGGATTGGCGGAGGAGGACTATAAAGGAGGAGAGAGACGGCATGCACCAGGAACATCTATGGGGAACATCTAAGGGAACCTGTGCAGCCCCCGAGAAAGCCGGCCGGCGGTGTGCCGCTCCCCTGCGGAAGTGGGGAATGTGGCCAGGGGGAACTGCCCTTCCACGGAGGTGGAAGGGATAGTAGCCAACCCGGGAAGAACCAGCAGCAAACCCGGGGAGGGCCGAGCAGACGAAAGAACAGCGCAGGGTCCTGTGTCGTTCCTCCATGAAGAGGAGGAGCGACATAGTGGTGCCGTGACTCGGATAGGAAACCTAGGGCGGATAGGAAACTTAGGAGGGAAGAAATGACTCGGATTAGGAAACCTAGGTCGGATAGCAAACTTAGGAGGGAAGAAACGGGAAGAACTGGGAAAATACCGGAGAGAGAGACTAGTAAACAGCCTAGGGAAAAGCCGGACGAAAGAGGTGCCGGAAGAAGCTGTTGAAAGCCTAGGCATAGACTCGGATACGGACTACGGGGGGAGGCTGGGAGAAATCTCTAAGGTCGAAAGCGAAAGTGAAAGCTAGAACAAACAGACTCGGATGTGGACTGTGGGGAGAGGCCAGGAGAAATGAGGGAGGAGTATTGTTGGAGGAAAGCTTGGGGAAACATACCGGGTAGAGAAAAGTGTTAGGGAAATTGAAGCCGCGGGGGGCAGGCCAAGGCGGAAACGGAAGCCACTTTGGGGTTCTCAAGTTAGCCCGGGAATGGGGGGCGAAAAGTTGAAACCAGAAGCTGAAACGTAAGCCAGATTGGGATCCGTCTGATTAGCCCGGGGAGCAAAGGACGGGAAGCCAAACAGTGGGGCGGAGACGTATGCTGGGTTGAATTCGCCAGGCTAGCCCGGGGAACTTAGATTGAATGCTAGTGGCGGACACGTAAGCTACGCTGTGTTACTCGCAGAAGCCGCCGCGTGCAGAGAGCACGGGGCGTGAATAGATAGGGAACGGGGCTGGCGCGAGGCCGTGGTGCAGACGCGAAGGGCGTGGAGACCGCGGAGTGCGCGAAGCCAAGCCGCGCAAAGCCGGGAAGCAGCGCAGATGAGAGAGGCGCGGGCTGAAGCGGCTCAGAGCCGGCAAGGCACCGAGAAGCAGCCTCGGGGCGGAGCCCGCCGGCGGGGCGAGGCGCCGGGAAGCTGCGGGGATAAGAGAAACAGAAGTTTGGAAGTGGAGTGAGAGAAATGGGAATGTTGGCAGACAGAAGTAAAATGGGAGAAATAGGAATGCCCGGAGATAGAGAAATAGAGAAATAGAAAGGCCTCCCTACAATACAACAATTAGAAGGCTTGGATTCGGTCTGCCCGATTAGTGAGGCGATGAGCACCTGGGCGGCTAGCAGCTTATGCGCCGCAGGTCACCAAAGACAGGCACGAATTAACATCAGTAAGGCCTCCCCACAAAAAGGCAATGAGAAGGCTTGGATTCGGTTTGCCTGATAGGGCTTGTAAGCCCCTGCAGGCTCGATCAGAGCATGCGCTGCAGGGCACCGAACACAGGCACGCATCAGCGCCTAAAAACCTCCTCACAACATGGCGAAGAGAGGACCCGGATTCGGTTTGCCTGATTGATAGGACTTGTAAGAGCCTGTGGCAACTCTAGCAAGTAGAGCAGAGTGTGTGCCGCGGGACACCGAAGACAGGCGCGTATCAACGCCAAAAAATAAAAAGAAAGGGGGATCTGTGGGGAGCAACCGGACTAGACTGAGTTACTGGAATTAAGACTTATTCTATGCATCTGCTCTCCCACAATATGGCGCTGGGAGAGAAGTAAACAGCTTCCGCACAGCTGCCTCCAGTTCAACCAATTAACTGTAGGACTTGCTCCTGATTGGAGAGCAGCGTACTCGGCGTGTGGGCAGCCGAGTTGGGATTGGCGGAGGAGGACTATAAAGGAGGAGAGAGACGGCATGCACCAGGAACATCTATGGGGAACATCTAAGGGAACCCGTGCAGCCCCCGAGAAAGCCGGCCGGCGGTGTGCCGCTCCCCTGCGGAAGTGGGGAATGTGGCCAGGGGGAACTGCCCTTCCACGGAGGTGGAAGGGATAGTAGCCAACCCGGGAAGAACCAGCAGCAAACCCGGGGAGGGCCGAGCAGACGAAAGAACAGCGCAGGGTCCTGTGTCGTTCCTCCATGAAGAGGAGGAGCGACACAAAGTAAAAAGAATGGATCAGAAGAAGGCAAAAGTATCGCTATAGCCAGTGGCCCAGGAAAGATATGGCACTTTAGCCAAGGGTAGCAATGACTTGCAAAGAAAGTCATGAGCAATTCATGGGGAGATATTTGGAATGTAAAATATCCAGAATTAATAAAGTTTTAGGACTGGTACCGCAGCTCACTAGGCTAATCCTCTGCCTTGCGGCGCCGGCACACGGGGTTCTAGTCCCGGTCGGGGCGCTGGATTCTGTGCCGGTTGCCCCTCTTCCAGGCCAGCTCTCTGCTGTGGCCCAGGAAGGCAGTGGAGGATGGCCCAAGTCCTTGGGCCCTGCACCCGCCTGGGAGACCAGGAGAAGCACCTGGCTTCTGGCTTCGGATCAGCGCAGTGCTTCAGCCACAGTGCGCCAGCCATGGCGGCCATTGGAGAGTGAACCAAGGGCAAAAAGGAAGACCTTTCTGTCTCTCTCTCTCACTGTCCACTCTGCCTGTCAAATAAATAAATAAATAAAGTTTTAGCTGTGGGGTTATAAAAGAGTGGAAGTGTTGAGGATGACTACTAGATTCTAACTTCCATAGTAGGATGGATGAAGCATGATTTCCTTAAATAACAAATCGTGGAAGAATAACTAGTTATTATAAGTTCACTTTGCTATCCACATTGAGTCTGCCATAACTTTGATACATGTGAATAGATTTTTTTTTAATTTTAAAGATTCATTTATTTATTTGAGAGGTAGAATTACACAGAGACAGAGGCAGAGACAATGAGCTCTTCCATCTGCTGGTTCACTTCCCAAATGGCCACAACAGCCAGAGCTGGGCCCATCTGAACCCAGGAGCCTCTTCCGGATCCCTCATGTGGGTGCAGGGGCACAAGGACTTGGGCCATCCTCTGCTGCTGTCCCAGGCACATTAACAGGGAGCTGAATGGGAAATGGAGCAGTGGGGACTTGAACTGGTACCCACAAAGGATGGTGGTGCTGCAGGCAGAGACTTAACTTACTATGCCAGGAGGAACTATAATACTTACTACATGATCCTCGCAATACTGTATAACCAGTCTATCCCCTCTCCACCCACCGCTCCAGTCCAGCAGCATGAGAATCACCTGGGGGTCTGTTGAAAGTGCAAATAAAACTACTGCCTCAGAAACTCTGGGAAGAGTATAGGTAGCATGCCTAACAAAAAGTCTTGAGATATTTCTGATGCACATTGAAGTCTGGGCACCACTGGTAATTGAACAGTGGAGGATGGAATGTCTGTAAGATTATTAACATTGAGCCACCTCCAAATGGTAAAAGGAAAACCAGGAGTATGTGAGGTCATTAGAACAAGAGAGGAGACTAGTTCAAGGAGAATGCCAAAGTCAACAGAGTCAAGTGTTGGTGGGAGATCTAGTGAAATGGTCATCATTTTGACTTTAGAGAAAGTTGCCCTAGGGGAAGTCCTTAAGGTTGAGATGAAAAACAGAGGGCAGTGGGTTGAGGAGTGAGGGAGAGGATAAATGTAAACAACGGCTTTTCTGAAGTTTGCATAAGCCCTGAGTCTGCAACAGAGAGTAGGGATGTTTTAAGAGCGCGTTTAAATGCTGACTGATCCAAGAGGAGATAGAGGTAATCTATCTGATTGGTAGTGTTTGCATTCTTAGACAGGGAGAGGGTGAGTGACAAAACCCAGATGGGAAGACTGCATGCAGATTAACTTTGCTCCTGCAGCCTCAGGCCTCCTATCACTTTTCCCTTGCTTGCTTCTTTTGCACCAGAGTGGACCTTTTATTTGTGTTTGGTTCCTTAGGAATCTGGAAAACTTGTCCTTCAAGACCATCATTCTCGCTTTCCCTGCTGATCTTGTCATGGCTGAGCCATGAATCAAATGGCACCTCCTCAGAGAGGGTTTCCTTGAGCCACACTCTTCTGTCATCTTCAGTCATCCTCCAACCCATTATATCCTGCTCCTCACAGCACTTCTACCTCTACAAAATCATCTCATTTGTTTACTTGTAGGTAACTCCATGGGACAGAAGGACTTCTTCCTGTCCATGGGTATAGCTTTTGCTTTTAGGATGGTACCTGGAGTTGGTGTGGAAGCAAGAATAAACATGTTGGAGGAAAGAATACAAGAATAGTTGCAGATGCATTTGTTTGTACATTTTATAGAGGGAGGTGGAAGGGCTTCCTGCTGCTGGATTCTATTTTTTTCTCTAAAGAACAAAGGAAGGTCATCTTCTGAGAACAATGGAAGGAAAATTGGAGGAGTTGGGGGTTTCCTGATGAGTGGAAAAGGTTTCGACTAGTCCAGCATTGGGAGAAGAGTAGACAGAGAAGTTTAAAAGGAACTTCAGGCAATATTGAGAGTCAATTTGAAGATGATAATTAGGAAATTAGAGGGGTGGCTCTCCTGAGTGATTTTCTCCAGTGATGGTCAAATGAAAGAAAACATGAAAATAACAGATGGTTGGGTGCAATAGGGTTGGCATTTGTATAGACAGCACAATAATAATCCAGGGGCTCAGGAGACTCAAGAGTGTCCTATAGCTCAGAGCCTGACAGTGTTAAAGGACCATAGGAGCAGTAGTTGAATAAGGAATGTGCAAGATTGGAAAGTTGTAACCAGAGCCAGATGCCTGAATTAAAGGTGTCTAAGAATTACTCCTTTCACGCAACCAGGGGAAGTGTGCTGTTGAGGTGAATTTGCTAGAAATTCGAGCCACTGAATTGGATTTATCACTTTTGAAATGTTTTGAGGTCATGAAATGTCGTATAATCTAGCCAGATATATCAAAACATAATACTTCTCTTAAATAACCAAGAGAAGCTTCCAAATCCTAAACCAGGAGGATGCTTGATGTGTATCACCATGATGGTAGCATGTCATTTTTATGTAGGCCTTAGAGTGGCATCCATGGTTACAAATGATTCAGTGAAACCTCATTACCTCATTCTACTAGTTAAGAATTGGTGATAATCTGGTTCCCAACTGGGCTGATACTTTGTTTCATTAGTAAAAGAGTTATATATTAAGAAGAAATGGATTTGTATATTGATTCTGTCAATTTTCTCTGTGTGTGTGGCCTTAGGCTAGCTTCTTAACTATTGAGTTTCCAGTTTTGCATCCGTAAAAAGAAGAGAAAATTAAATGTCTCATAGCATTATTGTGAGGACTAAATGAGAACATGTAGGTAAAAGGATTTGAAATCTATAAACACCCATAAAATAGAAGGCCTTATAATCTACAAAAAGATATATTAAGGAAATTATTTTAATACTTTATAGTAAGCATTCAACAAATTGGTTATCTTATACTTTTTAATGCATTACAGTGGCATTGTTTACAAATAATACATCAAATTTAGATACTACTTTTTTTAAAGGTTTATTTATTTTTTATTTGAGAAGCAGAGTTACAAAGAGAGATAGAAGGAGAGACAGAGAGAGAAATCTTCCATCTCCTGGCTCACTCCCCAAATGGCTGTATGGCTGCTGGTCGGCAGGAGGTAGACCAGATCAAAGCCAGGAGCCAGGAGCTTCTTCTGGGTCTCCCACCTTGGTGCAGGGACCCAAACACTTGGGCCATCTTCTGTTGCATTCTCAGGTGCATTAGTAGGGAGCTGGATTGGAAGTGGAGCAGTCAGAACGCCATCCATTGCCTATATAGAATGCTGGAACAGCAGGTGGCAGCTTTCTCGATAATTCTTAATTACATAGTAAAGTACATCATTAAAACCCCTTCCCAGGGGCCAGCAGTGTGGCAACTATGTGTCAATCCTTTGCCTGCGGCACCCGTATCCCAAATGGGCACTGATTCTAGGTCAAGCTGCTCCTCTTCTGATCCAGCTCTCTGCTATGGCCTGGGGAAGCAGTGGAAGCTGGCCCAAGCATTTGGGCACCTGCACTCACCCACATGGGAGACCTGGAAGAAGCTCCTGGCTCCTGGTTTCAGATTGGCCCAGCTCCAGCCATTGTGGCCATTTGGGGAGTGAACTAGTGGATGGAAGACCTTTCTCTCTGTCTTTCCTATTCACTCTCTGTAACTCTACCTCTCAAATAAATAAATAAAATCTTTTTTTTAAATAAAACCCTGTCCCATTTCCTGTTATACCTGAAATTAATAAAGACACATTAATTAAAAATAGCTTAAAATCAAGGTTTGTCTTAATATCAAAAAATGTCTTTTTCTAGAATGTAACTTTATTTTAAAATATAACAATTTTAGGATCATGACTCTGTGTGCATGTGCCTCTGCTTATACATGAATTTCTTTTTAGAGCAAAATGAACGTCTATAATTATTATTCTCATCTGGAACTGAATTGATTCAATTGTGTAAGCATCAATATATGAATTTCATATATCAATAAGTAGACTGATCAATACAATTGGTCTACTAAAATCACATAAAAAGCTTTATTGTGTTTCTGCAGTACTTTCCACTTATTTAGGGGACAAGCAATGACCCAAACCTAGTATTTGGTTTTATGAACAGAAAGAAACAAACGGAAGAGATAATTTATTTTATCTTTATTTTTTTCAATGAATGAGGACTACCTTCTCAGTTTTACATTCTAATCAATGATCTTAAAATAACTGCAAATTTTCTGTTTACTAACTTAGCAATACCTATATTTCAACGCCTCCCACTCTTTTCAGTTGGTAGTTCAGTGGGATTCTAACCACTTCTATGTAGGAAAAAAAATATAGCTATATCCATTCTCCAGTGTGAGTCATCTAGGCACTGTCAAATAAAGATGCCACCTGAAAGTTGTATGAATATTTGTTTTGATTACTTACACCTAGGTTGTCTCAAACTATTAAGAGAAGGGAGCTATGTTCTTTCCACATCAACTCACTAAAGTCTGAGCTTACCTATCCATCAAATAAAAATGGTATTTAATTGGTGGCTGCTGAGAAAGTTCAACAAAAAGTCACCATTATTATTTCTCAGGCCATTAACAGCTTCCAAAATTAAGCTTGCCAGAGTACTTACAAACATGAACCAATTTTCAGTAAATGTTCCTTTGCTTTTGAATTCTTGGTAAGGAAATTCTTAATTTATGTTTTTTCCTCTACTTGTTATGAAAAAAAATTCACTCAGGAACAATACACATCATTGTACCACAGGTAGGAGTAAGGAAGTAGAATATTTAAATGTTAGAATAAGGGAAAAACAGGTCAAATAAGGCATTTGTAACAGTGATGTAATGTTTCCTTCAAGTTGGATACAGCATCGGAAATGTAATTAAGTAAACTAGGTTAGTTTCCCATTAATATGGCCTACTGATTCCAAAACAACAATGACTTGAGTTCTCTTTTATGTTTTTCCATCTTCTGTGATATTCTGAAGTCAAACCCTGGACATATAGCTTACTGAGAAAACTACTCTCTTCCAGGGAAAAACTCAAGACATAATTTTTATCCAGAAGTGAGGACAAAACTCTCATGTTTACAACATATTCAATGATGATAAAATGACTACAAATTTGTTTTTCTTTCCACTTGTTATGGTGCACACATGGTTGAGGAATCAGGAAACTCGCTTCCTGTCTACCCCTGAGTAGTGCCAATATTGGTGTGCCAGTGTGATGTTGTTTAGTGCCAGTGACAGGCGGGAACACTGAACAGGCAGTGAACAGGAATGGGTGCATCAGGGAAAAAGCAGCCACATCAACCGGTGTCAAAGCAAGGAAAGAGCCAAGAAATAAAAGTCCCCAATAGCATTAGGTGCCTTCAGTCCTTGTCATGGTTTATCTCATCACACTTTGATTTTAAGCTACAGGAAGTTTATTTCACTTACTACAAGGGTAGTGTATCTGGAAGCTGCCAGAGTATGCAGGACTAACGAGAGCAACTGTAAAAACAGCACCTTTTTAGAACATAGCAGGGAAGAAGGTAGAAGAGTGGCCCATCTCATCTGATGGTAGACTGTGACTACACACTGATCAGAGACCATTCATTCTCTCACTCTCTCTCTTCCCCATAAGTGCCCGTGCTGCTCCCTTTTCTTATTCTTACCCTTTCTCATAGATGCCTCTTGCTTGGACACCAGCCCTCAGTTTAGACATTACCTCCAGTAGAGTCCATCTCCCACCTCCCCGATTCTGATCTCAGTGTTTCTTTTCTCTAGATCCATTGCCCAATTCTATAGCTCTGCACTCCACACACTGCGTTTTAACAGCCTGTTGATTGGATCCCTCATTAAACCATACACTGTCTAAGGAAAGAATACCTATCTGTCTGGTATTCCCCGTGTCTGACAGACCTCCTGGAACATAAGAATGTCTTGAATGCTGGCTGATGGATAAATAAATGATGAACAAACTGCAGCCATGTACACACCATCTCTGGTGGGCTTGTTCTGTTCTAATTTCACAGTCACATGGATGCAAATAACACATCAGAACTGCAGCTGGCAGGGGAGAGGCATGCACTTTCTTATGGTCTAACCATTAATTAGCAGGCTTTAAAATGGGACTTTATAGATTGATCTCAAGTGACATATTAAATATCCTTTTATAAATTATATGTAAAATTTTAATTAATTTTTTTTTAAAAAAATGAATTTATTTATTTGAAAGACATAGCAACAGAGGGGGAGAGAAAGATCTTCCATCCACAGGTTTGCTCCCCAAATGGCTGCAACAGCTGGGGCTGGACCAGGCTGAAGCCAGAAGCCTGGAATCCTATCTGGGTCTCCCACATGAGTGACAGAGACCCAAGAACTTGGGCCATCTTCCACTGCTTTCCCAGGTGCATTCACGGGGAGCTAGATTGGAATCAGGGCAGTCAGGACTCAAACTGCACCACAACTCTGACATCCCAAAATACCAATTTTATGTAATGATTTAGATATTCTTTATAGAAGAGTAGACGGCACCTGTATGCTGGTAAAGTTAATATTCATATGGTTCTGGTTTTCCACAGATAACAAATTTTCTGGCAATTACGTAGGTGTGAAGGAAAGAACAAGTTTTTAAAGTCTGAAATATAAAGGCCACTGACAAAGCTATTTGCAAATGGGTGATGGCTGTCATGCTGCTTATGTGTGAGGAGGGTGGGAAGACATGCTCTAGAAATCCCATCACTTAAAGCAGGGAATATTTCTGCCAAGGGTCAAGTTTGAACTTGAAAATCATGGAGGGAAGTAAATGTTGGGAAAGCTTGGAGAGGCTCTCTCTAAGAGTAATGGATTTGAACTTCCTTGGTGAATTCCTAGCAGAGGGTTTGACAGCATCAGCTTTGAAAGGGTCATGATTTTAATTTAACAGTTTGTCGCACACATAGGCGTTTGCGGAAAGTGGTGTTTCATGTTCTACTATCACCTCAACAACTCTGATGGGAATGATATGTCTTAGTTAATGTTAATTATACTATCTAAATAGTTCTTTACTATCACCCCTCCCCTTTGTTTCTTTACTCTTGAGACAACAGTCACATGAAATGTTCTTAAACTCATGACACCGCTTGTAGTGTCAGAGGTAGGAGATCCTTGAAGTAGATTATGATCTGTTCTGGTGGCCCATCCCAGAACTCACATCTTCTTTTCTTCTAATAATTTAATAGCACCAAATTTCATGTACTAGCTCCCTGTCTAACAGGTATGAGTATTTTTGTTTCTTGTGCTGAACACTAGTAGATGTGTTATATGACATTTTATGTAAATTTTTGGTGTATTCAAATGTGGCCCTGTGGCCAGAATGTGGTCACATGGCTCAGAAATGCATGTTTTTATTCTATGCATTGATGTGTTCAGTTTAAAATTGCAAACGCTAATGCCATGAGAGAGGAGAAGGAACAAGGGAGAGGGCATTTCAAGCAGTATCTGTTTTTATCTCCTTGCTTTCTAGGGAAATAACCTCACTTTACCAGCATGGCTCCTTTACCCATTCCTGTGCAATTTCCTATCATTTCCCAATTTGAATCTGGGCTCCAACACATATCTAGCATACCCAAATGCAAGGCTATATCCTGCTTTTGCCCAAGTTCTTTTCTTTTCCTGGAGTGTATTTCCTGCTTTATTTCTACCTGGTAAAATTCCTGGATAATTCAGATGTTGCTTCCTCTGATAACCCTTTCCCTAAATTTCATTTGGCATTGTGTTTATCCCTTGCTAAAATATGGCTTACTGAGGAACTTAATAAAATCTCAATCTAGATTTGTTGAATGAATACAAGATAGGATGCTTTTACTCAGCATTATCTGACTGCTGGTCAACTGTAAACCAGACTCTGAAAAATAAAGAAGGCAAGTGGTGAATGATGGGATGGAGGAAGAAAAGAGTAGTTAGGGTCTTCTGATTGAAAAGAAGCACAATGTAGTCAACTCAAACAAAAATGGGATCAGAAGTGGAGCTCACATTCAAGGAGATACTCACAAAATAGCCAGGTCTAGAAGGAAGCAAAGGGGCACAGGTGATCTTGATGCATGCTGACAGTGGCTGTCCCCACGTGTGTGTATTCAGTCCCTGTGAGTCTCCCCTCAGTTTTTGGACACTCGAGAGACAGAGGATGACTGATCTAAGCTGAATGAAAAATCATCTTGTGGGTAGGCTATGGCGGAGCACTGCCAGTGATCCCGCCAACAAGGTACCACAAGGAAAGGCGTATTTTTCCCCACAATAAGAAAATGCACGCCTGTAACAAATGTTTGGGCAGCCAGAATGCGTTTCTGTTCCACCATTGCTCCTGGGACATCTTGCATTTACTCTGTCTACTCTGTGGGCATAGCTGGGGCCTGACGTGCCAGAGGCTTGCCTCGCCCTGGGAGTCTTAGCTCGTGTGTTGGCAGGCTCTGTGTCTGTGAGTCTTGCTAGGAGTACAAGAGAAGGAGAAGGATATAGAAAAATGCCTGAAAAGGTTCCAAATAGAAAATAGAAATGCAGCCCTCCCCCCTTTTAAGCTTTCCCTGGATCTAATTATGGATCATTGCTTCACCATTTTGATTGGTTAGTTTCTCCCAACAGGGAATAGAAATCATATTGAACAACTTTAGTTTTGCTGTTTTGTTATTATTATTCTTTTTCATTAATCCAAAGCAGAGGCATTTATTGTAAAATGTGTATTCATTCAAAATGAAAGAGGGAAAATTTAGCTTCATTAAAGTTGCCAAAACCAAGTATCAGGAAATATCTTGAACATTCAAGTGGTATCGGGGCTGAGACAGAGCAGGAATATGAGAATGAATCTAGGGGCTGACACTGTGACACAGTGGGTTTAAGCAGCCACTTGAAATAACTGGCATTTCATATCGGAGTGCCCAGTCCCAGCTGCTCCTCTTTTGACCCAGCTCCCTGTTAATGTGCCTAGAAAGGAATGGATGATGACCCAAGTACTTGGGGCCCTGACTGATACCCATGTAGGAGAACTGGATGGAGGTCTTGGCTCCTGGTTTCAGCCTGGCCCAGTCCTGACTGTTGCAACCATGTAGGGGAGTGAAAGATCTCCTTTCTCTTTTTCTTTCTCTCATTCCCATTCTCTCTGTTTCTCTTTCTCCTCCTTCCTTCCTTTCTTCCTTGCTCCTTCCCTTCCTCCATCCCTCCCTCCCTCCCTCCCTCCCTCCCTCTGCCTCTCTCTCCCTCTGCCTCTCTCTCTCTCTCTCTCTCATCTCTTAGATGCAAGGAATCTACATACATGTTTCTGGTTTTAAACTTTCTAGCCCCTCCAATTATAAGAAACATAGAATGGAACTTGAGACCAGCAGCTTCCAACATCCTCTATGTACAAGCATAGTGTTTGTGCAAGTTTTGTAATGTGTTTCTATCATGGATATGTATCATTGATTTATTTGTACCATATAAAGTATAATTGTGTGTGTGTATGTGTGTGTGTTTAGAATCTTGTTAACTTGCAACTGAAAGTATAAAGTAGTCTTAAAGCTCTTAGGGAAAAAGCAACCCTATTGTAGTTAGTGCTACTTGTCATTTAAAAAGATATGGGAAATTAATCACTCAAAGCTGACTTTCTATGTAGCTTAATAAGCAACACATTTGTACAAAAATAATATGCTAATTTTTTTAGAAAATTTCAAAAGTCCATAACCTCTACCTTCCATAGTTCTTGGACTTTTTATTTATAGATACTCTCTTTTACATTCCAGAATCTGGAGCCTAAAATAAAGTGCTTGATCCTGTGAGCTACCAGCTTGCCCTGTTGTTAGCCCTCTCCTTTATGCATCGATATAAAGCGAACCCAACCACAATGAGCTAATTTTTACTTAATTTCCTTCTCCTAGGGAACAAGACAAGGGAATGTAGTTTGACCTCAATAAAACAAAATGGATTTGTAATAATGGAATACTAGAGAAAATCCATTAAAGTCATTTCAGATGATAAAAAAAAATTGTTGAGATTTTCAGAACATACTGTGGTTCTTAATGTAGAATAATTTTAATTTTCTTATCATTGAAATAAAATTAAAGTGCAGTCCTTTTCTCATTTCTCTGGTTAGAAAAAAGTGCAAAGGTTTCATTTAACCACCCTCCCTAAGCTGAATATACACAAATGTAAGAGCTTTTCAAGATGCTGCAGCAAGTCATCCAGGTAACTCAGGTCCATTTCAGCTCATGCTTTATGGAGCCTAGGAAACCAGTATATTGAGAAAGGAAGAATCATGTTTTAGGTGTGAGTGTCCCCAGATCTCTCAGACAGAAGCAAACAAACATATAGATATCGAATAATTGTAGGATGAGGATAAAAGGATTAGGAGGGAATACTTTGGGATTGTTGCTACTGAGGGTATCATTTTAATAGATCTTTCTACTCAGTGGGGATAAAAGCCATAGTTAGCTCCCTTTTTCTGGATAAGAGAGTGCTTCAAGCACCCTGTACTCACTGCAAACCAGGAAAATACCAGGAAGACTCACAGCAGAGGTTGAATTAGAGAGACGATATTCCTGGTTATTAAATAACTGATAGGAAGCATTTTACCAAGCATATTTGTTGGACAAAATATTCTTTTTTTTCTTTCTTTTTTTAAAATTTTATTTAGTAAATATAAATTTCCAAGGTACAGCTTATGGATTACAATGGCCTTTCCCCCCCAATAACTTCCCTCCCTCCCACAACCCTCTCATCTCCCACTCCCTCTCCCATTCCATTAACATCAAGATTCATTTTCAATTCTCTTTATATACAGAAGATCAATTTAGTATATATTAAGTGAAGATTTCAACAGTTTGCACCCAACAGAACATAAAGTGAAAAATACTGTTTGAGTACTAGTTATAGCATTAATTCACATCGAACAACACATTAAGGACAGAGATCAGAGATCCTACATGAGGAGTAAGTGCACAGTGACTTCTGTTGTTGACTTAACAAATTGACACTCTTGTTTATGGCATCAGTAATCTCCCTAGGCTCTTGTCATGAGTTGCCAAGGCTATGGAAGCCTTTTGAGTTCGCCGACTTCAATCTTATTTAGACAAGGTCATAGTCAAAGTGGAGGTTCACTCCTCCCTTCAGAGAAAGGTACCTCCTTCTTTGATGGCCCATTCTTTCTACTAGGATGTCACTCGCAGAGATCTTTCATTTAAATCCTTTTTTTTTTTTTTTGCCAGAGTGTCTTGGCTTTCCACGCCTAAATTACTCTCATGGGCTTTTTAGCCGGATCCGAATGCCTTAAGGGCTGATTCTGAGGCCAGAGTGCTGTTTAGGACATCTGCCATTCTATGAGTCTGCTGTGTATCCCGCTTCCCATGTTGGATTGTTCTCTCCCTTTTTAATTCTATCAGTTAGTATTAGCAGACACTAGTGTTGTTTATGTGATCCCTTTGACTCTTAGACCTATCAGTATGATCAATTGTGAACTGAAATTGATCACTTGGACTAGTGACATGGCATTGGTACATGCTACCTTGATGGGATTGAATTGGAATCCCCTGGCACATTTCTAACTCTACCATTTGGGACAAGTCAGCTTGAGCATGTCCCAAATTGTACATCTCAAAATATTCTTAAGAATGAACAATAGCCTGCGGCACCGGCACTCCGGGTTCTAGTCCTGGTTGGGGCACCAGTTCTGTCCCGGTTGCCCTCTTCCAGTCTAGCTCTCTGCTGTGGCCCGGGAAGGTAGTGGAGGATGGTCCAAGTGCTTGGGCCCTGCACCTGCGTGGGAGACCAGGAAGATGCACATGGCTCCTGGCTTTGGATCGGCACAGCGCGCCAGCCATAGCGGCCATTTGGGGGTGAACCAACAGAAGGAAGACCTTTCTCTCTGTCTCTCTTTCACTGTCTAATTCTGCCTGTAAAAAAAAGAATGAAAGATAGATAAATAATTGAAAGTAATTTGAATTTTCAGAAAGTTCGTAAATGGAGACTGAATATAACAACCTTGATGAAAAAAGGGATATCCCACATCGAGACAACACGAGGCTAGGACGTATGGCTCTGTGGCAGAAACAGGCTAGCTATTCAAAATTTCTTTCCTACAATTTTTCTTTCCTAAATGTCTCAAGTCTCTTGCATGTGACTGAGTTCTGGCCAATGGAATATGGGTAAAAGAGACACCTGCCACATCGCAGACTGGCCCATATCTGCCTTAGGAAGGTAAAGCAGTCCTTTGTAAATACCATGCATTTGCAAGTCCAAATCTGCTACAGTAGGGCCGAGCAGGACTACCAGTTGGAGATTGTGTGGTCTTTCAACAAGTGTTTGGAACAGAGCATCCCTCCACCTCCATCAATCTGCTTTGACTGTGACCTGCACCAGAAGACACCTTTGTTAGTTAGCTTAAACTACTGCAATCTGTGTGTTGCTTCTCGGAATAGTCTACTCTAAACAATAAATCATAGAAAAGGAACAGAACTTAGAAAATAAAGAAAGATACATTCAAACCAAAATAGAATGGAAGTTTACCCTACAACTATTTTCTAGCATAAATCTTTGGATAGTGTTCACTATTACTAATTAAAAATTTGTTCATATTCATTCTAAAATTTTCATATTTTTTAATGTTCACTTACTCTTGCTAGACCCTTTGTATTCCCTAAAGTGCTCCAAGTTCAAGACTCACTTCTAAATTTCATGAAATCATTCCAGAATCACACACACACACACACACACACACAGAGAGAGAGAGAGAGAGAGAGAGAGAGAGCTAGTTCTTCCATCTACTGGTTCGCTCCCCAAATGCCTACAACAGCAGGTCTTAGGCCAGGCTGAAGCTGGGTTTCCCATATGAGTGAAAGAAATTCCAATACTTGAGCCACCATCCACTGTCTCTCATGCACATTAACAGAAGTTGGCTTGGAAGTGCAGAGTAGCCAGAACTTGAACCAGCCCTTTAATATGGGATGTGGGTGTCCTAGTGGCTTAGCCTGTTGTGTCACAACCCCTCTCCCCAACTCTAGTGTTTCTGCGCATTATATCAGATGAATCATTAAAGACATTGGTTTGCCAGGACACTGTCCCTGATACCAACCAAGAGACTTTTCCTAAGACAAAAACTCTCAAAGAATTGAAACCCCCACTTTCTCTTATGAAATAGAAATCATGGTGATCCTGAGATTCCAATCCATGTGTGCATTTCCAGCTCAGATATTTTAGACAACCGATAAACTTAAAATTCCTTTCTTTGTATGTGAAATATCAAGAACTAATTCATTATTCAATGCCTTTACTGTATTGCACAAGAGCCCACAAAATTTAATCTATGGGTAGAGATCACTGTGAACAGTAAGCTTATCTGAGAACTCACTTTACATAATTTAATGGAAACTGCAGCTTTCAATCCACTGGGAATATAACATTACCATCTTCAAAGTGTTTTCTTAGACACAACATCGAGCTGAATGATCTTACACAAGATGATGATGAAAAGACCTCAAAGGTCCTTCAGGTAAGCAATTAATATCTTTAGAATAGCTGTTTTATTTCTGCTTTGAGGAAGGTATCAGTATGCACAAATTGTATGTTCATTCTTCAATTCAGAACCCTGTTGTTTCTGAAAAGACAACACTTTTGCTCCCATGGAGAGTAAAACTGACCCTATTTTTATGTCTAGGACAGCTCTTTGAGTGCTTCAGTGTCTCACTGTATGTAATAATAGAAAACCCTATAGTTAATTTTCTCACAAGTATTAACTTGAACTGGGAAAATAAGCCAAAGAGAAATTATACCATTTTAAATGGATCCTCCACCTCTAATTCCCTTATTAATTATGTCAATGAGTTTTCATTATTATTAAAGTAAAAAAAAAAAAAAAACAAGTCTATACCTCCACCTCTTGGTACTGTATGATTTATCAGGTGCCTCCTTTCAAGGGTCTCTCACTCTTCCCTCCCAGCTCTCAAGGGTCCAGCACATGCCATACCTTCCTGCCTTCAATCTGTGCCAGTCCTTGCTTCCACCTATCACAGGGACTTTGAACATGCTGAAAATCTATCCTTACCTCTCATTTCAGATATTCCCTCTGCCTGGCTCAGGCTGTTCCTGCCTTCTTTCAGATTTCAGCTCCATGAACAAGTTCTTCTTACTCAGCTCACATACCCAGTCTCACTTTATCCTATATTCTTCTTCATTATATTTATCAAAGGTTGTTTGATAACTATTATCTTCCCCATTCCATGAGGCAAAATCTTTTTGGTGGTCAGTAATGCGTCTCCTGGCACATAGTATTCAGACGAGATCAGGAGTGTTCAGGGTGATATGGCCGTAGACAGCACGTAGTATTCAATACATACATTGCTTCAAGAAATTAAAAGTTTCAGAATTTAATCTATATAAACAACATTAAAAAACCTCTAGTGAGGAAGATCCTAAACAAGGAAATTGCAACATATAAGAAAATGTTCTTTGGGGCCGACGCTGTGGCGTAGTAGATGAAGTCTCTGCCTGGGGTGCCAGCATCCCACATGGACACCCGCTCATGTCCTGGCTGCTCCTCTTCATATCCTGCCATGGCCTGGGAAAGCAGTGAAAGATGGCCCAAGTGCTTGAGCCCCTGCACCTGCATGGGAGACCTGGAAGAAGCTTCTGGCCCAACTCCAGCCATTGAGGCCATTTGAGGAGTGAACTAGCAGATGGAAGATCTTTTTCTCTGCCTCTCCTTAACTCTGTCTATAACTCTACGTCTCAAATAAATAAATAGAATCTTTTTTTTTTTTTACAAAAAAGAAATGTTGCTTTGCAGTGAAGACATTGGAGAAGATCATTACCAGGAGTCAAAGGGAAATCTAATTAATATTGGCTTTAAAGAAGAACAAATATGCTACATTTTTGGGTGGTGGAGGACTACATAAAAATTGATTTGGTGATTCTATATCAAGGTACCCAGTCTTTCGCTAGACGGTTTCTTTGAAAATGACTAATTCTTCCTTTAAACAATGAAAGCTCAATCTCCCATTCAAAAATATCTGCAGCACTATGATTGTTCCAAGACTTGGATTTGAAAGAAAATATTTATAAACCAGTGGATGAAGATACTTTCCTCAGACTTGCCTTCTTATTAAGGACCAAATATCCTGTTTATAAGCCCCAACCTAAGAAGTATAGGTACCTGGGCTAACCTGTTATACTCAAGTGGACAAAATAATCTAGGAGTGATGCTATGTGAAACCCACCTTCATAATGAAAAGGAGGCTATCATCTATTATCTTGCTCTGCTTTTCACTGGAATCTTGTCTTCCAGCCTTTACATTTTCTGTTTTCTGTGAAACTGCTGAGCGTCTAAGACAGGTGTCAGAGGAAAGTAAACAAAGATACAGCAACTAAGTTAGAAGCAGCGGTTCCAGGTGTGGCATTAACATGAAAAAGAGTCCTAACGATGGAATATGGTGCTCCTCACAGTAGGAGGGAGGAAGTCCTCGGCCCCATGCATCACTATGGCTGCCACATATGTCGCTCATTTCCTGTTTATTGAATGAATGAATGAATGAATTTAGTAGCATCCCAGCGTGTGTTTATAATGCATTGTATACCCAGATGAAATGTCTTCTTTTTAAAAAGGCTTTCTTTTTTTAAGATTTTTTTTTGTTGTTTATTAGAAACGCTCTCCTCAATGGTCACAATGGCCAAGATTGGGCCAGGCCAAAGCCAGGAGCCTGTATCTCTATACAGGTCTCCCACATGGATGGCTGGGGCCCAAATACTTGGGCCATCTTTCACTGCTTTTCCAGGAACATCAGCAGGGAGCTGGATCATTAGCAGCTGGGACCTGAACTGATGCTCTTATGGGATGCTGGTGTCACAGGAGGTAGCTTAACCCACTGTGCCACAATGCCAGCCCCGTTGACTAAATTTTACCTACTTAGGGAATCAGAACCTTAAATATTAAAAAAAGAGAAAGAAAAAAAAAGGAGATTGCCAAAGAACGAAAGGGAAGAGCCTGACTCTGTTAGGGACTCTGGAGTTGTATGCATGACCCAGGGATGACTGACATTTCTTTACGCAAGCATTCATTTATATGTGTGGTATATAGTTTTTTCTCTTCTTTTCTGTAAACAAACATATATTTTATATTTTTGCTACAGTTCTGTTATCACCTATGCAAATAAGTTGCTTATACGTTCTATGAGAAGGATTTTTTAGAACTTTTAACCATTTCCCCACCAAGAGTAGAAATCTGATTTTCCAGCCTGTGCTATTTGAGAAGGAGAATGTGTTCAAAGTCACTTTTCGACTAGCTCTTTGTTTCTTGACACACTTGGTCCCATGGGACCTTTTACTCATTAGTCACAGTAGATTCCCCTCCTGCATTCAAGGACTCAGATCTCTGCCTTTGGTAATCTAAGGCACTGTCACAGAAAAAAATTATTCCATTTCTTTCAAGGCTTTTACTGAGGGAAGACACAAGGAATATTAGCCTCTCTGAATTGAACAAAATCTCAGAGGTCATCTGGCCTAGCCTTCTGTCTTTAGAAATGAGGAAAATAATATTCCAGAATATACTGCTTAATAAAAAGACCTCTGAACTTGAAGCCATAAGGTGTGCTTGGGATCCATCCGTCTGTTCATTCACTGTCAGCTGTCTGCTGAGCCACTTGTGTTAAAGTCAAACAATAGTAGTGTGTTTTTAAGAAGCCCAAAAGGTAAAGGATGAAAACAGTCGCTAATTTGTGCAATCCTGAAAAAATTATATAAACTGGTGGACTCTGTTTCCTCATCTTTTAGTGGGCAGCAACGGTAATAATAACAAGAATGGCTTCTTAGAGTCAGCGTGGGGAACTGAGGGAAACAGAGGTTGTAGACAGAAAACTCCTTTCAGGTTTCCCAGGAAAGTAACCAATAAGCCATTGGTTGACAAATTCTGTGTTTCTAAAACAGGGGATGGAACTGAAGAATGGACCTGAGCAGTAGAGATGAGTCTAAGTCATATTTGGAGTCATGGATCTTGTCTGAGATGGTGTGCATGTTTGCTTTTCACATTGCCTATTGCAAGGAGCACAACTGACAAAACACACCAAATGCTGGGCTCTGAAATTCATCAACAAATTGCTGAGGCCATGCTTCCCATGAGCTGCTCCAACCAATGCCTGAGCACAGCTGATACACTTCATCGGGCCTGTCCCACGGGATTCCTCCCTTCCCATTCACCTCCATCCCACGGCCTTGCCAAATGTGCATCAGAATGAACTGCAGAGTAGACACATCCATCCAACCGTCCCTCCTTCCTTCTCTCTCCCTCACTCAGGCTAATCTGCATTAAGTTTGAATACCTTTCTCACATATATCATCCTGTCTCAGTGTCTGCATCTTGAAGAATCTGATGGGAAGCATGTGTGTTAAGTGCATGTGTGGGTGGAGGGAGGAAATCAGAGTCAGGCAATGTCTTCCAGCCATACCCAACCCCCTTACCGGTCCCCGATGGGTCCCCCTGGGTGTACAGCATCCTTCACATTCAGATACCTTGGCAAGGCTGTGAGATATTTCCTAGGGACCTCTCGTGCTCTTTTTTACCATAAATTTGTTGCAGAAAATATGAAGCAGCTGCAGCTGTAATCAAAGAATAATTTTAATGTCATTCATGGTACTTGTGTTACTATTATATATCATATTATTAGGTCTAAACTTTCAGTGCTTAAATCTTGCCTAATTTCTTTTAGGCCCTTTGCTAGATTCCATGGTTATAATGTGTACTTTAATTATGATATAGTATAAATCTGAATCTAGCTTACCTCCAGCTTTTTTTTTTTTAATGGATAAGCTCATTAGCAACTTCTATCCTTAAATAGAAACTCAATGGAAAAATAAGAGTTTAGTGGATCCTGGTAATATATAATGGAGAATCCTGGGGCTAGTTTATTTTTGGGGTAGGAATTTTATCACTTGAAATCTGATTTAAAAAATGCATGATATCTCTCTGAGAATAACATTAAAAGGCATTTATAGGATAAAGTTTTGTGAGCTGATTATGATACACAAAACGTTAAGGGTAAGGTTGCTGAGGATTATTCATTAACCATTTTTTTAAAAAATATACTTCCTTTTCCAACTTGTGAGGTCATAGCTACTTAGTCTAAAAACTTTATGGAATCTATTTAGAAGACTTTGGGCAGTAGAGGGTTAAGCATGTCAGAGACCTCGACCTAGGACAAAAATGTGAGTAGTACATATGCACCTAATTAAAAAAAAAAGACTCTTAAAAAAAGAGACTTGAACACATATACACATACACACACACATAAAGCTATTAACACTGGGACAGATAGCTGGGGTTGGCAGGAAACTTACTTTTTGATCTCAGTTTGATGCTTAAAATATTTTAGAAACTATGTGAATATTTTACTTTTTAATAAATAAAGAAGTTCAAATAAAATCTAGGACAAGTAACAAATGATATAATTAGGACATAATTTGGTGTCTACAGCTTAAGTTGTAAATGGAGATAAGACAAATTAGTGACTGGGTATCTTCATGTTAACCTTTAAATGATAGAGCATGACTGTTGCAAATGAAATCAGTAGGGGATTGTCCAGTTATGATATATTACATTTTAAAAGGTTTTTCATACAAGTGATGGTTGAAATTCTATAACTGAGTCATTTGGTGTCTGCGAATGATTCATAACTTACTGGATACTCTGGTTAAAACGTCAACATCACTTAGAATGAATATGCAGAGGTTTAAAAAATGCAGTATTTTGGGGAAATCGGTAGACTATTAGTCTATGACCATGTTCTGTTAAATGAACATGATCTCATAGCTTTTTTTTTTTTGCAGAATCAGTGCTAGTATGTGAGAGTGTGATTAATATTGCGCATTATGAAAGCTAATGCACTACATTTCTGTTCATGGCTCTATAACCACAGAGTTTCTTAAAGTTCAACATGCAACACATAGAGTGAATTTGAAAGGATTCTTATGCATTGGGAAGCAACTTTATTAAATGGCATTATGATCATAGAGTTCTACATTTGTTTGTTTTCACCAATTCCAGAAAATCTTGCTTGTTTTAGGAGTGTATGGTTGATTAAAAAAATCAACACAAGGACTTGAAAATGCCACATGTATTATTTGCTTTTCAATTTCTTATCAGAGCTCACTGTTAATTTTGTGGTTCATAAAGCAGGAAGCAATCAACTAGCTCTCCCAACCAGCCTGTGATGGATCCAGTGGGGAAGGTCCTGGACATGGACAAGCTTATTTTGGTAAATCTGCAACTCTTTGCTTTTAGCAAAGTTGCACATAGTGTCTTTGTGTCTCATTTTCTTATTTTCTCCTCCCTCTATATTTTCTATTTTTAATTTATGGAAAAAATGATAGATTATGTAGAAGTATTTTATGTCCTTAGGAAAAAAGTATGATCGGTGACTGAATTAAAAAGGGGTCCCCAAAAGATATCTCATACCAAAACTTGTGAATGAGACCTACTTTGTCACATGAGGTTGTCCTGGATTCTTCAAGGGGCCCTAAATCCAATGACAAGTATCTTCATAGGAAACAGAAAAAGAGAGATCTCAGAAGAGAGGGCCAGGTGAAGATGGAAATAGAAATTGGAGTGAAGCTGCCACAAGCCAAGGGAAACCGAGGCCGCAAAAGCTGGGAGTGGAAAGGAACGACTCCGCCAGAGTATTTGAAAGGAGTCCTGCCCTGCCAGCACCTGGATTTCGGGCTAGCCTCCAGAGCTGTGAGGGAGTAAATCTTGAGTTCTAAGCCACTGAGTGTGTGACTATTTGTTACAGCAGCCAAGCAAATGAATACAAGGGCACTTCAAAGTCTTTGTGGAAAACCGAATTAAAAAATAAATGTATGTGGCCAGAGCTGCAACACGGTGAGTCGAGCTGCTGCCTGTGATGCCAGCATCCCATAAGCGTGCTGGTTGGAGTCCTGGTTGCTCAGCTTCCAATTGAGTTCCCTGCTAGTGCACCTGGGAAAGCAGCAGCAGATGACCCAAGTGCTTGGGTCCCAGAACCCACATAGGAGACCCAGAAGAAGCTCATAGCTTCAGCTTGGTCCAGCCTCAGCTCTTGTAGCCATTTGGGAAGTAAACCAGTGGGTGGAAGATTCTCTCTCTCTCTCTGTACCTCTGCCTTACAAACAAATAAGGTCTTTTTTAAAAAAAGTTTATTTTTCTGCAAAAAATTAAAATTCATGTTTACTCATCTGATTCTAAGAAATTATTGTAATATTAACTTCATGATTAAGCACATTAAAGTCATTTGAAAATTTATTCAGTACGAACATAAAAGTGGAACAATCTATGACAGATTCTCAACTGGTGGTGATTTTGCCCCCCAGGATACATTTGGTAATGTCTAAGAACATTTTTTAAACATATTTATTTATTTATTTATTTTGAAAGTCACAGTTACAGAAAGAGAGGAAGAGACAGATATGTTCCATTTGCTGGTTCACTCCCCAGATGGCTGTAATGGCCAGCACTGGGGCAGGCTGCGCCAGGAACCAGGAGCTTCATCTGGGTCTACTGTGTGGGTGACAGGGGCCCAAACACTTGGACCAACTTCTGCTGATTTTTTCACTCATTGTCAGGAAGTTGGATTGGAAGTGGGCCTGGGACTCGAATTGGTGCCCATATGGGATGCCAACATTACAGGTGGAGACTACTCTCCATGCCAAAATGTTGGCCCCTCTAAAGATATTTTTTTAAAAAAATTATTTAAGGTATGCGATTTTCATGTGCACAGATACAGGAACACAGCGATACTTCATACCCTACACCCTCTCACTCCCAAACTGCCACCCTTCCTCTTCCTTACTCTCTTAATTTTTACAAAGATCTACTTTTGGTTTACTTTATTAATGTAGATTAACCCTACACTAAGTGAAGAGTTCAACAAATAGTAACAAGAAGGAAAAAAAAAAAAACCACTTTTCCTTGACAGTAGAGACAAGGGTAGTAACAATCATTGAATCTCAAAATGTCAAATATATTTGTCATTTTGGGACTGACTTATTTCAGTAAGTATAATGGTTTCC